>NC_053415.1:8174166-8510833 GCF_016859285.1 Xiphias gladius | reverse complement strand
TGAAGCTGCCAGGTCAAGATGGAAAAGAATATTGGTGAAAATGAAACCGGTCTTGCCTCTCTTTTCCCACTGTGATTAAGAGTTGTGTCTTGTGTGGCCAAGGACAGCATCGCACTCTCTCAGCAGGGGGGGAATGGACTATGTGGTCACAGTTGTCAATGGCGAGTGCGAATCCTGCTGAGCTAGTGCAAATCAATCAGATCCTCAAGGTCCTTCAAAACACATTCTAATTGTCTATGAGGAGGCAGAAGCCCTCTTTTCAGCTATGATAAGACACAGACACTCGAGGGTCCTGTAAGGCCCCCCCAAGGCTTGGTTAGGGACGCGCCAGAAAATGAACCTCCATGTTTACACTGCTCACTTTAAGAGATTAGATGGCTGTGGCTATTCACATGAGATCCCTTTCTTCCCTCTTAAGGCTGTTTGACACACATTTCCAAATTTGCCATCATTGGGAAGGCAGAGTATTTCTTCATGTTCTGTCCCTCTGGTCTCTGAGACAACACATACTGGTTCCTCGTCAGGCTCTAAACTGCTGAATGTGGAGGAGAGGATGAGAGCATAACTTCACTGGGACATACTTCTCAACATCCCATGATATAATGTTAGATGAAAAAATAAAGTGAGAGTTAGCACAAGTGCTGCGAGGTCCCTTAGCAGGTAACATGTCCTCAACCTCTACAGTGAAAATTGGAGGATGCGACAGTGTCACAATATTTCCAATTAATTTTTTTTGCAGCTCTAAACTGATTGTAAATTTTGAGGAATAAAGTGCTATATCTAAATAAAGAGTTTCACGGAAGAGTATGCTGCAGTTTTCATTTGCATTGTAAATACAGTTTATTTATTTTTCACTGTTTTCTTTTTCACCGTTTTATTTTCCCTTAAAACAATGCCACCAACTCTCGTGTTTCTATCCTTGCAAGAACTGGGAATCAAAGTAACTCAAACACAGCTGGAGCACTGAAACATCCAAAATTCCTAAGAGTCCATGGAAGTCATTATTTTTGACAGGTTTTCTTGGTCTTTTCACTTGAAAGTGATTCTTTACCCAAAATATATCTTTTGTGTATCAAACACTCACCCCCTGTAGGCTTGAAAGGTGGCTATAAAAAGTTCCTCATGAAGAGCAGCAGCTATGGTCAGCTTGAATTTTGATAATAACTGATTCCAATGTTGACAAATTTCTGCAGCTTAAAGTAACAAGAAATCCATATAAATCTCTCAAAATTTGTAAACTCTTACTTGTCAGTCTATCGCCTTCCTTGGAGCTCAGGAAAAAGTATATTTAGTCAAAATTAGGGACTGAGCACACAGATTTGTGCTCAGCATTTGTCAGCTGTGTATCTTGTTACTTTTTTAATCTATTGTAACTGACAATTCAACCAATAAAGAAACTTTTTATATACTTTCAAATTCTTGGGACGAGCATTTGATAAACTGTCCACATACTTTTGTGTACCTTTGATCACGGGCTGTTTTTGTAAGGCCCTTTAGTTCCAATTAACTTAGGAATTAAGGAAATCTTAATACTACAGCATACTGTGATTTGTTGACCAAGAAATGCTTACAAGGTTGTGGCATTAGTTTGTGAATTTTCTTGTTTCAACATGACAATGCAATAAACAGAGGAATGTATTGTATGGGCTATCTCGCTTAGCCTGCTGCCACTGTAACTCACACCCAGATTAGCAGGTCCAAGACTCTTTTTTTTTTCAAGCTTGGTGGGGAAGAAATTCATGAGCCCTGACCTCAACACCATCAAAGACATTTGGAATGAATTGGACCACCGAACACTTCCTAAATCTGTGGAAAGCCTTCCCATAATAGTGACAGCTCTTACAGCAACATATTAAGGTCCACGGCGCTGACATTAGATTCTTAACAATCACTTGTGTGCAATCTTCCAGTGTCCACATACTTTGGGCCATGTACTGTGTATTTGAGTAGAGTATTCCCTTTATGTCTTACAGGATGACAAAACAAAAAATACAAAAATTTTACATGTACAGACAGGATAAACATTACCACAGATGGGTCCTTCGTCGGAGCGGTCGGCACAGTCCACTTTGCCGTTGCAGATCTTATCGGGTGTCAGGCAGACAGAGGTGTTGTTTGCACAGGGGTACTTGGGCGGCTTGCAGACAGCAGACTCACAGGACTCTTCATCTGAGCGGTCCTCACAGTCAATGTCCCCATCACACACCCAGCTCTTTGTGATACACTTGCCTGTAGAATATGGAATGTGGATATAGACAGACATTAACTTTTTAAAGCACTTAAAAATTTGAGAATTAACATTTCCAAGCTTGACTGCTGTTCAGTTATTTTATACAAATGATATGGGGTTCTGAAGTAAAATTCTCTGACATAACTATCTGGAAGTTAATTAGTAAATTCAGTGCTTTAGAATAGATAAAAATATCACATTTCTCAGTTTCTTGATCACATCCTTAGAATAAACATTAGATATTAAAAATGTTAAGCTAAGCTTTTTTCACAGGGGGCCTCAATCAACAACAAACCCTTTTTCAACTCCGTGCTAAATGTTGGACTTGATGAAAAAATCCACAGATCAATATTCCAAATGCTGATACGTGCAGTAGAGTGTCATTTGTAATTGCTTCACTGTGCAAGTTGGAAAGAGGTGGGGCCACTGGGGTAGAGACGAGGAAGAAAACAACAGATACTGGGATCTATCAACATTTTTACATTCTGCCAGGTGAAGCTTGGATCGCAGCATATTCCAATTTTTTCCATCAAAGCTACATCATAGGGTTTTGAGATCCCACTGGTTTGTGCTTGGTGCCCGGATCAGTGCAAACCAATGTGGGAGGCTGGAGCAACTGCCGAGGGTGTGTGGGCCTTGTGTGCGCTCAGGTATGTCTGAGTGTATGTTTTGTTTCATATCACTTACGTTTTCCAGTTGTCCCTACAAAAACATAGTCCCATTACATTTTTGATTTAACCCTTCATGTTATACAAGTCTAACGTGGTGCCAGTGCAGCTGCACAAATAAAAATGAAAGTTTATGTGATATTCAGGTGCACAAGCTTTACCATGTGTAAAATATGGACGACACTTGGGACACACAAATGTTCCATTTTAAGTGTAATGAAAGTGAGTGTCTTTGTGGTAATGCACATGAAAAAAGGAGGTTAATCATTTTTATAATTGAAATAACCAATCTTGATTCCGGCAATTTCACCTTGAATGGTAGAACAAAAAAAATCCCACAACTGCAACCTGATGAGTTTTATGAGTTTGGGGCAGAGGATGAACAGTAGATGAAGAAGGAAAAAACATGTTTCTATTCAGGGAGGTGGAGGCACAAAAAGGAAAAGTACTTCTCAGTCCCTTTATTAAACATAACCATTGCTTATTATTTTGAGTAGAAAATAAATCTTTTATGTTCTTTCCAAACATAGAAAAGCTCAAACATCTAAAAGTTTCATCTTTAATTCAACAAAACTGCAGAATATCCACAGATTGATTGCCTACAGAGATGGTAACTTTTCTATTTATGTTGGTCCCTCCTCAAAGCATGATGGAAGGTTTATTTTTAAATAACAGAGAAGTACATTAATAGTGATGTGGTTTGTTTTTTTTCTTTTTTTTTTAACTTAACTTTTTAACACTATTTATGTTTCTATATTGATAAGACACTGACTATTCAAAAAAACCCATCCATTTTTCCTGAGGCAGTGATCCTTGACTGAGCCTGAGAACATTGGACATTCCCAGATTGAACAGGCAGGAAATAATTCAGGATCTAAACCATAAACTTGTTTCCCAAGAACTGACATCTAGATTACTGCCCAATTTGCCTAAGACAGGTTCCTGAATGTAGTCAAAGTGGCAGCACCAGTAAAGGACCATAAATGCAAAACACACAACATTACAACCACCATATAATTTTTATGCCTTCTTTTTTTTTTCTTTTAACAATACAGTGTAAAATTATATTTTAACCCATCATTGGGTAAATAGGTTGAATCTCAATTTTCCAATACCAATAAGCAAATTTTATTCTCTTGTTATATTCAAAATCTTTTCTCTTGTAACATTTATGGATGACCCAAACTAATTTTTATGTCAAACGACAGTCGACCTCAACACATCTCTCCGTTAACTAAAACATATACACACACTTGTATATACGTACATATATTTATATACATACATATATGAATATATATGTATGTATATGAAATCTATAAATGATACATAAACAAATAATGAAATAAAAGCAGAAATACAAAAGCAGAATCTTTGTCTTTAATCGAGCAGAACGCTTAAGATGGCCCTTTTCAGAAAACCTTTTTGAGTATCGTTTGAAAGGGCACTCTGTTCTTCTGGGGAGGACAGAATGAACTGCATCGGTGCACAGGGGTGTGACAGTGCAGAATTACAGTGAATAATAATTGTGTGGTCTAACCAACCCTTTACCACGCAGCATTGCCTCCATTCTTGATAATAGTGTCAAGGGATGGGCAGAAAGCTGTAGAGCTAAAAACAGAAAGCAAAGAATCTCTCTCTGACCTTCTCCTTTCAATTGTGGGTACATTGGCTGTTTAAACATACCATTTAAATGGGGTCTCCTAATTGGTAGAACAAGTACAGGCAAACTTCACTGTGCCGCTCCACAGTGGAGAGTAGTTAAGCCTCTAGAATGAAGCTTTTACGAAAGGAAAGAGAGCCATTTGGCAGCTTAATTTATAACTGATACACACAAAAATATGAATGAAATGACAATTCTGAAGATACTTTCCTCCTTTTTGACGAACTGAGCAAAAGACTGAAGATGATCTTTTATTTAGTTTGTGGAGATGATCTGTGAAGGTTAAGAAGGTAAAATACATTTTTTTAAAATAAGGAATAGGTTTTGTACACTGTTCCATAGAGTAGGCTTTTTTTTAAAATCCAGACCATCGTGCACAATTTAAAGTGAAATGATTGTTTTGGATGACCGTTCATTTTCTGTACTGTAACCCACACATGGAATACCAAAATGATGAATCTGTTTTTTGTTTCATGCTTCTTCATGTGTTTATTTAATGTGAAACAATAGTCAGTAATCAAGTCAGCCAACTTGGCTTTCTCTCTTTTGCTGTCTCTGACTGTCCTTCATGAATACATTCGTCCAGCCAGGCTGCCATGGTGCTAAAAGTATAACATCTGTCTCCGGCGCCTGATGCAAGATTTATGTACTGAACTCAAATGCAAGCTGAATATAATTTTTGTGCCTCAGGATCAGATTTTTAACTACACACCAACCAAAACTATCAGTATGACTAATGAAGAGTAAAAATCAACACTATGACAGTGTTCAGGCATGCCAGACTTTCTCTAAAACTTCTGGAAGACATTTCAATTACTCATTTACTACCTATTTACCAAAGCACAAAAAAATTAAGAGTTACAGTACAGTACAGGAAGCATCACCTTTAGCCTATTTTTACATAAAAATAGCTCTTGTTAATACACATTTCACTTCTGGGGCTCATTGTGTCGTTAAGCAGTTTATTGTATTCACTACCTGTATCTTTGCAGGTAAACTTGGCCTTGGGGTCACACATCCTTTTGGTGCCCCCACAGTCTTTCTCGTCACTTCCATCCTCACAGTCCTTGTCTCCGTCACATCTCCAGCGTTCAGGGATGCAGGTTCCATCTGTGACACAGTGGAATTCCTCTGCACTGCACTCAATCACAGCTGGCAGCACTGAAACAAGAGTCATTTAAAAATGACTGCTTCACATATTTACAGCACATTGCCATGGACAAAAACACAACAGTTTTGAACTATTACTTTACAAGACATCTTTTACTGTTTACAAATATTTATCATTTGGCAGCTATAACAGTTCAGTGAGTTCCAAAGGGGGAAGTTATTTCACTTCTAGAATTAAGTTTTACGTCTCAAAGATGTTTCTCTCTGTTCACTCTATCTTTCTCCAGCGGGGGTTCATTACAAATAACAGAAATTGGTACCACTACACCATTATGTTGTATGTGTTGCATTGCAGGTGTTGGAGACACTGGACATATCATGTGAAATTAAAGAATGCTAAATGGCTGTGAGAAATACATCACATGTTTTCTGTGATGCATTTGTAATGGTTTAATATTCCTATTAATGTAATGGTTTAATAGGAATGAAATTGTAAATTTTAATCATATAAAGAAGCTCTAAACCAAATAACACAGAGAGAACATAATTACATAATAAAAAGCATTATGAATTAATTTCAGCCATGGCATTGTGCATTCAGTATATATGATGCTTTGAATCTGATTAACCGTTTGCTTAATATGTAAAAGTCACACCCAAAAAACATTTCCCCAACACCCGGAGCAAAGCTAAGACAGATTGAGGCCTCTGGGGTAAAAGCAGAAGCAGACACGGGGGAGTGGAGAAGCCTGCAGTTCCCATCAGGAAACAGTTTGATGAATAGTCCAAACATTCTAGTGACAAGCGAGTGAGCTGTGAGTTTTCTAGGAGCTTGCATGAGGTTTCTGTGGTAATTATATTAAATCAACTCCTGATGGTAAAATTCCCCTGAACAGAGACTAGATAAGATTAGTCAGATGTGAGTGTGAACACAAAGTTATTGGACTCAAGCTGATTAATTGTTAAACTTGTAATTAAAACACCTAAATTTAAACATTGATTAGAATTGCAAATAAAATTATTAGCACACTGAGACAGATATAAGGGAAACTCCACCTTCATAAAGGTGCTGCCTGACAGCTCTGCTGCAAGGCAGATATTTCATGAAATTCAGAAGGAGCATATCCCTGTGATGACTTCATATATAATGGGATAATTATAAATATGCTGGTTTCATACTACTAATATTTTAACGTAAAACATGAATAATAACAAGTCTCATCTTATGCTGGAGGGAAGGTCTTAGTCTTTAAGACTTTTTATCTCAATACTTCACAGCATTTTAAAAGATAATGCTGGCATTCTTACGTGCTGATCCACCTCTGCAGGTAGTGTTCTCATCACTGAAGTCTCCACAGTCGTTGTCACCATCACAGGCCCAGTGGTCTGGGATACAGCGGCCACTGGTGCACTGGAATTGGGTGTTGGAGCATGACTTGATGCAGCCCACTTCATCACTGCCATCTCCGCAGTCATTATCTACACATGCACAAACACTCATGAAAGGTTTGACCACACAAACACAGAAAAAATATATATACGGTTACGTATGGCTGGCAAACTCACTGATGAGCAAACTCTGATTTCTGTTCATCTTACCTGAATCACAATGCCACTTCACGCTGATACATCGTCCATTGGAACAGCTGAACTGGGTCAGGGGCTCACAGGTGGGGAAAGCTGAAAAGGTTCGTCAAGAGGTAAACATCAACTTCAAGTCCAATGCTACTTAAAGAAATAGCTACACCACAATTCTACGTGTGACAGTTGTTGTTTTGGGTGATATTTAATAGAACAGCTTTCTTCACTGGGACCTGGCAGAAGTCCATGTGCTAAAAGCAATGCCAAAGTGAATTATTATTCATTATAATGTGAGTTAGTTGGTTAAATACTGTGGAGAAAAGTAAACCTACACCATATTCTAGCTTTATGAGTGGAGTTACATAACTTCAGTCATATTGAAAATGGTATGAAAATGTAGAAAATTAAATCTGTGGTTGAGACTGAATCATGGGAGTCCCACTGGAAGAGTAACCTGATCAAAATTTTTTTGAACAAGGAATGGAAAGAGATGCAAAGGCTTTTTTAACCAGACAACCGTGCACTATTTTCAGGTAGCAACAACAGGGTTAAAATTCATGTCATTTTCTGACCACAAACAAGATCACGGAGGGGAAAAAAAAAGATTCATACACCAGCGGGGGGTTTCTATAGTCAACACCATGCTAGCATCTCTGTGAGGCTGTACTTAGGCACAGCAGTGCTTTGAGCTAAACAACATCATCATGCTAACATGCTAACAATTACAAAGCATTCTGATGTTAAGCAGATAGTGTTTACCATGTTATCCATCTTAGTTGTTTGTGTTAGCATGCGAACATTTGTTAAATAGCACATAGAGTGTACACCTAGTGCTAAATAATATGAAGTACTTGTCAGATGCTGCGTTATAGATGGCCCTGGTAGGAAGTTGAAAATAAAAGTTCAGAATAATGTGAAATTCCATTTTTGATTAAAGCTTTGTACTAAAGGGAATGTTGGACTGCAACATTTTATTCACGACAGGTTCGGTCTCTCGATCAATTCCTTCAAATCACAAAACTACAGATGTAAAAACATGCCTGGCCCTGAAACAAAAACAATCATCCCACTTTGCTACATAAAGAGCTGAAAAACAATGGCCACGTCATTGTTGAGTCTACATGGCCTTTATTCCAATGTACATGATGTAGATGTAGAAACTACTGTGAGCTGGAATTTGTCCCTCTTTATACTATCTAACCTGACTTCCTAAAGTCGATCTTGCAGAAAGCCTTCGCAGATTAATATATGTATATTGTGTTTAGAGTGCATACAGAAATTAAAAATTACCTTTTTGAAAGTATGAATGCTTTTAGTCCTATTTAAACTGGGGTAGTGGTGCACTTCAGCCTCTTGTGGCGGTAATGAGTATTACAAAAACAAACACTAAGAAAAACCCTGAGCCCCCCCCTTTGCCATGAACTCCCGATGTAGACTCAGTTCATACAATGGGTCCTTAAAACAAACACTTCGAAAAATACTTTTTTTTTCACTTGCCTCTCATGGCTTCTTTTCACAAATGAAAAAAAAAAAAAAAAAAAAAAGAAATCACTTGCCTTAAGGGCTACCGTAGATCAGGACTGGTCAATCAAGACGATATACATGCATGTACATTACATTGAGTTATATTTGACAATGCAAGTTGGTGAGAGCAAATTACTACCTCTGTAGTCAGCTAATATCTGATCGAACATCCATCACTGCAGTCAAGGAGACTTCCTGAGCTAAATCGGCCTACATTATAGCATTAATATTCTTTACCAGTGCTGCAGGAAGTATAGGAATACATACTCTACTGCATTTTGTTGACAGATGACATTGTCAGGATCAACATCTGTATTCCCATCAGATACCGGTCTTGTTTCCGATTTTGAGATATTGTATATACGGTACTTTTCAAATATCCTTTCTGGATGCCTGAAGCTTTATTGACTTCAGTGTAAAATGCAACTCTACATTTGAATTGATTTGTAGGCATCTACTGCTGCTGCCTGGAATACCTTAGGCGCTGAGGAGACATATTGTATCTTTATCAGTCAAATGTCTTCTATAGTTCCCTCAAATGTGTTCGGTCTCACTGACAGCGCATAACTGGTTGGAATTTAACATTCATTAAAAATGAAGCATGAACATCCATAAATAATGAAGGTTTCAAGTAAACAGTGAGCTTGGCTAAAAATGAAACACCAGCATCCATAAATAATGACTGTTTCAAGTGAACAGAGAGCCAAATATGAGACACTGTGTGACAACTACTAAACTACTGACAAACAAAATCCAAATTAGCATCAATCTCTATAGCGGCCACCACTGTGCTTCAGGTGTTCCAAAACCCACAGTAGCTCCACTGAAACTAAGTGAGGTGCCAGAACTGCACAGTAGAGTGCCTAAAGAGAAGTAATGCCTGAGGAAGCTCAGACAACACTATGGGAGAGAATATGTTTTGCTGCACAGCTTGATTATGACTGAATGAAGCCAAGCATGAACTTTAATTACTGCTTACACCCTGGCTGTTTGTGACTGTGTACTGAAGCAGCTTAGGACACACAAAGGGAGGCTGTGGCGATAGAGCACAGTGCAGCATTTGGCAAACATCAATCACTATAAAAGGCTGATTTAATACAAATAGTGATTAAAGGGGGATGTTTAAACCTTTACCCCCATCTTTTAAATGTATGCTTTAATACATCCAGTTCAACTTTCCCTGCTGAAAACATATTTTACAGCCTAAAATGCTCCTTTCCCTCCCATAAAGAAAAGGTTAAACTCAACTTCAAAGAACTTTGCAAAGCTTCATGGTGTGTCATGTATTTTTCTCATTTATGTTTTCTAAGATTAATCCAGAACACAGACTGTAACTTTTACTAACTAAAGCTGACAGATTGTATAATACCACTGAGACACGACTTAAGAACAGTGAACTACTGTACAAAAGTATGCAGTTTACTCACTTCACCCCTCTAAGCTGATGCCATCAGTGAGGGCATGTCTAGTTCTTGGTCCAAGAACACAGCATCAATAATTCAACTCCTAAAACTCTCTCACTTGAACAAAGTCATGCATTTGAAAGAGACTAGCAAAATATTCAAGAGGTAACAAAAAATGATAAGCAGCTGCGAGTGGCAATACTTTCAAAGAACTTGAGTGTTTGGCAAGTGATGCACCAATCAATATCGATGTTTGAAATTTTTTGAAACCAGCTCTGTAAAGTAGCTTAATTCTTACCAAAATGTGGTTTTTAAATTACTTATAAGATTCAAAATTTTATCAAAGTGCCCTTCTCAATACCATGTTTTAACATTGTCACAGAAAATAATTGTCTTTGATTGGCTGACAGGTGTTTGACCTGTGTCTGTCTTGATATACAACAAGACTAAGGCCCTGTTCATACCTGGCATTTACTGTGTATCTGTCTTTTATTATCCGAACACAAGTGGACAGCTCTAAGCACAGGTGTGAATGCATCCAAGATGCAGTGAGGACAAACTGAGATCCAATCAATCAGACCACATTCAGAGGTGGTCTGGGCCACATATAGCCACATTCTTTTAGCAGTGTGCTTGCAAATGTGTCCTGGACCAGACAAAAAGGACCGCCTACCCAACTAACGTCCTCTGCGTAAGCGAATATGCGTACACATTGCACACAACTAATACAAGCTGTACAAATCGTGTAAACTGGCTTTGTCCATGCAGTCTGAAAATTTCAAAAAGCCCATAGAGATATATTACGAACGCATCAAACATCTTGGGTGATTCTGGAACATGCCGAAGAGTAGGCCCGGTCTGTATTTTTTCCGTGTTTTGATTTCTTCTTCTTTTAATTTCTGGCAGATTACGCACGGGAAGTGCATTGGTGTCTCCCGCTGGTTTAAAAAACACATTTGGTTTTTGCAAACGGAAATGATGTACATGTTTATTTGTATATAGAGCAGGGAAGTGAGATCCAGTCACAAGTGGTCACTCGATATTCATGTGGAGATGCATTTTAGTACCAGGTGTGAATTGACGTGCTTAGAGCTGTGCAATGCCAGGTATGAACAGGACCTAAGAGTCTACAGCCACGCCGCTCTGGCTCTGTGAGGCTGTACACTGGGACAGCGCTGCTTTTAGCTAAATGCTATTGTCAGCATGCTATCAGTAATGCTGGAAAGCAGAAGTTAGCCCATATAATGCTTAAAATAATATGTTTTCACCACCCTAGTTTAACATGTTTGCATGCCTAAATTTGCTAATTAGCACTAAACACAAAGTGCTGAGGCTCAGAAGTGGAGGAGTAACTGATTTATGGCATTCATACTGTATATCCCTGATAGCGCTATAGGTGGACAACTAATATAAATGTAAAATGGGATGTGGGAATCAGTTTTTCTATGGTGTGCTTTTAAGGACATTATGTGAATAAAGGAATGCACTTATTAAATTACATCAAATTATCCAGTGCCAGTGCTTCCCAGCACATATTTTCTTTCTATCCATTAGAGGTGAAACCTGAAGCTTCCTCATTAGGAGGAAATTGCAGAAATGTTGACATATTTCTGACATAGTCCACTACATAAATTATAAAGTCACAATTAGTGTTTTTCCAAGTGCAGAATGGAAAGTGAGTTTTGAAATTTCCCCAACTGATGCGTCATCATTGAGTTAGCAGTTCAAATCAATAACCTTATCACCCCCCAGAGATGTTTTATAAGACAGTGAAAAAATATCATATTATTATAGCTTTAAATCTCATCTGATTAGGTATAACATTATCAACTGTTATGAGTAAACAATTAGTGATTGCCCTAAATGTCCTCATAAGTATTCGATTCATTTACTAGGCTGGTCTATTTTACATCTTGACCAAACATTGCAACACAAATAGCAGTAGTAGGCAAATCCACATAAAGTGACAAATGTGACACGTGGTGAATAGCCATATGTGACTCACTGCATGATATTTCATCGGACATGTCCCCGCAGTCATCCTCCCGGTCGCAGCTCCATGCCTGAGGTATACATCGTCTGTTCTGGCAGGAGAACTGGTCGGCCTGACAGGACTGGGCTGAGAAAGACGAAAGAAGCCACTTAATTCAATCACATGTGCATAAGTCAATACAGGATGTGCACAACAACACTAATAATCACTACTACACCAGGATGTCAGTGTCCGTGCCCAGTGCAAACTCTTTAGCACTCAATCAAACCCAAGAACACGGAGGGTCTAAAGGCCATTGGAAATGTGCTGTTGCTTGACGAGCTGTCAGTTACATGCTGCTTGGCCACCAACAGCACACAAGTGATGTCTTGCTGATATGGGATATGCATGTCAGTCTGCTGATGAGGGAACATTCATCATCCTCTGGCTAATGCTTGTTGATTGATCCCCTAAGGATAAAAAGCCCCTGAGAGGCACCAACGAGGACATGGGAAGCAATGTGATATACTGCCAGTGTTTCTTACATACAGTTGCCCCTCGTAGGTGATACAACTCTTTGATAGTGGAGAGTGCTCACACACAATTAAATTGATTGCACTGTACTGAAGCTACTCAAGAGCCGCAAGTTATAACAGTAATGACTGCTCAGCCAACACGAGACACCTCTGTTAAAGACTTTGATGAATAAAGTGCATCTTATCATGAAAAATGTTTTTGTTGATTCTCTCTGTTTAAATGTTTTTAATGCATTGTGTAAAGCACAAAATTGCCGTACTATATAGATGAGAGACCTGTTTAATCTTTAACTCTTACTGTCTACTTAAGCTTGATAAAAATCAATTACAAAAGTACATCAGTGCACTGAACAACAGTTGATGCTGAAACCACAGTATACAGTTCAATGTACACTCATAGAATAAATGATGCATGTTCGGAAGCAAATAGAAATGTAAAAAGTCTGAAAATCAATCATTGTGCAAAGAGAACCAGTAAAACAAGGTAACTAATTTTGCCAAAGTGCTGATATTACAAAATAAAATAAAGGCTTTTGTATTCAAGTGACAGTCATTAAATTATCAAACGGCAGCCAAAGCTACATTTCTAAAGACAAACATAAAAATGGTACGGTACATACCTGTACAGGTAGTGTTGGCCTCATCCTCATTGTTACCACAGTCATTTGTTCCATCGCAAAGCCATCTTTTGGGAATGCAGCGATTGTTGCTGCATTTGAACTGGTCAATGGGACAGCTGTGATTGTCTGCAAAGAGTTTGACCCAAAAAAAAGAGAAAAAAAAAGAAAAAAAGAGAAACCGCCGATGAGTTTGCAGCTCTTACGTGAAATACATAAAAAAGCTATAAACAAATCAAAAAAGAGAAGGAAAAAGCCGTAATATTAAGGTTAACTTTGTTTCTGTAGTCATAGCAAAGACAGCTAGAATTGTATGTTTTCTTAATATGAGAGCTTTATCAATTCTCCAGCCCCTATGATCTTTCTCAGTCCTATGGAAGTAAATTCACAGCTTCTTAGCTCAACTAATCTCGCACTCATATACCAGCAAGCTATATTAGGAAACATAAAAGGGAATGTTTTTGAGGAAAATCTCACTCATTTTTTTTCCTTGGTGGTTTGTCCTTTAGTTGACATTAATTCAGTCTCCATAACATTTTCAGAGCAGTCTTAAGAATATATGCTTTATGTGGTTTTAGTGGCTTGATTTTTGTTTTATATAAAGCCAATTTCACACAATATCCATCACTGGAACTAGCAGCCAAACTATTTATTTTATTTTCAATCATGTCATTCAACTTTAATTACACATTGACCATTCAGATTCATTCAGCCTCACCACTCATAAATCAAACTAAATATATGTGAGCAAATTTCTGTGTAGTTCTGGAATATTGTGACACAGCTTTGTGTGAATGATGAATTACCTTTGATTTTGAGGCAATATAATCCCTACTACCTTTGATAGTGGCGATAGTGTTCAGAAATATCTCAATGCCAGATGCTGCAAGACTGTGCTACACTGAGACCAATGCTTCGGTTAGGTAAATTCATTCATTCATTATCACAGGCATTGCTTCAATCATCTGAACTTAATTTTGATTCAATAACAGGTTGTGAGAAAACAAACTCCTCTTATAACGATGACAGACTGACCAAATTGCCATGGATCATTTGCAATGAGTTATTTAAAACATAACTTTGCCTTCATAAAGCTGAAATCCACATTTATGTATCTATTTTCAAGTCAAATGTTGCCCTGATAAATTCTCAAGAACACACAATACCAACTAAAACACACCAAGCTAGATGATTGTTGAAGTATATGATATCCCAGCAGAGCAGATAATTGATTTTTCAATTCTGATGATTCTGGCAGAGGATTACATTATTTTACTTTGCTTTTCTGGGGAAAAAAAGTGTCTAAAAGGATCCAAGCATTTAATTTAGTGTTTACACTGTATAACTGATATTTTTTAAAGAGCAAAACCACTTCAGCTAGAGCAAAAGGGGAGTAGTGCGGAGGAGGAACACTTTTCACCTCTAATTGATTCAGCGACATTTAAGAACATAGAAGTTGACAGAACGAGAGAGTCAGCCTTAAAAAGCTTTGACTTTCCTCGCTTGGTGCATGGCTCTGCATGTAAGTGTATCAACATGTTCGGAATCTGTACATACAATATATTTGTTTGTTTGCATCAGGGGCAGATCTACCGGGATGGAATGGGGTGAAAGCCGCCTCCCCTAAAAAATGACTTACCTAACGTCTCCATGCCACCCTCTTGCCACCCCATGAATATTTCTCTAGATCCGACCCGCGTTTTCATGCAGTGTGTTGGCCTATAGTCTAATTCTAAGATCCTTACAGCAGCTGTGGCTCTCCTCATCACTTCCATCCAGACAGTCATCATCTCCGTCACACTTCCACAAGGCCCGAATGCAGCGGTGATTATGGCACTGGAACTCATCGTTTCTACATCGCTGTGGCTCCAAACCACCGTTGGAGGCTTCTAGGGGAAACAGTGGTGAGAAAAAAAGGAACAAGAGAATTCCTATGAAGTATGTGTTTAGGGGAAAGTATTGGCATAGGTATAATGGCACATAAAACATGTTAATAATGTCTCATGACCATATGTGTAACAAGTTTAACAACTGGGATTTGCCTTTTATTTCTGGAAAACAACTAGGATAATTTCTCACCTTTATTTGTTTATTAGCATATTTGCATATGAACAGACAAGGTTATTATTTGGGCTCTGTCCCATAGGATGAAGCATTACAGTATCACAGAACACTGGGACAAGATGAAGTTCATTCATTATGCCCTCCTACCTGCGCAGGTGACATTGTTCTTCTCCAGAACCTGGTTGTCAGCGCAGGCACACACTCTGCCTCCTGGGATGGCAAGGCAGAGGGTACCGCAGCCCCCATAATTCACACTGCATGCGTCGTGACCTGGAGGAATAGATCCCAAATCAGGTGTTTTGTACATTTAAAGTAACGTTTTCCGAAGCCCACCTTAAGTGACATTTGATTGCGTTGTTGTTTTGCCTATTCTCCTTCTGTACAGTGAACATCGGAGTTTCAGGGGTCATTTTAAATTCTGCAAAAATAAATCATCCTCTGGATACAAAACTAATTTCCTGTCTAAGAGAGACATGCCAGGTGTATGCCATGTGATCTAAGTACAGTATATGTCAAGTGAATTATTGGTAACACTGTGGGAGAAAGAAATTTGACATTTTTATCCTTCTTGGAGAGGTCATTTGTCTTTCTGGACAAAGCTGACATTCTCTATACGAAAGAAAAAAAAAAAATACAGTCACATATAAAGTTAAGCCATAAAAAACCTTTGTCACTCTCATTTAACACAGAGCCCAAAGGCAGTGTCTGAGCCAATGAGATAACGCTTTTGGTTTTGTAAGAGCCAATCAGTAACACTCAAAAGGACTGGACAGCCAATTAATCTATTCAGTGACATGGACAAGGGAGAAATGTCCAGTAAAAATTCTCTGCATGGTGTGAACTAGACTGTATATGCAGTAGCCAACAATTTATCTAGATCATCTACTGGGCATGGAACTTTCCCACTCAAAATCCACAGCTTTAAAGTTTTTGTATGAAAATAAGTTCTCTCGAGAATGAAACAAAATCATATCATGAGTCCAAAGCACATCACTGGACTGTGTACAATTATTTTTCTCTACATTTAGAGTAATAGTGTCAACCTGCCCTTATTTTGAAGTGGCTGGCTGAGCACTGGTTTTATTATGCTTATTATGGAATAACAAAAACAAAATTACTTGCCAACAAGGCCTATCAATTTTCCACTGTCAGCCCTATCCAGTGCCTCTCCTATCTGTTCTTTCCAGCTTTCTAAGAGTATGAATCAATCATCATTTGTTACATAAGTAATCAAACCCCTCCAAACCTTATTTAGCTTCATAGAGTGGAGCCCCAAGTGATTTCAAAGACACTGACAGTACTGATCAATTTACTGCTTTTCACCATAAAATTTGACATCAATTGGTATATACGTAAATCTCCGGTGTATATATCATAAAGTGTTCTCCATTAAAGAAAGGTGTATAGAGGATACAAATGTCTGGACATGAAGCACAGAGTGGTTCTATTTCAGTGCAAGACAGACACTTTTTCTCTGTTCAGTGGCACTGGATGAGAAGTAAATGAAGGGAAAAAAGCCAACCTTGCTGACTCTGTGCGTCGTACACACGCAGGCCAAATAGCGGTGGTCTCTCACTCCGCAGCAGAGTGACATCACCGGTGGACAGGTCCAGCTGGAAGACTGAAGCATTCATGTACTCCGTCCAAAAGATGAAATTACGATAATGGGAGATTCCAAATGGATGGTTCAGCTCTTTTCCGTTGTACACCACCTGCAACATGAAGCAAACATTCAGTGTAATCAAAAGATTAGGTGAGCAACGGAAAGACACTGCCAGCAACAGAAAAATCAATCACCTCAAACAGGGTTCTAGCTGTTTAAATATGGGCTTAGAAATTATTTGATCACAGCATATGATGAATGAGATTCAATTTCTTTGCACAAATTTATTCACGCAGTGCTGTCTGCTTATAATAATGTTTGCTAGAATCTTGGCATTGATTAAATAGCATTTGCAAATAATTCATTAGCTTAATATGCCAGTACAGCTACAGTCGACAGGAGCAGTTAGGGATGAAGGGATGTTTTGTTGGCGGTTAATGTGGGAAGAGGAGCAGTTTTCAATCATTTCACTGCTTTGCAGATTAACATTGTATCATTGTCAAAATATAAAAACCAGGTTTGGACCCTGGAATTCAGGGCTGCCAAAGAGGAGGAAGAAAATATTTTGTAGTTGCTCCTCTTGATCTATTTTTAGAAGTCCAGTGCACCCCTTACATTGTTAAAAATCCCTGCTCACACTGCACTAAAGACCTGAGAGGAGACTACATACAGACTGAAAGAGGACACTCTGCTGGGGCCTGGGTCTCTGAGTGTCTCGAGTAACCACGTTACTTATGTGCCATGCACACATTAGAATATGATCCACACTGGGATAAATCATAATCAGGATACGGATAATACTGTATGTGCAAGGAGAGAGTCAGTAGGCTTTAACAAGTGTGAGCCTATAATGATAAACAATTAAGCTACCCTGAAATTAAAACAAAGTCACTGATGTTGCGAGGCAGGCAAATCCAGGCATTTTAATACAGGTAGCCTATAAACAGCTTATAAATCAAGATGTTTGCTCCTGGAATGACAGCTGTCAAAATCGCCCACTGTGCTCCATTAAAACACTGAAGGGATGGTTTCGAGAGCGAGTGCCTCGCTGAGCCACAAAATCTGTAACAACAGCGGTTGGCTTCAGTTTCAGTTATTTAACAGCAGCAGTGAGCGAAGAGAGCGTGTAGTTGTTTTGCATCTGTTTCAGAGATACTTAGCAGCTGAACACACCTGTACAGTGCTGGAGTTAGTTTGGCATTTTGTTACTTCTGATGTTAATGAGGGTCTGTCTAAATCCTGTCCAGACCTTTCTGCTACACAATATTTACACTGACATCCTCCCTCTTGGTGGAGGCCGAAAGTGTGCACTGAAAGTTGAACAATTTGGGGGGAAAAAAAACAAATTAAAATAATTATTGTATTGAAAACCATGATCAGAACAGCCAGGAGTGGAAGTCTCACATTAATAACACCTGCTTCCCAGTACAACGATGACAGAGACCGTCTGCAATGTAGAGGCATCAAAGACACAGGGTGACAGTAATCTGATAATGTTATATAATACAGTGACATGAATAACCAGGCTGTGTTCTATATCATATCCTGAAGATGGTTAAAACCAGGATGATACGTAACAGGAACAAGTGTGCATGTAAAGATAATAACTGACAGATGATGTCGATGGCATGACACAGAACAGTTGAACACATGTTGTTTAATTTTACAACTGAAATGATTAAGTATTATTATATGATTATAATTGTCATAAAATATTCTAATGGAAAAAAAAAAAAAGACCCCTCAGGGGACGTCTCACCAAGGGCACCAAAATGTCCTGAGATGGCCCTGCTGAAATTATTTTTTAATACTGATCTGAGGATGGATATTTTTTAAATTTATGGTTAATTCACTTATTTAATATTAAATTTAACAACACGGTAAAACTAAGAGATGAAGAAAAAAGCAAGGAAAAATTATACCACATTCTTTAGTTAATGATTTGGCTGTTTTCAGTGTTTGGTGAACGTTTTTTTAAGGATGCAAAAGAACTACTTAGGTTGACACATTAAAATTAAGAGTTTGTTTATTTAGTGTCGCTTATTCAGTTGGGATATTGAATTCCTCCCATGGCCGTCTATTAAACTCTCACAAGCTGACTAGCTTTCAATTTAACTAGTAGCTAACAGCTAACATTATTCCTGTAATAAGTTCCTCCATTATGTAGCAACTGTATGTGATTGCTACATAATGAAACTCACCATTCTTCCAGTTCCATTGAGATGAATCTTCTCGATGTGATCGTAGTAGGCGTCACACCAGTACATTGTGCTGGTTCCGTGGTCCAGTGTCAGACCATTGGGCCAGAGCATGTTGGAGGTGACAAAAATCCGGCGGTTGGATCCGTCCATCCAGGCTTTCTCTATCCGCCCTATGCTGTCATTGACCTCATCCTCTTCCCAGTCTGTCCAGTACATCCAGCTGTCATACAGAGAGATGCACACACACAGTACATGTAAACAAAAATAGCAATTATTGTACCAATAAACTAACATAGTGAGGCATTGCTTTAGTTCAGAGTGGACGTTAGTCATGCAGAAACATCTTAACATCACACCCTCCAAACTTCCGAACTAAGGCAGTTCATTTTAGCTGCCTGCTCCTCATTCGTACCTGCATTTAATACATGACACACTGATGTTTGATGGTCGTGCTTCTTGCTCCCTCCACCAGCCTCATCCTGCTTCAGTCAATACACACGTGACAGCACGTTTCTCCAGGCTTTGCTCAAAATGAACTATTCCATATTACGGTAAAATGGGTCTTGTGTGTTCTGTTCTGTACACCCATGGGAAGGACTAAGTGTGCTCACATACTGAACTTTTCACATGCCGCTCTGATTCATACAGGGAACATTATAGAGAACATAACCTGTACTACTAAACACATAACATATTGCATTAGTTCAGAAAAATCAGTTTTAACATCACAAAAAAGAGTGTTCCCGACTGAAACGGAAAAAAACTGGGATCCAGATTTCCCATATGTAAAACAAAATAATCAAACATCTCTGGCAGTCAAAAGAGAGTGCATCATAGCCTAAGAAATTATTCAGGCTTATCAAGTTAAAGTAATGCTCGACTGCACATCAAGACAAAGTTAGAAGTCTCATATTCCCCACCAAAAGAAAAAGTTTTCAGTGTATCTTGTGTATGCCAAGACTGCAACTCTCAGCGGTCCAGTGGTATTTGAAAGATGATTGGGTTAACGATTTGACGTGATCTGTTCTCTAGTAACCATGCCCAGGGGATTTGCTCTGTTTGAGTGTTGCTGACTGAGCCATGTGGCCCCCTGTTTCTCATCAATGATAGAGGGCTGGCTAAGAGAAGATGAAACAGAATGGGATATGGAGGTGAATGAAGACTCCCTCTGTCTCAAAGTCATCTTTACAACCTCATGAATTATTCAGCGGTGCTCCATAGTGATAGACAGACGCAACATCAGGTGGGCTGATGGACACCATGCAGTTGCACTGTCATAGTAAGAAATTATCAATACTATTGCCATTCTATTGAATACAGACTGGATATAATAACTTAATATTATCAATGTTCCATTTTTTTCCATTTAGCGCTGAAATCTCAATAAACTGGTTAATTGTTTGAGTCATTTTCAAGGAAAATGGTAAAAATTTAAAGGTTGCAGCTTCTCAAATGTGAATAACTTCTGGTTCTCTTAATCTTATGTGATAATAATCTGAATATCTTTGGGTTTTAGACTGTTCGTTGGAAAAAAGTTACGTCATTACCGTGGACTCTAGGAACTTGTGATGGCCATTTTTCACAATTTGCCAAAAAACAACAAAAAATGATGAATTATCAAAATTATCAATTAAGAGAGAAAAATAATCTGTAAATTAAAAGACAGTACAATTAATCGTTAACCCTATTTTCATTCAGTGCAATGTAATATTGCTTTTATTATCTTAGTATCTTCTTACTATCTTAGTAAGGGTTTATTCATGCCCTTAATATTAAAAAGAATTTCATAAATAAATTTAAAATTGGATAATGCACAAAGGTTGCTACAAAGCAGTCTATGCCAATAAGTGACAACAGTCGTATACATGCACTCATCCAGCCGTCCGGAAATGAGCAAGTGAGTAAAGCACCACTCAAGTCAAATGTTATTTGTGTGAGGATTTTTTATGTGAATACATTTATGATGTTCCTAATGCAGCAAAGATAGAGAGGTATGACAGTGTTAAGTTGACACTGGTAGTCCTTATCATGTCAACACAGCCTGAAGGTAGCAAACAGAGCAGAAAATAAGGTCACAAGAATGCATCCAAGAAATCAGTTGGAGAGGTGCATCTATTTCACCTGAAGACACCCTTCCTGTAGAGCAGATAGAGATCAAAGGACTGTTGGGCTCAGGCTGAATGTTCCCAAAACTAGCTTTTGTAATCATTTGTGCTGTCATTGGGAGGGTCAGAGTAGAATTTATTAACCCTTATACAAAAAAAAGAGCTGATATTCCACCACCCCCCAATCTGTCATGGCTGAAATTCTAAACGAATGCCAGCAAAGTTTAAGGCGGCGTTCTCACTCAGTTGTTTTAATGCTTTTTCTTTACATGAGGCATACACATAGATTTGATATTTTAAAATTGGGTGCGTTTTATCTGTGTGATAAATGTCAGGTTCCTTCAATACGCAGTCTGCACCACCGTGAATAGCATGTGACTTGAGTGTGAATGTTCGAATCAGTGCCATTTTTAGGATGGAGAACAAGACACAACACTAGAAAGATGACAAATGTCAGACTTAATTGTTGTTTAGGACTTGAAGGTACTGATAAATGTTACAGACAAGTGGAAAGAAAGTCAAAACTTACAAGGAATACGTTTTGGTTTGGTGTATGTGCCTACACTATACCAGTGAAACAGCTGTGTATAGCAAAATGTTCGGAACAACCCCCTTGAGGCTTGATAACTAATCTCTGACTGCTATGGATTTGTTGTGTGTTAATACGATTTAAGCCTGAAAGTGTTAATCCTTAAGATCCTTTAGACACTCAATGAATTGAGTTTCGCAGCATCTTCTCTATATGATAATTATGATCTCTGCTGGTGGGCTCCTCCCTATATAAATTTGCACAGGAAGACTATGGCGATTGATCTATAAGTACTACAAGGAAACAGCTATCAGCTAATGGGTTAATTGTTGTAACGAGCTGGTAGCTGTGTTTTAGCTTCAGGGAACAAGACGAGCCACCATTTTCTTCCTCAACTCCCCACTAAAATATTCTGCTCATTAAAACAGCAGATCTCTCTCTCAGGTTCTCTCACGATAACCGTGCTGGTTCACTTGGAGGTGGGGGTTTCCCCCCACATTTACACGTTCTCTTTTGAAAGTTGCTTGATGTAATCAGTCAAAGCAGATGTCTGCTAAAGCAGAGGATCTTCAGTATTAACATTTGAAGCAAAGTGAGTCTGATATCTTCAAAAAGGCACAGTGGTCTTTGGATGCAGATACCATGAATTATCCCCTGGAGTATCGGAGGCAAAAAAGATGCAAAAACAAAAATGGCATAAATTTTACATCAATTTAAGGATTTACATGTAATGTTAATTTGTTAAATAAAATTTTGGCTTGTAAAATCTGAAAAAAAAACTTTTTTTTGTTTAATGTCCAGTTGTTAATTCTATCAAACCTATGCCTTTTATGGTTATAACAAAGCAGATAAACAGACTTACACATTTAGCTAAAGACAGTCCTGCACAGGTCCAGTTTTGTAAACCCATTCGCGCACCACACCCACAAAGTTCTGTAGCAGAGCTAACCAACTAATCAAATCAGCTTAGAGCTGGTTGCTGGTATAAGCAGTATAGGCAAAATCTAGCGTCATCAGAGTACTGTGGGGGCACACAGTGGCCGGGCGTAATACTTACATACAGAGTGTGTACCTTCATTTTTCATTTTTATTCATTTTAATTCAATCAATATGTAACTAGATCCAGGATATAATGGTAATTTCCCTTCAATGCAACCCACTAGTGAACTAAAGTGAGATCACAGGAAATCACAGAAAGCATAGCCAACTTTTTTCTAACTTTGAGAAAATCTCCAAATCCCTTTTGGAGATATGAGTGGAGGGTAATTAAAAAGAAATTACACTGGAAAGGACTGCAACGTAGGGCTTTTTTTTTTTAAACCCCTCCCCTTTATCACCCACAGCCTGCCCACATCTAATTAACTTTTACCCGTACCCGTACCTGTACACACATGCAATACATGTTACAGGCCTTTTTTGCTTAAATTTTTTGCTTAGCTACAGGCAATGGAATTTTTAGAGTACAATACAATGGATGGCACCCCCCCCCCCGACCTGTTAAGAGGGTCGACCACGATGGCCCGTGGGTGCGACATATTCCCTTCCAACAGAGTCTTCCTGGTCTGTGAGGCTTTCTCCAGCCTGGCAACGCTGATTGTCTTCCTGTAGCCATCATTGGTCCAATACAAGTTATTCCCAATCCAGTCCACTGAGATTCCCTCAACATTGTCGAGTTCTACAACGGAATCAGCAGCACAGAATTCAACATTATCATGTATATCTACATTTATATTTATATATTGTTCTTATATAAAAAAAGTCATCTGATTTTAAGTTTTCTAAGAAATCCTTTATGCAGTACATTGACTTTGATTGGTTCTACAAACATGAAAATCTGGATTTAATGTATGGAAAATAAGAATGCTAAAATAGCCTTCTGATAATGTTTTGTCAAGGAAATTGCTAAGATATTACAAATCCAATCATCAAGTAATTCATATTAATAAAATCAGTTTCCAAATATGCAGTAATTTCTTTTGCCGTGTTGTATTTACACACGCAAAAAAATAATTTTTACAATATATGAGATCTATACTTTGATTGCATGGAGTGTGTTTTGAGTAGATTAAGAGTGTTGGAATGGCTTTAACCTTACATTAGGGGGGTCACTATTATAACAAATTCATAAAGTCACCTTAATTTATTGTAGGGCTACAGTTTTTTTGTATAATGCTACAGTTATTATAAAAACAACATTTAGACCCACCATCTTTGAGTATAGTCTCTCTGTTGCTTCCATCTGTTTTTTGCCGCCCAATAAGGAAACTGGTGGTGTCAGCAAAGTAGATGTGTCCCAATTCAGCGTGGTAGTCGATGGCTCGAGGGTTGACCAGGTCCTCGATTGGCACCATGTGCTCATCGCTGGACTTTATGTTCATATCCAGGCCTCGGATGACCCCGGGACGCCCCTTGCCGTAGAACAGGAAGAGATCGTTTTTGGGCTCTACAAGGCAAAAAAGGACAGACTCTTTTTAGTGTTATTGTCAATTAATTGGCCTAATTCATCAATGCTGATCCCAGCATTAAACCCTCTTACCAGCCACATTGTTCTTATATGTGAGCCAGAGCCTGGGCCATCCATTCACCTTAATGGAGCCAGTAATCAGTGCCAATGACTATACTCTCCCCCCTCAATCACGCTCCTGCTACAATGTTGCCCTGACAGTAAGAAAAGTTAAATGCTTGAGCAAACACACAATGGCAATACTTACCTTGGCTGTGAACACTGTTTCTGATATAAAACAACATGGTGTCTGGGTAGAAAGGCAAACAGAGAGGACTAGAAAGCTGAGGCAGCTCCTCAGAGGCCCGCAAGCTGCTAAGGGGGTTGTATGTTCTCAAACCCTTTGGGATCCACTGGAGAGGTGAGAGCAGGAATGAATGAGGGCTTCCAGTGAGAGAAGCAGACCTCTCCTTCCTCTCAGCCCCTACCCGAGAGACTGGGATGCCGGGAGTGAGGACCACACATGCCTTACTTCAATTTATCATTTTGTGCGGGAGAGACCAACTACCCAAGAGACAATTAAACATTGCAAGAGACCCAGATATCAAACCCCACCGTGACTGCTGTATGAAGAAGCAATACCATTTAGCACCGAATCTCATTATGCTTCGGTAGAGGGAAAGCACAGGCAAGAGAAAGATAGCTGGTGTCATCAGAACATCTCGGAGAGGGGAATAAATCAAATGTGTCATGCCAAGCCTCCTAGTGCTTCGTTACCTCGATCGAAACGTGGTGGGCCCTCAGATTGTGTCATCAATTTGATCTTATGCTTTTATTGTCAACTACACAATGTCCAGCAATTGATCAGAACAGACAACAAATGCAGACAAACTTAAAACCTCATTATGACAATAATCAATCAGGATTGCGACAGGTCGATAGCGGAACGTCACTTTCAAATGGGTCTGTGTCCACTGGCACTCATCTTTATCACTGTCAGTCTAAGGCTGATGCATGTGCGGCACACCCTCAGCTCTAATATGACACGTGACCTTTATAGACCCATGTCAATATCAAAGACATCAGTGATGCAGAACATCCTTTTCATTCATAAGTCAGGATTCTTATTCATGAAGAACAGAAAGCACTTGCAATGACAGTCCTTTAGAAGAGGAATTTTTATGAAAGAATCATGACTGTTTTAAAGAGTATGCATTGAAATAAACACTAATATATCTATTTACATCCATGGCAAAATATGTACTGACTTTTGCAGGACTGTCCATCAGAGCCCAGGCTATACCCAGTACGACAACGGCAGGTTCTGGACTTGTAGCTGCCACTCAGAAGGCAGATATGGGAGCATCCGCCATGTTTTCCATATGAATCCATTTCACATGCGTGACTCCTTACTGTGGACAAAGTCAGAAAGGACAGAAAATCGTTATAAGTCAATGAAGCATCATCTTTCTGTACCAACACAGACTCCAGCTTGTGAGTAATAAAATGGGGTAGAATCTGAAACATACTTGCACATGTTAACCTCTATAAAAAAATTTACCTTTTGGCTGAGTGAGTTTGTGGTAAACACAGAGTCCTCTCGTATTCTCCAGGCTGGCTAATGTCGTGCTCTCTGCTGTGATGTTGAACCTGTGGATCTGCAGCAGCTCCACAGAGGAACTCCCTTTGGAAGGGTCAGAGTGGGTAGCATAGAGGTAGTCCTCAAACACAGCTAATGCATAAATGTACGACACCTGAAAAACAAGAAAGATCCCTGGTGCTTTTTTTTTTGCTTCATCCCTGAAGCCAAAAATAAGTAAATCCACAGGAGGAATACAAAGAAAACAATAACAAAAATAAATTAATGAGGGACTTTTATCTTTCAACATGCAGCAAGCACGAGGGGGGTGGGAGAGAGTGGTGGGGCTGTCTGTACATTTGGTAGCCCACACAGGGTCAAAAGCTGGACTCCATGGGGAAACCACTGGCCCTGACACCACGGCCTCCATGCTACATTTAGCAGGCTGACACCCACACACTCAGCAACATGGCTGTATGAGCTGTATTCACAAGAAGTAAACGTAAGCTCACTAGATGACACCTTAACATCGGGGGCACCAAGAAACATGCATCAGAATAAATAAACAGAAAACAAACCACTCAACCACCTCTCTCTGTATTTTCATAGGAAATTTCACACATACTACTTCAAAGGATGTGCATACACTGTGCTTGCATCTTTACCTACAGCGCATGTAATGCGTACTGTTCAGTACTTGTTGGATTGAATATGACGACAAAATCAACCAGACAGAATCAACCTCACAAGAGGGAAGACAGAAAAGCGGGGTTGTGGTAATTAACAGATGAGAAGTTTAATTAAGCTGAAATGATGGAATGCTTGCTTTTCCACAACGCTGTACAATAGCAGTGTACAGCCATCACAAAAATGAAGGCCACCACGTGCAAAACAATTCCTAAGCACGACTCAGCAGTTACAAGGAATCAAACATTATAGCTGTTACATAAAATCAATCCACAGCCCTCCAGCCAATAAGAATTGAGTTTTAATCTTGACCATCATAGTAAATATAAATGGTGGATATTCAGAGAGTCCAGGATTACTTTAAAATGTCATGTTTTACTGTAAGGAAATTGAGCCAAGTTTGAGGGAACTGTCACATAATATACATTCTCAAGTATGATAAGCTTCAAATGGAAAAATCCTAGTACACTGAATATACTTGAAATGAACTTTTTATTGAAAATAGTAATGTAGTGAGGAAGTGTGGGAAAAATTGTTACTTCAGATCTTTGACACCGCTGGCTAGTACAAAAGAGACCACTATATTTTCTATGGAAAAGACACAGAAAGGAGCTGGGTGGGATTTGTCATGTAGATACAATGACATGAAGATCTTCTGTCTAACAAGGCCGCAAACTAATAGAGAAGGCATTATTATGCAAAGAACATCTGCATACACAATAAAGTGTTTGAAATTTACATTTTTCTTTCCTCATAAAGGGTGAATATCTAGTCCAAGATGCTTGAAAGGGTTATTTAATGAAAAGTCATATTCTTTGATCAAAGGCCTCAGAAGTGTTCTACAGCAGAGACTATCGGTATGCTCATTTGGAAGACAGCCCCACTTGTGCCTCGGTTCCTTCAGTTTAATACACCATCATGTCCCCATTCAAACAACCTTTTTTATGAAAATAAAGAATGAATTACAGAGTGAACAACATGCGCTGAATTTACCACCTTTCTTACATTGATAAAGCACAGTGCCCTAAATCGGAAAATTAACAAACACCCTCTCATGTCACAATCTCATGAGTTTGTCAAATGAAGAGGTAGAAAGTGCTGATAAGAGAAGCCAATTGTCAATTCAGATTTCCACTGATGTTTTTCCACAATGGCTCCTTATGATTCGGAGCTCATGGAAGACAAAAAGCAGCGCTTACAGTGAAATGTGATACTCACTTGGCTCCCATGGATAATGGTGTGCCTATTCCTGCCGTGATAATCCACCACATCAATGTAATCCAGGTAGGTGTCTGCCCAGTACACCAGCTTCTTGACCACATCCAATGCCACAGCGGTGGGGTGCTCAATTTTATAATCCACTAGCCGGGTCCGGTTGGTGCCGTCCATGTTGCAGCGCTCCACCTTGGCCACCTTCCCATAGTCAGTGAAGAAGAGCATTCTACAGAGGGTGGGAGTGTTTAAATAAGTAAATAACAATACATACTGTACATTTGTGCATTATTCTGGCTTGTTTGATGTAATGCTGCATTTACCTCAATTGACTGTTTGCGGAAGCCCTACCCTTAACAGTGATTATCCAGTCATTGCTTTGCAACAATAAAAAGGTGCAGCAGGTCTGTCAAGCTTTTGACATGTCCACATGTTGAAGTGCTGTGTATGGAGCTCTAGTGAGGCTGATAAACAACTTGGTGTTTAAAGAGTTTTTCAAAACCAAAAAATATAAGAGCAAAAGTGTAGGTAATTAATGAAACTGTGTTTATTTGCTCTAACGTAACCTGCAAATACCAACATGCCCAGCTAACTAGTTTAATACCCACAGCAGTGGCCTAGTGTTACGTGCGGGGCCAAGAGTTAGTATGTCATTAACTAGCTACATCTTTTATGAGGTTACAGGTTAAATTAAACTAAAGCCCCATTCACGACTGGCACATTCACTATATGGGAAACGGCCTTGAGCTTTACTACTACTACTACAACTACTAATTGAGTGTGGGTCCTTGATAATGTAGCTAACATTAGTGGCTTTTTAGTTGTACGTGTTTAGACAGATTACATATACTAGATAAGCTTCCAATAAAACAAGCCACTTCACTGGATCATCAGGCTTTAAATTTGATAAGGTGTTATTATTAGATTAGTGATTATGTAAGTGAGACTCTAACCACAGTCAGTCCCCTGTATCCAGCCACAACAGATCCAAATGCACAGTATACTTGTCTCTCTAAAGGAAATGGGAGAAGCTGTAACACAGATGAATAAAACTCCTGCCTGTACTTCTCTCTCAGTTGTAGCTATAACTGCCTAGGGCCCACTTGAAAATGTGAAAAAGAATTGCTTCTCAGAGACCCAGCACCAGTTTAACTTACAATTAAGAACTTATGTGTAAAGTATTAATGTGGTTTTAGCATCTTTCAAATTATTCTAATGTCGTTAGCTTTTGTTTGCCTGCTCAGCACGACATGAAATTGAATTAAATAAGAACCAACATGGTGACAAAAGTTAAGCATCTAACAATCTAAAAACATTTGACACATGCAGTATTTTTCCTTCAATGTGCAAATAATGAATAAGTATGAATACCTCAAAGTTAAGTGGATTTAATTAGGCTACAGTACTTGAGTTCAGTTACTTAATCACCACAACTGTTAACAGATTAGCCATAAAAATGTGTTAAACTGATAGTACACCATGCGTTTCTTTAAGTTTAAAATGGAGTCTTTTTTTTGTCCTTTAGTGGTCGTAAAAAGTTTAATTTAGCTTTAAATTTAATTCAGCTAGTTTGTTTTCTCCAAATACCCCTATTTTTCAGTTGCAATTATAAATAAATATTCAGTTTTTACTAAAAGTAGCTACAGGCAATGTATGACTGTCCTCACAGGAGAATCGATTGCATTGGCATTTGTTTAAATGCCTAAAAAGAGCCATATTTACATTTATTTCACAAGGGTCTCTACTGAACATGTGAATTATGACTCGTGTCTGTTAGGAGCAAAGGAGGAAGGAGTGGGATGTTGGTATGGCACTGCAAAATAATTAGTTGGGTCAACAAAGCGAATCATTATGATACTAGACGCTGCTGTTCACAACCCATTTCCAACCAGTGGTCAATGTTGGTTTCCATTAACCATGATCATGGTCTTTTCCAAACCCTAACCAATGAGTTTTGTGCCTAAACCTAACTAAACTTTAACAACTGTGATGGCATATAAGAAAATGATTATATAAATTGTTTTTCTTTGACAATCAAATTTTCCAGTTTTGCAGTATTTCCTAACAATGTTTTTCTAAAGAAAGGGGTTCCAGTTCAGAGGACACTAATTTGAGTCATTATGGATGGCAATGACTATTTTGTTATTTGTTGCGCCTGTGAATGAAGAAACAGAAAAAAAAAAAAAACTACAAAAACTAAAAGGTTAACAACCGATAACGAACAAAAAAACACAAGCAAATTAAAAACAACGTATAAAAGGTGTATAAAATTTTAAACTCAAAAAAAGATTTAAAAAGCATCAGAATGTTTAATGCCTTCTAAAAATGCCCAGTGAGTCTGCTTTCTGATACCAAGAAACTCCATAACACGGAGGCAAATGTAACAAAAGCAGCATTTCCCATTTCCTTTGTGGTAATTTTGGGGCCATTTTAGAAGGCAAGCTGCAGATGACCTCAGGGTATGCGAGTAGACATAAAATGATAGACAATGTGTGATGCACAGAGGAGCCAAACCATTTAGTACCTAAGAAACCGTGAAGAGGGTTTGAGAATCAATTCTAAAAGATACAGGGAGCCAGTGTAACTCATGGAATACCGGTGTAGAGGCTGAATAACATCAGACATGTAGAAGGATCTCATGGACTCTGACTTTAAGTAGTTAAAATCTCTAGGTCTGCACATACAGTAATTAACACAGAGTGCCTGCCATGCTGTCTTACTGTGTTGCTGTGGGGACTGAGCTGCAACAGCTTCCAATGATAACGAGCTACAGCCAGAGACCGGTGGGAAGCCAACTTAATCTGCACAAGTCAAGTCGGGGGAGAGATGGGCTGCCCTTTGAACCCTAGATCAGGCTGTGCTGAAAAACTGTGAGCGTCAGCAAGGAACCCAGCTCCCCAAAAAGGCGCACGTCCGTGTGGCATACAAATGATAGCTATCTGGGATTAGGATGGTGCTGATGCTATACTATATTTTTGCAGCTACAACGACATCCATGTTGGACTCTAGAAATGAGCACCCCTGATAAAATGAACTGCATGGGACCCGTGAAAAATGGCATGTGTTCACAGTGAAACAGAAGACTGTGTAGACACTGTTACAATTGTCAAGGACTCCGACCTTGTGAAAAACTATAAGTATCTGCTGTTAGTAGCAAACTGTATATATATCTATACAGATATATCTATATACAGATATATCTATACAGATATATCTCTATATAGAATAAATCAAATGACTCTATAAAGTCAAAGTTTTGTTATTTTCAACACCACACTCAAGGTTGTAGCACTGTCGAGTCTTTAACTATTGCTTCTGGATATCTAGATGCAGCCATCTCCTAAAAATGGCATTTACATACAACTAATCTGCTACTCCACACACATTTCGAGAGAAACTTAATGCTGCCTGAATTAAATTTTTTAGCCATACTAGCAACCTGGTGCTATGGATGACAATGTCGGTTGGTTAAATATCACAACTATTGGATGGATTAAAATGTTTTTTTGTTTTTTTTTTACAAAACAGACAATGGTCCTTAGCCAGAACGCCCAGTTGTACAAACAGATTTGTTCCTAAGTAGTGCATATGAGTAATGTAAGAGCATTTGTGGATTTCAAAATACACGTTCTCCCAAGGATGCATTTGGTAAAAAAAAAAAAATTAGTAGAAAATAAATGTAATTAGTAGGGGACACAGGGCTGTCTCAGTGGTGTAATGCTAATATGAAATCTTGATTTTTGCACTGATCAACAAACACCAGTGAATCTAGCATACTGCATCATCTAGGCTTGACTAATCTTGCCAAACATGATGGTATTGGACTTTCAAATACCAAAGTACATCCTTTCCCGTCACAGGCATAAACTAAAGTGGGACTCACAGGAAGCTTCAGTTTTGTGCTGATGCGAATTTTAGCCAATGAACCATAAAGGAAGAAAAGGTTGTCTGTCAAAAGGCTCTCCTACAGCAAAGTTAAAATGCCTTACTCGATAGCAAGAGAGGCAGGAAGTCAAATAACAATAAAAATGGAGTGCTAATCCTGAGCATATTCTATAAACACTGCTCCTCACGCTGTGCTCCTATAACACTTCCTTGATTTCTTTTGTTTTCACTCCATTGCTCCAGACTGACAGATCTCTCTTGGGCACTCTTTTTTCAGAAACAGAAGACAGAAAACAGAAACAACCATGTCTTCCCAATTAGAGTCAGGAAGAAGCCTTGGAAAACTTCTGTGTCTTATACGTCCAGCTCCCTTATGGGCTAGCATACCCTATATCCAGTCTATCATCCCTCTATAAAAAACAAAAGAATGGGCACTTGCGTGTGAGTTATATGTGATTATGTCAAAAACCATCTTATCTGAGGTGATTCACAGTGAGCCAGCTTAAGTGGAAACTCTAATGTACAGTATATTTACCATTAGCCATATTGCTTTCCAGTGGCTGACCAGAATTTAATGAGAACACAGAGACGCTGCCAACCAGCAGCTAATTATTTTGATTAGGCCCAGTGGCTTATAGTTGTAACCCAAGCTGTTGAATAAAGTACAGTTTATAAACTTGGAATCTACAAAGAAGCAATTCAGTTAAGCTTCAACTTTCAATTAATTATACACCAAACAGCCACAACATTTAAACCAAACAGTTACCGGTTTTAATGTTTTGGCTTTTGTGCTACAAGTTCCAGTACTAATGACACACACATTTCAGAGCAAGTGTGTCTTTATTTTGACATTATAGTGTATCACGATTTCCAAAATCTCAGAAAAGGTGTAGTATTAAAAGCCTGCTTTGACTCCGAGCTGCCTGTCCTCTAGTCCTCGAAATGTAATGGCTTTCCTCTTCTCTTGCTCACTGGAAATAAACGTGCAAAAAAGGACTGAGCAGCTGATAACTGGTTCACATTCTTGTAGCTGGTGCATGCAATTTATTTAAATTATTTGTTTTGTGCTTTTGCACGATGACACAGGAAAATGCAAAGAAACCTACATAATAAGTTTTGCAACAGTGTGATCCATGTGACTGTCAACCACATGCTGTAAATGTTTCAGTTTTCACTGAGAGCAGTAAAAACTGATTCAAATTTTTAAAATCCTGTAATGGAAAGTCCTGTAGGGGCATTTTCTACTGAGGTAAGTGGGGTGAAATCGCTGAATACAAATGAATGTCTAGACAGTAGAAGCTGTCTGAAACATCAACAGCTATCCACCAAATTACACAGCTCAAAGAGAAAAGGGCTGAGTCGAAGGACAGGAAATCATTTAAATCCCTTCATTGTAACACAATCATATTCTTCCAGACAAGTCAATTGTTATGCATAGTGAATTTTTTTGTCTTCTTCGTCTTTGGTGATTTTTTGCCTTAACAAAGGATGCCTGATGATAAATGAGCCTTGCAGGGCTTATAGAAATGGTATATGATATAGGCTGCAGAATACTCACCCCATGAGAGGATCCAGAGCTATTCCTTTAGGATTCAGTAAGTCTAGTTGTAGGATAGTAACACACGTGTCCCCACCATGGTCACAGACAAATATCTTGTCAGTGACCCGGTCAACAAAGTAGAAATTTCCTGTCAGCCAGTCAATGGCCATCTGCTCCACATCTGCAATGGGACAAACTGGGCTTAGTTACTGGTGTAAAACAGCTTAATAAAAATATATAATACAATTTTTAGCACTTTCTATGATAACCAATTAAATAGAAGCCGCAGAGGCTGATCTATCCCAAATTTTAGTCCCTGGTCAAGCTCCAAATATACTGGATCCTACAGATCCTACAGTTTCCATAATGCAACTTGTTAGCCTCTTTAAACATCTTTCAAATTCCAGGCACCAGTTTGTAATGCAGGATTTCTGTTTAAAATAAATCTCAAAACTGAGATAACTAAGACGACATCAGAGTTTAGTCTTCTGTGCCTCTGAGAGGCACAGAAGACAACATACAGAAGCTTTAACAGACTAAGTAGTACTCGACATGACGAGTAGACTAATCTTGATGTGTAAAATTGGTGCAGTGGCCCTTTAAATTAAACCGTGACCACTGAGAATCCTGATTAATTGGCAGATTCCCATTATGTTCTTCTTAAGAACATACACCTATAAGCTGACACCTCTGATGCAGGTGTCTAATGGCATTTCCAGTATTAAACTGGTAATGACAGCAACAGTTTAGACTTTGACTCAAAGTCTAAAAATACTGACATGAAAACCAGTAAAAAACATGCAAAATGAATGTCAAATGTGTTTGATATTTGTGAGAATCTGGACTAGATCAACTAAGTGGAGGAAAAGAGCATTGTTGAAGTAGCAAAACTGGTGTAGCCTGCATGTTTGAAGGACATGCTGTAGGAGCAAGGCGTGCGGTCCAAACCACTGAGACTAACCTGCCTTCAACTGTACAGATAATGGAGACAGAGAAGGAGAGAGAGAGAGAGAGCTCACAGGTATGAGTGGGAGAGAAAGTGAAAAAGGTGAGCCTGTGTGTGACAGAGCGCTGGGTGAATTGTATCTCAGCTGAAAAGGTGCAGCTTTATCTTCTATGCTTAGGTGAGAGCGCTCATGATTTGATTCAGATAATAACTCAAAAATTATCATCAGGAAAGTAAGGAAAGTAGTAAGTAAGAGAAAAAAAAAATATGAACAGCTGAAAACGTACTTTGCAAACTTTGTTGTGTTCTTATTTCCTGTTCCCTTGTGAATCCACGCAGATTCCTCGTTTCAGCACAGCGAAGTTGCCCAGAGGACTCTGTAGACAGGACCCAGCACACACTCTCCTGCTTGTGCTGGAAATCCATTGCTAGTGTTCCATTTACACTCAAAGACCTCAGGGGCTTGAGGCCTGTTCCATCTAGATGGGTGATGACAATACGATCTGAACCACCAATGAGAAGCACTGGACGGCTGTCACCAGGATCTGGAATGAAAGGGAAAATAAGAAAGTATTATTTTGTTTCTTTATTTCAGTAGCACAATTTTAAGTGTTGAAATATCAAGACACCAAAAAGACCTCATTAAAGAAAAAGGAATAGGGGGGAAAATAATTTCCAAATATTGGTTTAAAAAACAGCCAAACTATTTGTGAGGAACACACAAACAGAGAGAGGGAGAAAAAAAGGAAAAGAAAGGCAGCAAGTATGCAATGAGAAAGAATCCTTCACTATTAGAGGTGGAAAGCATCATTCACACACAGACTCATAGTAAGAGAGAAAGACAGAAAGTAATAATATAATCTGACTCACACTTGATGAATAAAGCACCATAGCAATCAAACAAAAAATGATCTTCAAATTTCACTGAGTTGTACTAACACAATAAATTAAGGAACATTATCATTGACTCAGGTAGCGGACTTAAACTTTTCCGTCCCCATCTCTCCTGCCTGGAATCATGGCGGGACTGTCCATGGCGGTAAAACTGAGATAAGCTGCTTTATGGGTCTAATTGACCGTGCACATTCTCTGACATCTGGTTCACCCGTTTACAAAGGACCCATACTTATCCCAATTTTCCTTACCACTTCAAGTCAAGGGCTACTCTCCTAATCAGAAAGGGGTGTCACAAAACTGCTTCCCCCATCCCTCTGAATCAACTTTCAGGAATGACACATTTTTCTCCCACACTAGGGGGTAGATAGTGTTCTGACCAGACTCTTTGATAGTGGTCTGCCCTGACAATCTAGCACAGATCCTGTAAACTAATATAACAATAACAGCAAAGCTTTTCTAGAACAGTTCAAAAATTACTATAAGGATTTCTTTGTGGGGCTGGCAATAGTTTACATTTTTCTTATTGTCAAAAAAGTCCCATGAAAAGACCAAAACCAAAGAAGAATTGGTTTTACTAACAATACTAAGACGTATTGTCTGAGAAGCCGAAACCTGATGTAGCTTATTGCTCTGTGCCAAAGACTTCCATTGTTGTCCAAAAACTATTAAAAACCCATCACTGAGACACACCTGATGTACTGGCAATACATGTTGCTTTTTTACAACAAATGTGGGCACTGCAGTTTATTTTGACACCAATCGCTGCTATAAATACTCACTTGTGTGTATTGATCTGTGGCTAAAAAAAATAGTCCCCAGCAAATGCTTTTACTGCTTTTTGAGAATTTTTTTTTTTAACCTAAAACTACAGTGCCTAGCTGGTTAAGAAAATTACCTCTACGTTCACATAAATAAATAAAACTATAAATTCATGACCTGTTTTAAAAGATCTACATCTGAAACACATAGGCTTGGGACTGAGTGCCATAGACAGCATGGTCAGACTTTTGACAGAAAGACACATTGCCAGTCTTTTCATAATATTTGTTGAAATAAAAAAAAAAAGCCAGCCTTATCTTTTGATTCTGCACTGCTGGATCTGTTATTTGGACACACACACAATTACTGACATTAAATACATTCTGCATGGGTCAGAAAGGTATTTATTTGCAACATACAATTATCCCACACTTCCATAATCTTTAATTTGGTACTTAACATGAGTCAGTGAAATAATCAAGCAGACATGAAAACCATGAGTAGATTCAAATTTACGTTAGGAGTACAAATAGAATAAAAAATATTATACCTTTCACATTAGACTGAGCCAAATGAGAAGAGATTATATCAAGATTAAATCACCTCTATGCCCCCCCACAAAAAAAAAAATGTGCTGCAGAGTCTTAACTTCAATCTTACACTCAACACGTTAATGTGTTTTTCATACCATGCCTGCTCCTCATCTTCTGGCCTCAGAGAGCACTATCTGAAATTTATATTCATAAGCTTTTACAACTAATGGTAACCACATAGTTATCCCTGTACCACTATCGTTCTCTGCTAAATTAATATTAATGCATGTGAGCATTGGGTTCAGTTAAGTTTATGGATAATCATATTCAGTTTATTCCTGGTAGGACCCCAGTCACATTGATTAAAAGCTGCAACAGTGGTGTTCTCCCCAGCTAGGTATGTTGGGCCTCCAGCTTTTTTCAACCCATATATGCCAAAGTGACAACACCCTGAAAAATCTGTTTCGCTTTATGGTTCAATGCATGACACAAATATACACTGCACAAGGTTAAGCTTGTGGATGGTGGACCGCCAAAACACAATACCTCTTTTGGTTGTTTTATTTCTAAGTGGGCTGTTTTACTCATCAGGACAGATTTGTTTCCAGCATCAGCATTAACATAAATCAGGGTGATGCTGGGCATTGTCTCGGCACAAAATACTCAGGACTGCTCCCACTTAAAGTCTCAAGCTCATTAATTTTATGATTATCCTGGCCTGACCGTGTCTACCCATTCCCATGTGGGTGATAGATGTGGTCACTGCTAAACCACATTAATCTTACCCTCTACCAACTCTGGTGAGCACCATGGCGATGATGAGCTGAATCCCACTCTGGTTGAACAAAACTGCCTTGTTTATTATTAGAAATGAAACGTACTATGTAGATTATGTTGTTTCCCGATGCAAGCGTGCTACTCACCTTGTTTGGCTTTGCATGATATCCTGTCAGGCTGTAGGATGTATCCTTCTGTGCAGCTGCATCTGTATGACCCGTAGGTGTTCGTGCAGGTTTGGCTGCATGCGCCATACATAGCACATTCATCATGATCTTATGGAAAAAGGAAGAGAGTCATTTGTAACAAATTAGGTGTGCTCAAACATGACCCAAATACATAAAGTATATTTAATGTGGCCTCACTCTGGCACCTCAGGCATAATTACTTTTATAACCAATGAGACTTTTTTGAGCTTCAGTACCCTATAAACCACTCTCTCATATCTTCCACAAACAGGATCAAATTCAGGAAGCCATACTACTTCGTTAAACCTCTTCCTCCAGCACAATTACGCAATGATTGGTAAAAGGTATGTGCAGAGTCCAAGTAAGACACTACAACTCTAGAGGCACTTTTGACAGCAAAATCCTGTCTTCCTCGCTGGCTGTCACAGACCAGGCCTGTGGCACATAAGAAGAGCACAAAGAAGAGAAAGAAAAACAGAGAAACTGTGTACTCTGTAGGCAATGTATGTGTGTGTGTGTGTGTGTGTGTATGCCTGTATGTTAGGGGTGTAATGCACTGTACATGAGGCCCTGCTTGCAGACAGTTGGATCTCATATACCCATCACCTCATGCTTATTCATCTGAAGGAAGTCTGGCCGAGGGCAAAAGGAGAGATTGGTATGGGGAAGAGGCAGGAAAAGCGGGGAGGGCTCCATGGCAGGGGGCCCCCACCAGCACTGCAGAATCCTACCTCTGCAGCTTGTCCCGTCCTCACCAACCTCAAAGCCGTCAGCACAGAAGCAGAAGGTGCCGTTTCTTGTCATGACACAGCCGTAGCGGCACCGGAGCTCGTGGCAGGCTGACAGGAGCTCTGCAGGGGGAAGGAGGAAAAGTGAAGATTGAAGGAAAAGGGTATGAAAGGGTAGGTGGATTGGGAAATTACTTTCTGATTTGGGAAATTACTATTTGATTTTGTCTTGGCTCTCTCAGTCACAACTGCTCACTTGTCGTGTGGCAAAAAAATTCCAGCTGACCATCACAACGTTGAAACCATTCTTAGGCAAAACTTTCTATGATTCACCTCATTTTTTATGTAACTTTTGTGTTTTATGTGTGAAAGGAAACTGAAAGAAATGTCACTATGTTAATTATTAAATGTCATGGTATAGCTAAGTGGTGAATAAAAAAATACTTTGAGTTTCATAATTTCCATATAAACTGTGACCCAGCAATCTAATCGACTTCTAATAAGAGGGATTAAAACTTATTACAAGCCTTGCCTTGTAAAGTCACCATTTGACAAATTGATTGACTGGTAGCAGCCCTTAGGAAGTGCCAACATTGTCATTTCCCACGTATTTTCTGAATATTGTGATTAGTGCTATATAGAGCATCATCACCAATCTTTAAAAAGAAAGGAAAAAAGAACAGCTAATCATGGCATGATGAGCATTCAGCAGAATAAATGGAACAATATAAAGTACAAGCCTCAAAACAAAGCTTTAATTGTGCAAAGATTGATATATCACAGCTGAACATTAATTAATGTCAACTTCCAGCCCAAAAGATAAAGGCTTGCATTGAATGTCCAGGGTCTTTCCTGTGCTAACCATTTCAAGACATTGGGAAGTGCTACAGATGCAGACTAAATCATTTCTTGACAGTGTGTATTTAAGTTCAACAGCATAGTGGGAACTGCATGACAATCAAAGCTTCAGTTATCATTACACTCTGAATTAAAACACAGTCTTTGGTTTTGATTTTGAAGAGTTGGAATTATGTGATGTCAATGGATCAGCCACTTTTAAAGACTTACTGAGTTATCCGCATCTGTTTTTCATTACAGTATGTAAACTTCTTGCTAGCTCACTGACATATTAAGATGGATGGTGCTGCTGGATTGTTTGGTGAGCAATATATAAATCTCACTGAATGCTTGTTGGAGAGCCATACGTCAACTGATAATCATAAAAAACAGTTTAATAGTGAAGGGAAACATGAATATAGCAAAGAAATATCGCAGGTGACTGTTGGCTAACAAGCTGGATGTAGGCATGAAACATTCTGACAAACATGTACATACACACAACTACACTACTTTCCTGTTGTTAATCTGTATTAAGATCTGAAAGTGCTTTTAATGATTTCGCAATAAAAACAACAGAAATAGTTTGTGACTACTCACAACTATGTACGTCTAAACTCCACTGGCACGTGTACAAAGTACTGTTATTGATATCAAAATATGCAGGTTGTAAAATAATAGTTGTGTTAGCTTTAACAGCTTCAGAGAGGGCTGAGATGGAACCACAGGAGCGAACTTTATGTGTATTTAGTTTTTCATAAAGCGCTCAGAGGAGTTTTGACTGACAAAGGGTTGAGTGGAAAATTACTGAATTTTCATTTTTGGGCAAACTATTTCTTGAGCCAATAGAAAGCAAGTAAACACAGAAGTATTAAAATGGTAAAAGCCCAGTAGCCTTTGGTCCTCATTGACCAGAGAGAGTCTGCATGGAAATTTATTAATAGTCCTCACTGGCTCATAGTGGTGAAATGATTCTGGGGTGGCAAAGAGCTGGAGCTCAATAAACTTAGAGAATCTAGAAACACACCATTTCAGAAAGGCAGGGCATTATTCATCTGTGCTTAAAGGGTATGGTGCCAACATAAATTATTCTGTGGCTATTCTATACTCTATTATGCTGGAAAAGTGTGGCCATCGGGTAGAGGTTTTGCCACACTATACTGTAAATGTGCAACCATTTATCCAAGGTGTAGGTGGCAGAAAAAATAAGATTTTGCACTAGACAGGGCATGACACAAAATCATGGGTCCAAGTAATGGTGAGAAAATGTATGTTTTCATCATACTAGAATACATCTTACTGTTATATATATTTAGTTTGTATATGAATATTTTCTTTATATCTTTGAGAAACAAAATACAAATATATACAAATGTATGTCCATACAAATTCAAGTACACTTGTATTTCTCATTCAAATATAAAAAGCGCAATTTTTTTATATAAATATAAATATAAATGACATGATTATTCACATGTATGATGGAAGATTTTGAGTTACAGTTGAGAATCAGCAGTTTGTCATAACTTAAAATAGAAGCCTGTTTACTGATATGCATGAAACAAACTAATAATTTCAGGAGAATACAAAAATTTTGTTGTCATGTGTGACTCAATTTATGAACACATATGTCAGTTTTGAGAGTGATTTCAAAACTGTAAACACATGTACGCTGCTCGGGCTCTGTGTGAAACACCACAGTTGTTTGTAATGATGTCAAAAAAGCTTGGTCTTGCAGTCAGGGGCCAAATTGTTCTCTGACTCCTGAAACTACCCCAGCGTCAAACTGCAAAGAAAATCGTAGTTTCCAACAATGCAGTCTGGAGACATTTTCACAGCCATTTTGTAGACCTTAGGTTACCGCTTAAGGGACTACATTCAGGTACATAAATATTTGGACAGTGACAATTTTCGTGTTTTCACCTGACATACATTATATATATTATACATACATACATACATACATACACACAAATCCTGTCTCCGAAACATTATATTTATATACAAAATAAATCATTTTCATTGGCTAATAGTTTTTGCAGAAAATGTGATGCTGCTGCTTTATTAAAGTAAGACAAACATTTATGTGGATGGGGGGGCTTATCTCAGTCCATGTTGAGTCAGAATGCAGAGATTGTTTCTTTGACCGAACTAACTGAAACACTCAAGACGTGATATGAGGCTATTTTGTTGATAGCATAAGTTAACTTGCCATACAGCTCTCATTATGTTTGTCTGTACACCTATAGTAAAAATAACACATTTCAGGAGCTCATTCATTTACTCTCTAGTTTAATTTGAGGAGAGTTGTTTTGCTTTTAAGAGATGTGGAAAAAGTCAGGAAAAAGGTATTTCATATTTTCCACATGACAAAAAGTAAATCTCTCAGATGTACAGGGTGAAGCACCATGCACAAAAAGAAACATATACTGTATACTTTACATGCGTACAAAAATATAAAAGTACTCAGAAATACACACAATTGTCACTTTCCGGCTCTACCCACAATTTCAAAATGCATTTTCAGCTCAATTTAACAAGACAGCATTAAAGTTTCACCCTCTGAGAATGAAAGTGACAGTCTGTTGGTTCACTGTTAAAACATTTTTTATGTCCTGACACAATGTGGCGCTGATTATGACATCACATAAAAATCACTGCATCTCTCTTGCATTGTTCGGCTCTGAATTACTCACGTTTAACTAGTAACTATCTTAGAGGGGTCAACTAAATTAGAAACAACCACTAGAAAACATTTTTTTCCTACGAAATTGATTAACTCCAGATCAGAACACACACTTCAATTCATCTTGAGTTTGTTCTGTCTATAGGATCAAGCAGAATCTGAATTATAAGCCTAACTACATTTATTTTCTGTAAATATAAGCAACAAGCTGGGAAAGCAAAACATTCATATCACACTAATTCAGAAGACGAGGATGTGTTTTGGTTATGTTTGGGCTATATGGAATGTGATTGTGGCGGACATATTTGGGTGGACCTCAGAACAGCACTCCTGGTGGAGTGGAGCAATGTAAACCTTTAAATTGAAATGACAAAACAGTGAATATAATCGGCCATCATGATAGCTGTAAAAAATTTGCAGGTTGAAAATAACCAGAATTATACCCAACTACAAAGAACCACATGATGGTAAAATTCGTGTGCTTGGGTGGATACATTGTCACTGGCTGCTATCTTTCTGTGGCATTAGCATTTGAATGGTTCATTATAAACAGACTTTTTCTGCCCCTTCTGACTGCCACAGACTTTGAAGGTACTGTATGTCAACAAATCAAAGAAAAACAATGGCTTTTGTGACTGACTGGCTGTTACAGTGGCTCTACAGTAGGGGTCGAAAAGAAAGCTGCATTCTGAAACTGTACGCTTTTAGTATTTTGAGTTAGTAGGTACTTTTTCAAAAAATTGTCAGCCCTTGGCTGCTGATCCAGCCATCTCTGTTTACTCATTCTCAAGCTTGTGCATGGACCCCATGTGACCTATGTATTATTATTCATCGCATGGCATGTTAACTAGCATGCTTCCCTGTTGTGAAGCAGTAAGCAAAAACGACTACATGCCGGGCTAAATATATTCAAAATGAATCCTTATATCTGCTCAAAGACACCGGATGATCAGCTGTCCCTCTTGGAAAACACTGAGTGCTGTAGGGATTGTATATCTGCGACTGAGCCTGTTTGATGCTTTTCACATATCTAGGTGCTATCTCTGCACTGATACTATTGACTGCAAATATGCTACTCTGTACGTTGAAGAGAGATTCTCTTTGTACTTTACAAAAGATTTCTGTTGTCTGTCTGTCATTTATAATCTTTCGTACATAGTATTATTGTAAATGTGGGCATTAATGAAAAATACATCTTGAAACTTATCTCTGATAAATGATTTTTATGCTGTCTACAATACAGCCTCCTGCAAATGTGAGGGATAATAAAGCTATAAAGACACATTGGCAAGGAAAGACTGCACTTGAATGATGAATTGTAAGCACAAAGTTGAGAAACAGCATACTAATTTGCCCAATTATTTTCTCCTAAAAGTATAATGACTGCATCTTCAAAGAAGTGACTACTGAAGTTCAGAACTCATGCAGAAATATTCATAAGTTGCTGAACAAACAGATATAAAACACCCAACAATTTGAGCCTTGTCATCCAATATCCTTTCACAATGTAGGAAACTCAGATTTGTATAATATTTGAATCACCGAAATATGCGGTCAAATGTTACTCAGTCTGAAGCAAAGATGCATATGCATTCACAACAGCAAGCACAGTCTAATTTGCAGTATACTGCAGTGTAATTTGCTATAATCAGATGTATCAACAGAATAATTCTAGCAATTTGACATAATTAATTCCATTTGTTTTCACATTATGCCTGGTTTAAAAAATGGATGGTTAAGATATGTGGAGCTCAGAGGAGGTTCTGCTGCTTCGTTGTTAGGGGTTTTGAGAAAGTTATGATTCCCTCAAAATCTATCAGTAATCTGAAAATTGCAATGTCAATATACTGTATCTCTGGCAGAGCATATGGTGGGTTTAAATTAACAAAAAAAACATGAGGTCAAGCTTTCATATTTGAGAGGGGGAACGGCCAATTTAGAGCACAGACACTACAATTTCAGCATGTAGAGAATGGTAAATATATCATCACATACAATGAAATAACAAAATATACCCACCCAAAAATCAGAGTCAAGCCAAGTAATCATTTAGGTCTTTTTACTTAATCAATTCTTTCAGTTTTGGCAACTTTGTGCTATGAGATGATAGAAAAAAAAACTACTGAAATCAAACTGAGCTCAGTATTTGTTCTGGCGTGTGTTGTTATTAGGTAAAAACTGTAATCACAAAAAATATATATATATTTTTTTTTTTTCTGCAGTGACAGCACCTTTTACATTAGTTTATCCAGGGGACAGATCCAGTGCAAGTTTGCAAAATTGCACCCATACAGGACTCTAACCAATGCTAACATTAGCAAGCAAGGCTTTCACTTTCTAAGTGGTAGATAGTTGACCTAGCTTGCTGGCTTCCACTTTCCGTATGGAACACAAACTTATCAGCTCGATGGGTCCTCCCAAATTTTTAATGTTGTAGAGGAGCTTTTTGGGCTTGTTGAAAAAGTGGAAAAGAAAAAAACATGTATCAATGTTTGTAGGCTGTATAGGACTATAATTTGCCTCAGCCAGTATAGCACCATGGAAGCTGACAACACTAGCAACATTTGTTCTTTTTGTCAGTCAACAGCTGCCATGGGGAATGCCCACATCCGACTCATACAGTATCTGCTGCAGTATGGACCATTACCTAATGCTATCTCACTGATAAAAAAAAATAGTGTTAACTGTTGAAGTCAGTCTGAAAACTTTTCATTTAGTTAGCACAAGACTGAGGCAGAAGGACAAGCACCTTCTCCTGTGAGAAACACTCAAGGATTGACTTTATAATACAAGGACGTTGTTCCAGAAGGGATTTCAATGACAGGAGGAGCAGCAAGTTCCCTGAAAAACAGTGGTTAATTGCGGGTGTTATTATTACTGGGATGGGGGTGAAAAAATACTCACATACTATATGCAATCGACGAGATTAAAATCACTGACCAGTCCAGGTTGTTTTAAAATCACCCTACATCTCCCAGAAAAATAAACTCAGTGCAAATGGAGCTATGCATACTGTTACCACAAATACATCCAAAACTATTTATCTTCTTTTGAAAGGATGGAAAAAATATTCATCATAGCTGCAGTATCATAATTTGTATTAGTTTTCACAAAAAGTGTGATTAATTAAATTTTCAGTTCAACTTTAAAGTTTTTGCTACGTTCATATAATTGAAAAAATACAGTAACATTGAAGTTCTGCCTATTTGGAACATAAAATTCACTCCACAGCATCACTGAAACAAAAAGTGACGCATCTAGCAGACCACTTGAGCAGAAGTTTCTCAGACCTTCCACATTCAGCCACACAGATGGCAGAGTATGAATGGTGAGTGTGTATTGGCAAAGGAACAGTGCCAAACAAGAAGCCTCACCATTAGCAAGAAAAGACTATCCCAAGGCTAACAGTCAGATTGCCCCATCTGGCCCAATTATAGCTTTCCTTTAGGGATGGCTATGGCCTTTGTCTGAATAGCCAGCCTTTCCCCAAAACTCTGTTTGCAGTCAAAGCCTGTATTTAAAGTGGGACCAAATTAAAATGCAAACCCAACACAGAAGGCACAGCCATGGCTGGCACAAGGACCTTTAATGAGTGGAATTTCCACCCATAAATTAGAAGCTTAACCCATCCTCCAGGTCTCTAGCTGTGGTTGGTATCCTCTGGGTGGCAAGACAGACAAGATTGATTCCACAACGATGAAACTGGGTCATATATTCTCTAGAGTTCAAACATTCCAGAAGTGTGTGCAGGGAAATATTATTTCTATAAAATGTTCACTATGATTGCAGTGACACAATTTATTGACAAGTCTTTAGATAGTATCTGAGAAGCTTAAGTGTGTCAGCTTTGATGTGACATGGAGCTGTCCGGATGGTCTAGAAGGTATAATTTTCCCAAGAAATTGAGAGCTTCATGTGCATATACATGTACTTTTCAAAAAAGTAATCCTGTAGCTCAAACTAGGGCTCAAATGTGACAGTAAATGTTGTTAATCCCTCAAAGCACAATTTGCTGAGGGATTTGAGAACTGGTGCACTGCCAGGCATCTGACATGCCCTTAAATATTGGAAGAAACATCATGGGTGTGGGTGTAGAAATCTTCCACCAAACAATGAAATCTTAATTCTAACCACTTCTGAGGAATAAAATCCGCTGTAATAGGATTTGATGACACCAGATTGTTTCCTCATATTAGGGAAAGTAATGATATGAGTGACAATATCTTTCCACACTGTCGAACAACAAAGTAAGATGCATGAAATATTGATTGCCAGTGTCTACTGTTGTTCGTGTTTGTGTTGTTTGTGTTTCTGTTAGTGTGTAGTGAGGCCTGGCAGTCAGTTGTAACCAGTCATTTCCAAGTCTTTTTACCAGGATTACAAGACTTGGAACTTAAACTTCTCAAAAAGTATAGCAAAAAATGACACAGGATTTAAAATTAGATGACTTTAATACATGTAATACTTTGACAAATGCCTTGGAAATAACCTTGAAATCATTAGATATACCTCTGTATCGAAAGCTAAAATAAGAAATAAAATACTACTGAAAAATACAACTTCATATTCTCTAGTAAAGTGACTGCACTGAGGTAGAGTAACGCACTAAAAGCATAGCACATTGCAGGGTAGCACCGGGAGGAAAGCAATCACTTTGACTACTTACTACAAATGTTCCATCCATTAGAGGGCCAAAAATTTAATAAATATGCTAATATGTTACAGTCTACAAGGCTGGATGGCAATGCATTTTCAACCTACTGAGAAACGCTAAAAAAAAATATTGAGCTGAGCATCACAAGAGCATCACTTATCACAGCCTACTTCACCCTGTGTTTGTTTGTTTGAGAGGTCGTCATGAAAAGTTAATCAAGTGAGAAAATTGAATACTTTTCAGAACAAAGGATGGGAGGGAAGGTATATATTTGACATTGTCTATTTTTCAGAGGCTTTATCAGAAGAAAATAAATAAAAGCATATACTATTGTTTTCTGTATTATTTTTATTATCAGTTAGAGTCAGGTATTAGAAAATACAATTATTGTTTGTGTTTGCCATAGAAGATGAACCAGGAGACAATACTTTCTTACTTCCAAATCAGTAATGAGATTTTTTTCTGTTACTTTTCAGCCAGCACTCTCAGCTGGCAGACAACTATAATTCAAATCCTCAAATAGTTTAAATCGGTGTTCTCTGCAGAGGGCAAACACATTGCCTTTGACAAGCTGTGCTATGACATGGAAATCATTGCTGTATAAAAGTCCAGATTACCCTTACATGGGAGAAGCAGATCCATATATTTTGGGATCAAATATATTAGAGAGCCTGTCAAAGCAGAGTGCTGGGAGAGGCTGCTGCACCTCATCACTGTAACATTCAACAACATTCAGAGGATTACTTTTGCTGATGATTTTCTGTTGGCATGAGTGAGATTGGCACAGGGTGACAATGAAAGCGAAATCAAATACTGTATGTAATCACAAGCAAATATACTCTATAGAAAGCAATTTGTGGCAATTTTTGTGTGGTCATCTATAAGACTCTGATTTTTGGGGAGATCACTAACATTGCAGTTAAAGTATCTCGAAATCTAAGAGATGAGTGCAATCCCATCTGTGTTGGTGACTTCTAAGAAACAGCTGAAATTGTTTCTAACTGTATATATTCCAGCTCAGAAATGCATTTCTTTACAAGATCCACTTATCTGCCTCTCAGGGAAGTTCAAATATGGATATATTGCACTTTTTTTCAGGATAACCAAGGCCACTTGAAAATAAAGCAAACAGTGGATTGAATAGTTGCAGTCAACAGTTACAATGGATTAAATACATGAAGAAATGATCTTATAGCTCATTACATTACAAGGATCCAGCTACTATAATCAGTGAAATCTGAGTTTTGGTCTAACTGCCAGTAACGATGAGCTTTCAATAGGACTGTATGAATTTAGGAACATTTTTAATTGCAATTCTTCTGACCAATATTGCAGATGGTCTACATCGTATATAACAATAAGATCTATCGCCAACTTACAGTATGTTTTTTTCTACATGATTAAAATCTGATATACCACAGTTCCTTGTTGATGCACAGGTATGTGGCGTCAGAAAGTTTTTGAAAGGATGCGGAGAAGGAAACGTTTTTCAACCGCTGTAACTCTTTGCCTATAAAAAATTAGACTTTCTATTCCCCCCCCCCCTTCTTTTGAAAGTTGAACCGAAATCACTTAGACCCCTATTCTTCAGCTTATCAGTCCTGTTTCAAGTTGTAGATGTGCATCAAATTTTTTGTCCCCTTTTGTGTCTTGTCTCATTTTTAAACACGTGCCCTTATCAGCCTGATGCTCACAGCAACATAACAAGCCAACAGACCTTCAATCACACCATCTGTCAAAGTGAGCTGACGTACCGTATAGCACAGGGAGCTGGAAAGTCTGTTTCATGCGGTCGTATGTGTAAGCCTGACTTGACCAGTGGGAAAGATAGGGTTAAAAACCCCATCTTTTAACAACTGTACTAGCAAATGGAGACAATTATAGTTCATTTACAAAACTCACAAGACTGAAATTTAGACAAGGGTAGATAATAAATAGTTGATACAGAACACTGACCATTTTTCCCTGAGAGAACAAGCTTGAAAATTTAGCACAATTTAGAGAGGAGAAAGATCAGAGAGCAACAAATCAGAGCCTACATAGGGAAGAAATGGCTATGGTTGTATTCTGTGCAGTGAGTAAGCTACATGTATAAAACCTTAAACAGAACACTATATTAAAATAGGGCTCTAGATATGTATATAAAGTGTTTGAGTCAAGTGTTTTGTGTGAATTTTGCAGAGTAACTACCTGTCTGAACTAGTTTCACAGGCCTCATTCTTTTAAGCCTGGGAGGTTAACAAAGCATGACATGTATTTCTTGTGTGCCATTTATGATACTGAAATAGAGCTGCTTTCTGTGTGTATAGTAATCGCGAGCTATTATTAAATAAGTAAAGTAATCGCAAGCTATTATTGCATGAGAAAAGTAATCACGATTTATTATTAAATGAGGTTGTTAATGATGAATGTATTTGTGTGGGTCGAGCTTAATCAGGGATAAAAATATCAAGAGTACTTAGAGATGTGTTGTCTAAATGTCAGCAGAAGTAAAAGATGCGCACTGTGTGCCTGCAGTCACCTTTTACTTGTCTAACTGCTCACCCGTGTCTAGTCAGTTATTTGACTTAAACATTCAGTCACTTAGAACTACAATAACAATGAATTGAATTAATTGCAAAAATAAAAAGAAGATGGGGACAACCCAGTAGTATTACGTGTCATTTTAAATCAATAATAATGCTTGTTGATTCAAGCTTTGTGCTTGAATATAAAATAATACATACACACACACACATATATACACACACACATGCACGCACACGCAGTTAAAAAATAATAAAAAATACAAAGACAAAGGCATACATACATAAACAATCATATAGGCATACATACACACATTGCACAGGAACTCTCTTAACATGAGAAGGCACAGACATATCTGTAGTTCCATGACACTGACATATGTTCTCACTCTAGAGATTGCACACAGCAAATGCAATTACAGTTGGAGATTGTATTTCTGGTATTTCTTCCTATGAGTAATATTGGTTGAGAGTGCTACAATACACATGCAACTCCCATTTAATTGCACCATGTGCACTAGGGCTCTCACTTTTTATTCAAAATTTTGTTCAGATGTGTGGAAATATATATTCGAACTGTAATGAGCTGTTTGAATCTGTTATATGAACTGCATTCGAAATTAATTCAAATGACCAATGTGCTTTTGAAAAAGTGACAGCCCTAATGTGCACTGAGAAGGGCACAAAAATACCATATAAATTGGCAAAGAACTGTATTGAAAACAATCTCATAACCCTGCTGCCATGAAAACTGAGCCCAGGCTTTTGTGTTTTATCACATGTATCTGAATCATAAAAGTCAGTCCTGATGATCTTTCTGGGCATTCACACAAAAATCGCATTATTTATTCTTTGTGTAGGCACAATATGCATAGAAAAGTGTCAGTTATGACATACTAATGTCAACATACCAGTAATTAAAGCCAATTTGTAAAATCTCTCATGTGGAAATAGCATATTTATATGGCATATATGGCATATTCTGATGGCACAACTTTTTGTTTTTAGAAAAATTACACAATCTTAGCGAAAATGGTTGCAGTCCATCCATCACCACTATCATAATATACAGTAACTACTAGGGGAAAGTCAGGAAGTTAGAAAATGCAATCAGATTGAAATTCAATAAATGGAGTTCAGATATTTAAAATAAGTTAAAAAAAAACGGAATGAGGATCTAAATTTGATCAAATGTCATAATTTGAAGGCAATTATCATACAGTAACTGAGACTAAAAGCAATTTGCTGTAGATGAATAGTAAATGAAGAGTAGAGCAGACTATCACTGGATTTTATCATTCAGTTAATTTCCTGCACTATACAGTATAGTCAAGGCTGCAAAGCTGACCAACTTTAAGACAGCAACATGATGGTGTTGAGTTGGCATCATTTATCAGTGATTTTTGATAACACTGCTGAAAAATGTGCTATCATTTTAAAGTCTCGAGAAAGATTCCATTACTGCTTCAAAAAGAAAAGTGCACACGCAAGAACTTAGTACTGACAAATATTTCTATTTCTGTCAATTACTTTGTCATCATGGTTTATTCCCACAACAAAAACCAATATTTCTTTGGTGACTGTGGTATAAACCAGAATCTTTTCCCAAATAGGATAACGGTACATGATCTGTTTTCGAACTGATAGCGCCACTTTAATATGGAAATATTGAGTAAACTGTTTGAACAGACATGCATTAAGCCTGGCATCAGAATTAAGCTTTCATTTTTAAATCTAGGAGAGACCTAAAGCCAAGCCATGTGGGTTGACAGAATCTCCAAATTCAGTGTCTAAGCAGCTCCAGGCTGTTGCTTTTTTTCCCCAGAGTATTCATTTGGAAGAAATTTGTTTGTGTTCACTTTCTGGGACTGCCCTAAAGATAACATATGAAGTCTGAAGTTGAATTGTGTTTATTTAAGTCTGACATTTGTCTTACTCAATGCACGCTGTGGAGACTTCAGAGATCCCACCGCACAGCCATGAGCGTGCTTTTAAGAATGAGCAAGTGTGCCGAAGGTGAACGAAAAGAGTTTGGTGGTTTTCCATCTGGGCACCTTCATATCAAGGCCTCTTGGGATGTTCAGCATGTATATTCATAAGAGGTGGGCAGGAAAGGGAGGGAAAAAAAAGTTTTATAAGAGACCCAGCTGGTTACCTAAAACTTGTCTTTGGTGACCTCAATTTCTCCTGCTTCCCAATGAGTTCAGTCTGTCCATGTGGGACTAAGCATACACTGTTCAGTATGTGTCCCTGTGTGAACTTAAGTAGAGGGCTGGCACCAAACAAACTTAAACACACCATTGTGTATTATCATTAACAGGAAGTCAGAAATCTAAAGAAAGAAAAGAAATTCATATTTTATTCAAGATTAATTTATTCTTTGAGAGAGAACAAATCTTTGTACTGCTTCAGGCTAGGTAGTTGTGAAACAACTGACTGCAGCATCGCATTACGATTTGGATTGTTAGCATACAGATCACACATTCTTACACATCAGATAGTGCCTTTTAAAGGAATTCAGAACACAGAGGTGCTATGTTACCCATCCACTGACAAGGGATGTGTGAAATGACATCACACAGATGAAAAAAAAAAAAAAAAAAGGATGTCTAGAATTCACAAGGTGAAAACAATGTTGAACCCAGACTGAAACCCACCACAGTAATGTAAGAGGCCAGACAATGACGACAAGGCCAACACAGAGGGATCATTGATTTAAAAAAGTAAAAATCCTTAAATTCTATGCAAGGCCTTAGCAAGGTTACTTAACAGGACTGACCATGACTCAACGGGAAGTGAATACAAAAGCAGATGGGGCTGGAGTTACGGCTGCGATAAATATAAAGAGCGTTTTTAAAAATGCTCCATTTGAGTGGAATAAAAGTAGAATTGCATTTGTGCATGGCACTAAACATCTTAAGGAGCCGAAAATATTGTTTTTTGTGAAGGTAAAAGATAGTTTAGTGTGACAAAAATTTAGATTTAAGTTTAAGTTGTAGTAGGCAAAATGTGAATGTTAGATTTACTACAATGCACCACTTGATGAGGAAATTTAAGTTTGTAAAGTGCACCTTGATTGGAGGCTATAGAAAGTTGATGTGTAGGTGTATCCAAAATAATTAACAATAAAAAACATGATTAATTTACATTGGAAATATTTAAAATGGATTCTGCAAAGGATTTGAAGCCCAATTTCTATTGTTAATGGTGAATACTGCTGTGCAACATAACGTTTCCTCACTGAAACGAAAGAGTGAAATATGCAGTAGATCTCCTGTTTGGTAGCCGTATGCTATAAAATACCTGACATTCTGATCTAGACACTTTGAACAAAACATTTAAAATGCAAAGCAGTCCAAATTAGGCTGATGAATAAGAGCATACGTGCATCTGGATTTATTGGTATTTCAACTGTGGCTCTATCCTTCATTTAACTTGTTGCATTTTCAATTAGAGAAAAAAATAACTTTAAGTGGAGGGAGGTCTTGAAACCGTGGTCTGTGAAATCACTTTAAACTTCAGATTCACTTGTGAAAAACATCAAATGTTTATACCAATGACTAAGTAGTACAGCATACAGAAGCTTTTGAGATACCTGAATTTTATTTCTGATGGACAATAATATAATTACACAATTGTACAATTATTTATATTTTTTTATATTAAGATGTTTTAATTTAAAAGAGCCCAAAACGTTTGGATTATTTTATTTTACTCATGGGTCTTTGAGATATAACAAAAAAAGTAAGGTTTTGTGCAACTGAAGCCTTATTATTTTTGTATTCTTTCTGTACTTTGTCTTTCTTACTTTACTCAGGAGTTGCAAGTTGCACTGATGCATTGTACCCATGGAGAAGATTCCAGGAAGACTTTGTGCTGCTGCTTTGCCTCCAAAATACAAAAAAGCACAACCAAGCACACATCATATTCAACCAGAGGAAACATTTAAAAGAACCGAATTCCAGTAAATTAAAAACAAACAAACAAACAAACAAACAAACAAACGAACCTCTGTCCAACCTTCTGTTTCCAAGTTTCTTTTACTTTCTTGGGACACTGTGGCAAATGAAGTGACATTAGTGCTACCAGCCAGATACAGCATGGTGAGGCTTACTGCTATTATATTTTAATTGTGTGCCAGCAGTATATTAGAATAGTGTCTAATCTGTTTCCTTTTGGGGGTCTGAAACAGAGACGGTAACTAACAAGTTGCAAGCAATTTTAATGTATTGTTATCTATTATCTCAAGCTGTAAGTGTAAAGGACTCCTTTGCATGAACATACTTTATATAAAGTTGAATTCAGTACCTGATCATTTTGATTTTTATCACCTTGCCTTTCCAGCATCGGTAGATTACCTGCCATCTTCCTGCCTGTCATGACACACTTTTGCAATATAGCACAAATAATGGGAGACATCTGAGCCTGCAAAAAATGCTTGTGTGGTTTACCGGGGCTGACTCGAGCGTTCTCCCAGGTGGCATTTTACATTTTTATTAAACCTGACATGACATGAACGCAGTATGTATTTGAACCATGCTTGCAGACCTATTATTCTGCTTTGCTGTTAAGCTGAATGAATAGGACCTCAAGTATTAACCCTGAAGATCACTGTGTAGCTCAAACAAATCAGCAGATCCGGGAAGTAGTCAGAGCGGGGAATCAAATTTATACTACTGCAGTTACATTAGTTTCTCTGAACCCCAGGCCTCTATTTAGCCCTAAAACAGGTTATGTAAACACTTGATTTATGCTAGGTGTAACCATGTGAGGTGATCTATAAACTTTAATAGCAACTTTTAAAGCAAAACAGCTCCATTGTACACTGTAACAATGTCTTCCCACCTCAATCAATATTGATTTACTTCCATTTATCTCGTCACAGGCACCCTACCGAGTAAATTCTTCAACGCAAGCATTAGAGTGAAACACTGGAACAAAAGTTTGCTGCTCTGTGCCTCCAAACATGCTTTTGGACTCTTCAGCTTTGAATCAGAGACTATCATTTCCTTGCACCTAGCACTCAAAAAGAGACAAAGCCCAGCACGACTTCAACTGTCTTTCAGGTCAAAAAAGGTTGTGGTTCCTGCCAGACAGGTGCTAATGTTGTGCCAAGACTACAGCAATCACGAGGCAGATGCTGCCTTATCACAGAAACCAGGTGTCCATAGCAGCTTGCTATAGCTGCTAAGAATGCGAGCAACAACAAAAACTTGTGTACAACACAACACCTGGTGCTACTGTCCTGCTGTGTCTCTTGCCTGCTCTGACAGCAATGATGACGAGAAGTCACCTTGGCAACCAGTTTAACCGCAAAAGTTAGAAAGTGCCAGCTCAAGCCACTATATCTCATTTTCCTTACCAAACATCAACTATTAAGGGATGAATTTAGAGGTAACAGTGTTCATCTGTGTGCATTTGAAAATGAACCTTAAACTCCCCTACAATAATGGAAAACCCAACTTTAGCTTTACTTGACTGAATAATGGTTTTGAATATCGAACCTCTTATGCAAAGCATATTAGCAGGAAATAAAAGCAAAACATTTTTCCATGGCTGTATATTTTACAAATTCAAAACAGATTTAAAGGATAAAATAAATTTCACAATCTTTATAATCCAAATAAAATGAGTGTGATGTAATCAATTACCATACTAATAAAAATACTTAATTTATGTATTCATACCAAAGGCAAAACGAATCAGGATATGAAAACATATTTAACTCTTACCTCTACAGTGGACTCCTTCATCGTAGCCGTCTTCACAGTCTCTAGCCCCATTGCAAAGTTTGTTAAAATGAATACATTTTTTTGTCCCTATACACTGTATGTGATTGAGGGGACATCTGATCACCACCTCCTGTGCACCTGAAAAAGAGAAAAGATACAGTGTCAAAAATCTGAAAATCTATTTATTTAGACATTAGTAAATTGTACTGTATCAGTTTAGTGCAAAGCCAAATGAGTTTTATATAGTAATACTTTTTTCAGCATGTGGAGTAAAACTTACAGAGGGAGACCAAAAGACCATATGTGACAAAGAATTCCATTGTCATTATCATTTGTATTTTTTGAAGGTATACACATTTTTTTTCCATTATTTGAGTACCTTCTCAAAGTGCTGATACTATATGACCTCTTTGATAGGAGGAGGTAGAACTTATACATATGCAAATGTATTTATACTTCACAGCATTGTTCTTTACACAAAACAGATGTTCACCACACCGCTCTGCTGCCGCACTGGTGAAGTCCTATAACAAACTGCGCGACTCTCTCTGCCAGCAGAGAGCAGCTGTTTAAGGATTCATGAGGCACATAGGTGACCCTCATTCCTGTGGCAGCCACAAGAGCCCATAAAACACAGCTGACCACTGCACCACCACTGTAAATGTGTCACATCTCCACCTTAACTACACTGATGTCAATTACCAATGTGCCGCTGCAGCCACTTAATAGGAAGATTTATAACACACGTGATGGGATCTGTAACAATCTCTGGTGTTCTCCCAGCCATAAGAACTCACATCCCACCATCTTGACTGGGCAATTAGTTAATCACTGTATCCATTTCTACTTTGTAAGTTAAGAGATGCCACAATTAATGTGGCTATTACAAAGATGACGGTCATCCCGTGCTGATTTACAGAGAGGATATGTGGACAAGTAGGTATGCTTCTGTATTGACACAATAATGACTCATATTAGTTTCTCCTCCCAAGCATTTTAATGCCTTAAAAGGGTGACAGGAGTTCTTCTTTTTTAATGAATATTTCTTGGCTGTCTCTTCAAGCCCCAGTGATTCAAACTATTTTTATGCCACATTTAGGTAAGTCAAATATAAGTGACCTTGTCTCAGAGTTCATATTTCATACATGAGCAAACTGGCAGCATCATCTGCCATGCTCCAGAAAGTGTTTAAAGCATCACTTGTTTCATTTCCCTCTCTCTTCCAGCTCCTTTTGGGATGGACTTTTTGATAATGTTTTGTCTCTCTCTGTCTCTCTATATTTTTTTATATAATATACTGGAAACTAATGAAAAAAGGTAAAAAATTTTAACACTGCAAAACAGTTAATACATCTTACAAATTTGGAATCAAACTCAGGTAAGTGGTAGATCTTATTGTTTGACCGTCAAAAGGCTAACACTTTACCATAACTGCCATATTTATAAATTTATTATCAGTATATCAACATTTGCTATTCAATAAAATAACACTATAATGGAGTTGTAAGTAGATGTAAGTGTTTCTTAATGTGTTTGTAAACAACAGGAACTCCTGTGGACACTCATAAGTGGACAGATAATGAATGACATTAAAACACAGGTGTAAGAATATTAAATATTTCTTCATAAGAGAAGTTATAATTGTTGACACTTTAAATCAATACTTATATCTGCTTACAACTAAATTATAGTGTTTAATATACCATTTATTAAATATCTGTATACTGATTATATGGTTAATTCTAAATGAGGTTGGCATGGGGGGGTTAAAGTAAAGTGGGACTGTTTTAAGTTTCAAAATACACAGGAAAATTTCATTTACTACAGAAAAAGGGACACTGTAACAGAACATCCAACCCAGTGCCACACCATAGCACAGGTCCATTTGGCAAAGTTGCTATTTAACACACAGCTGTAAGGGTCTCTGACAATGTTAGTGTTGTCAGCCTGTCCCCTTGCTTTCTCTCCACATGAGTTCTAATCTAATGTGATAAGGGGAAGGATGGTGCATGAATATTCAGTGGCTCTGATCTGTCATGCAGTTGTACACAGATGGTCTCTCAACGGCTGAAGTGCTCAGAATTCCTGTCAATTCCCACACTACTGTACTATGTTGGATGATCGCTCAAAGTCGGATATACAGGATAGTACACTATTTCATGTAATGCATCCTCTGACAGCTATACTATCCGATGGTAATTACAACTCCCTAGAGACTACTTGCAATGATGAGCAGTAAGATGAGCAAACATATACAAAACCATTACTAACGTAATGCATTGAAAGGTAAAATACTGTATATCATAACTGCATTTCTAGATTCAGTGTTTCAACAAATGTGATGATAACCTTGTACTTCTAAAAAGAAATTTCATTATATATTAATGTATATTTAGTTATAGCCATCAAGTAGAGATTTTTCTATGTATTATATTTATGGATGTATATGGAAGCTTAGGGTCTGTAAGATAATATACTGTGGAAAGCTAAGTCTCATTGTTAAAATTTAGAGGACACAGTTATGCCCAAAGTTAATGGAAACACATCAGAGGCAAATAAAGAAGGGTTTGCTGATTTACAGACAGACAGATAGATTAGCAGACTGATAGATAGAAGGAGTAAATGCAGATAAACTGTGGTAATTCCCTGTTGTATTAGGTAATTCCCAATGTATATATCTCTAATTATTTTAGATAAAAACTGTGCGGTCTCAGTAATGGTTTCATAAATGAATAATGTCCAAAGATGAAATGGGCAAGCACACTTAAATACCAGTTTAATGATAACACCTTCAGTGGAAGGCAGATGTTCCCCTGGTAAGCTAAAAACGGTTATAGTGTGATATGCTTATTCAGGCAAAGTGGGAAACATTTAAGTACTGCATCAATATTTATCAATGTCTTACTTTACAATAAAAACTATTAATCCAAATAACACATTCCCATCTTGTCTAAATTCTGCACATCTATTACTGGTACTGCTGCAAGCAATCTCATATTTGTTTTGTAACTGTACTGATTATGAGCTTCATACTTGAAATATAATTTCCAGCAAGAGAATCATAAGAAATAACTAGTGTGGTAAAGAGGGTCAGCTTCAAAGGTGAATGCTCTCTCTTTTTGTCTGTAAAATCATACATACAAGATGTGACTAGACATGATCTGGACTTCTGGGGGAAAAAAAAGCTAGTTTTGCTGTTCTACTCACAATATTACCAAATTGTCTAACACCCAATTTGTTTTCATTGCGTTTATAAAAACAAGACTAACAGTCTACAGTGATGCCAGCAGCTCTCTGGGGTTGTACTTAGACACAGCAGTGCTTTCAGCTAAAGGCTAATGACAGCATGCTAAACCGGTCACAATGAAAATGCTAAAATGTTGATGCTAATCAGGCAAAGTATTTTTCATGCTCTCCGGAGGAGGGACCTTTTCCATTTCAAACAATTCATGGACTGTAGTTCTTTGCCACACCATGAGGACAAACATTAAATTTTGAGCCCTACTACTGGTAATTCTAGGTAAAGTAAAAAATTTCTATTCATTATGTTAATCACTTTTGCGCTGTCGGTTTAAGAAGACTGCAACCTTTAGGGGGCAGTAGCAAGCTTTTAGATATTAGGACACGTTAATTAAAAATCATGTTGGTATTTGCCTACTTTGAGAAGTGACTGAGGAGGAATCAGTTGGGCCAAACTAATACCTCTATTTAATACAAAATGAGAGGCTTCTAGGGGGAATTTCAGCAGCTATGTTCATTATGATAATCATGTTAATCTGAGCCACTGCCACTTTGTGAGGAATAATGAATTCCTAAAAGAAAATAACAGATAATCTATCAGCAGGGGAAGCTCCTTCAACTTCTATATAGAGGGATTTCTCATATCCTTAAGAAATAACACTTTCATTTTCCTAATTTAGGGTTATGATGATCAAAGTAGCATCCTGATGTCTGACCTGAGGCAACGCCAATGCAGACTTCCCGTAATGGCTTCATAACAGTGTCAGACGCTTTCGCGGTGAATCCTCAATTGCAATGACGTGTATGCACTACATTTCTCAACCCTAACCTTATTATTTTCAAACATAAATCTCTAATCTAATCACGAGCATGATGACGGTGCAAAATCATTTTGGATAAATCTGAACCTGAGCCAAAATGTCAGAAACAGCGGAGACAACAAAAGCTTTCACTCACTGCACTGTGCTGCTACTTTGCCTGTAGGTAAGTAACAACTAGCCTTTTGACAGATTGTCTTATACGTCAACACAATTCATCTGCACATGTATAAAAGAATATGTTTCCCCTTACTTTCACAACAGTGTAGAGAAAATTTACAGCTTGAGAATATTTGAGATTTCTGTCTTTCAAATACACAATGAACACCAGCAGTGATTATTACAATTTAGGTTTAGTTTGAGTAACATTTGCATAAACTGAAAGTTTAACAACATATTCAAAAATGTAATTAATAGTCTTTGCTTTTGTAAGACAAAAATTGTTAACTTTGTCCTAGTAGCTAAAGTAGAGTTAACTTCTACAAAATTCATAGACGAGCAGTTCACAAAAACAAACCATGACAGAGATGATGTTGCCAGAAGTTGTTAACATTAATCTCTGAGCTCATGAGCTGTGTCACTGGTGGAGAAGAATAAATACTAAGTGTAAAAGGCATGAATAATTCATTTATTCTGCTTGTGTACCTGTGTGTGTGTGTTTGTGTTAGCTAAAGAATCAAGAACTCATGGAAACTGAACTCATTTGCCTGTCCACGGTGAAGTCATTATTGTTGTCATGCTTAAAGCTTGAGGATATTTGGATTATGAAATGTCTGGGCACAGTGATGTGGGGGCTTGACTTGAATAACGGACAGAAAGCAATGTTATTCCAGTCGTGTTAAAGTATTGCTGACAAGCCATTTTCCCCATATCTCAGCTTGATTCGAGGACATGTGCTGATTGTATGCAACTCTGTGTTCATATCTCAAAAGCAAAAAATTCTTGGACAAATTCCGGATGTGTAGCAGCACTACTTACCTTGCTACTTGTCATGAACAATGTGCGTCATCTCTAGTACGCAACAATAGTTTCATGGCAACAAAGTGAATGGCTAAAATGCAGGCAGATAAAGTGCATTGGGGTAAACAACAGTTTACTAACATCACAGCCACAGCCTTTGGAAAGGCACTGTGGTCTTAACATGAAGGGCTCTTTAAAAGAATTATTTTCTTTTGTGACCTTTATATCCTTGGCATTTGAAATGAGGCACTCTGCCAAAAGAGCTTAATTTGCTGTATATGCCTGACCCCAGACAGACACAATATTTTCCATAATATCAGAACCTCCAAAGACTGAGTTTCTAAACAGACAATAAAAGATTCAAATCTGTCATATAATTGTAGGATTAAATACTTGATTTTCAATACGTTTAGAGGAAGATGTAGATGCCTTTGGTTATTGACAATGTATAGCTCTAGCCCCCTTTCTCAGTATCAGCAGGGCAATGAGTAATCATTTGACTCCTAATTGATCACATGGAGCTACTGAGAATCAGCCAGTGGCACAGTATGAACTGAAAGACTCTCGGGGGGGAGGAAATGTGTATGCCTTTGCATGTTTGTGGATATGTATGGCCAGTATTTGATGATGCTCTGCCAGGCGTGTACTACAGCCATCCTCCGTTCTTGCTTGTTTGAGTAGCTTTACACCTTCAGTCTGGTTTTCAGCACATGAAACACATGCTGACTTGGACTGAGGCCAAACCGCCTTGGCCAATCAAGAGCATTCCTCCGTTTGGCTCTGAAGACACTCAGTGGTAGGACTGTCTGTACATTAAGGATAAGATCCGAAGTAGTTTATTATAATACTCATTACATTACTCTTTGTTACACAGACAATCTATGTCAGAGGTGCCTTCCAACAATTTAAAAAGCTTCCACACCAAAAAACATGTTCAAATATTCTGTATTTAATACAGAGAAAGAAAAAAAAAAAATTGTTTAAGCAGCAAGCCTACAGTTTGGAGGTACTGTATTTAATGACTCTCAGTAGTTAGCCTGAGCCCACAGACTGCATGCAGCCCTCCTCATAGTGAAGCTGCGTGGTCCACACCCGCCAGCCAATTCCTGAATGTGCTCTTCCAGAGGCTAGATAGCAAGCTTATCTTTTAGCAGCCATCTTCACGCATCCCAAGGCCCCAAGCTTACCTCAGTCTCTCTACTGAGCGGAGACAGAGACAAATGACATATCAACCCTTCGATCAAACCTCTTGTAACACAGTAAATAAGTTGACCCCCCAAAATGATGAAATAACATAGCATTATTGGGATCAGTAAATGTAATGTAGTTTGTTAATTTCACATTTAAATCTATACATTTATTAAATTATGTATTTTATTACATTACTACTCATGTTACTCACTAATGTTTGATTTTTCAGGAGGGCAGTACGTTAGCAGCACTTCAAAGTGTCACACCCCTACCACCCCACCCACCCGACTTTGACCAAAGTGATGCCAGTGCCTAAACATAACCATACAAAAGTTTAATAATTCAGTAGTCGCTACAACTGGATCTTGTAGATTACTGCAAGACTGAATCATATGGCAGAAAACAAATGCATTGTCAGTAAACATTTAGATGATTTTGCCACTTTACTGTTGAATGTGTTGTCTGTAATGGGCTAAACTGTGCTGTTGCATTTCCCTGTTTGGTGTGTGGTTGCTCCAGACTCCAGATTGACTGCTTAGTTTTAACTGTCCTAAATCCAGTATATGCTGTACTTGATGTCCCATAATTTGATTTAATAGTCTGGCAAATATTTGACATTGTTTATTCATGATGAAAAACTGCCAAGGCACGTCAGCACAAACAGAGAAGGAAAGATCTCTGGGCTGGCTGGAGGAATTATTTCACTTTATCTCATTATTTCCAAAGTTTAAGTCTTCTTACTTTTGCAATGGAGATCCAGCTTCCCACTGATATGAGCTAATGATGCAACCATGACACACACTAATAACTACAGCTGCTGTCATTAACCTTTGTTAGCTTATTGTTTTTGTCAGGAGGACTTCATGATTATAAAAAATGAGAATTTTTCTCATTTACATATCTGCCTGTTTCTGGTGTCAGACTACTGAACAAATGAGAAATAGCCTAGTAATTTAATTGGGATTTAATCGCGTTAAACTCTAAACTCCTAAGTACAGGCTGTTCAACAACACGTAGCCAACAGTAAAAAAAAAAAATAATTAATCTGGACATGATATGCCAGCATGTCATATGAGCATGATTAAGTCTAGCAAAGGCAGATATGTATTGAATAACATTGCCTTTATGTTTTTTCTACATTGATCCTCTTAAATATAATCCCACAATACAGTTTTACTTAAAAAGGAGAATACTGATACCAACATATTACTGTTTCCATAAATGTCTGATTTGCATCAAGTTGTGTGTGCACTGCATCTAAAATGCAGCATTCATACAGATGTGTAGGTTATAATGCTAATACTGAAGAAATAACCTGTTTGCTGTGATGATGTCTGTGATGTCAAAACCTTAAGTTTTTTTCCCTCATCTGTTGTATTTACAATTAAAAATTAGTAATCCAAATCAATATTATTTTACACATGTTATAGAGTGGGTCCAGTAAATGAGAGCCAAATCAAAAAAAAAAAAAAAAAAAAAACTCATTTCCTGTATGCAATAGCTTATTATTTGCTGTAAACTATGTTGAGTATTCAATCAAATCTATTTGAAAGAGGAAAAAATGTTGCCACTGTGCAGTGGAATGAAGCCAAAATGTTGACATCCATGACATCCTGGCTCTACTGTATAATAAAGAATCAATACATCAGTCTGCAGAAAGGAATGAATAGCCTCGGGACAGTGTACCAAAGCTGTACTTCAGAAACACCATACAAAAAAAAAAAAAAAAAAGAGCAAAAAGGCCAATTTATCATTATTTGGAAAACGCCGGCATAATTAGTCAATAGAGATACTTTTGTGACCGACCATTATGCAAATGTTATAATCTAATTGTTCTGGGGCCAGCTTCAAATGAATAATGCATACAGTATATTGTAGTTAGAGAGGCTAAAACCAATATTCACTGAGAAGAATGATCTCATTAGGAGTATAATGCACAGTGTTGTATTTAATGCTGGCATTGTTTCATCAAGGAAATAAATACACAATTGTGATAATGTCATCATTGGTGCAATGAGATTCTGATGTATTGGTTTGCCTGAACTGAATTAATTTTTTTCATGTCATCATGTTGTCATATTGAATTCAGACAGAGTCATTGCATTGCAAATCCTCAAACCATGCACCATATGTGGTGTTGTAGGCTAATGGCTCTGTAACATGTTTTGTATAACAAATATTCGAACAGGCACATGGCAAACACACCCCAACTTGATTCAGTATTCCCTTAGGATCCCTGCAGGAAGATTTGTAGTGTTAATTAAAGGATGTCGTAGCTTTCATACTAAGAACTCCCAATTTTTTTGTATAACTCCGACTGCTGAGGCCTCATATTACATACTGTTGAACTTGAGAATGCATTTTTTGCGCAAAACAAGGACTGTGGATTTTCTCACCCATCACTTACATTGAAATTGATTTAAGAGGGGATCTCTTTGTGGACAGGAGGAACATGGCAACCAATAACCCTTTTCAATGTACATAGCATCAGTACTGTGTTGAGAAAAAAAGAAAACTTATCCATTACAGAGACTTTCTTCAGAAGAAAAAAACAACATGTTCACATGCCTAAGATTACCTAGCCTTACGTTCAAAAAAAGTATGTGACCTTAAAGGTTAGACACCACTTCATCCTGATTCATGTTTCTGGCAATCTGATGAATCTAAATTCAATATTAGCTTTGCTTTTAGCTCAGTTATTCTCCACGCCAACTGCACTACGTTCACAAGCTAACTGCTAACTTTGTCTGACTGCCATTTGGTGCAACAATGCTGCTTACTGCAGCAGGGGACCTGCATAGTCAAGTGATAATTCTCTGTGGGTTCATCACTATGAGCGACCCCTTTTACCGAGGATATTTATTTATTTATTTATTTTTAAACACAAACCATGATCACTGACCAAACCTAAAGCAACTACTTAAATTTTAACCATAGCTGCCGATAGAGGCACCAAATGAGAAAACACTCATATAGATCATTGTGTCCGAAGTCACTGAACTTTTTCTGTATTAAACCAGGCCATGATATTGTACCGTAAGACTGGATATTTTGACTGAAAACAAATACTTTGTATGCGAACATTTCACCGATATGTATTAGCATCAGCGTATTTGTGCCTTCCCAAATGCATAAATTAACATATCCTCATTATGTTCCAAGAAAACGTAATCTGGTCGCAATTACTTTTCCTATAAAACGTATTTGCTATTGCAGTGTGTTGTACAGAAAGCGAATTTTTAGGAGAAGGTTGGTGGGTAACAATGACAAGGGTAAACAGCTCATCTTTACAGGTTTTGTACTGTAATAATTTCTAATGAACTAAGGTGAAAATCCGCAAGCTTGGTTTAGTTGTTTGGTTAATTTGTCGTTATTACTAAAGTCAATATTTAGCCACATCTGATGGAGGCTGCAGGGAGTACAATTCAAAATTTGGTTTGAACATTGTATGTGGATGACAAACTAACCATATGCAAACTAAAGATATGTCTTTCAAATACAATGGAGGAGCTCATATCCCTTGGCTTTGGATTCTTCCATTAAATTATAATAGTTTTAGTGAAAAGCTTGACCTTTGCCTTTATTTATATTTCACAATATGTAATGAGTCTCAGGGCCCAAATTGGTGGTGCTGGCCTATAGTGTAAATCAATTGATCATAAGTGAATAAATAAGTCATTTTATTTGGCTTGAAGGCATCTTTAATGAGGACCATGGTTATAGTATAATACACACAGCGAGTGGGAGGACATGTATTTTTCTCTAAACATCCTCTGGCACCAACCCAGCTCCCTTGAAATAATCATTGGACTATGACCATGTTTATAGAGTGGCTAGAAGAGAGGGTATTAGCTCATTCTTTTCACTATCTATTAGACTACCCATTATTCATTATTAATAAATAAATAAATAAAGGCCAACGTCACTGATTTATGCTCATTGAGAGTCAAGTCCTGGCTAGGGTATTACTGTGAGATGAACAGCAGTCATCATAGTGATGTTACAGGCTATTATTCTCATTGGGTGCCATAGTAAGTATGCATCACTGTGTTTGCTCTGAGTTAAAGCTCATATCACTAAGATGCTTTTTTCTGTGCGGTAGCAGGGGGGAGATAACGTAGACTTTAGTACTTTAATGTCACACTGGTTCCATGACAGCAAGTGTGTCAAGTGTATAAAATATGTTCTTTTCTTTGGTTCTTCAGGTGACAAGCTGGGATGCTGTCCTTTACAATATTCGTACTAGGAGGGAATGCAAAAAGGAAAATTTGACAGTGCAGCTTAAATTTTGAGATGTGGGCTGTAAGAGCAAACACATAGCAGTAATGTGCGCCTCCCAGTGCATCACTTCTGACTTGGATAAGACATGGTGAGGGTGCAAGTTTGTCACCAGGCAACGACATTTATTCACACTAATGGTTTTGCCTGAGAAATGCTCAAACATACAGAAACATGGGCAATTCCGCAAGCACAGGACTAAATATGAACAAATTATATGTTAAGGGCAAAGAGAATGATTTTTCTGCCACATTTTTAAAGAAGACATGGCCTCATTCACAGACTTATAAAAGCATAGAGTGCCTTCATGGGAATGAATGTTTCCAAGCACGAAGACGTACATAGACACTATTTGTTGTCTCTGTTTCGTGCCTATTGAAATTGCTGGTAAAACAGATGGCACAAGGCAGTGTAAATAAGTTCTGTTCCAAATGCAGAAAGGGAGAGCGAGAAAAATAGTATATTAAAAGTCTTATTTCAAAGCCTTATGCCCTTTTGCTGCTGCAAAAATATTTAAAAAAAAAAAAAACCCACAGGATTACAGTGCCTGTAAACAAGATACATGTGTGGCCGGTTAAATGTGTTGATAGCAAAGGACAGTGTGCTGCATTTGATCTCAAATCAAATCCAGGTGTCAGGCGCAGGGCTGAGGAACCAAACATGATATCCAATTAACTCTCGCTGCACTAACACTCAGTCACATTATATGTTGTAGAGTGTGATGACAACATAACCTGTAAGCTTTCTAATAACTTCAGTAGATCATCGTAACAAAAGACAACAGTATGAAAGTGGAATCATGCAGATATAATGGTCTCAGACATTCAAAGAGTCGAGGACTGCCAGTGAATAATTCTCACAATATGCAGAAGTGGTGCTCGAACATAAACATGCAGCATTTGTAATAGCAGCATGTTTGGGTATTTTTCTGATGAGTCAACAGAAGGGTTACATCTCAGTAGGGAGGGAGAGAAAATAAACGTTATATAATGCAAAAGGCCCTGTCCTTCAGCTCAATAACAAGGTGCTACGCTACATTACCCCCTAAACCTCCATCCTACTGGCGCCAACTCTCATTGGAAACAGACACATTTGCGATACATTTATTTCAATATGGCATTTGCCGGATAAAATACCCTGCAGGATGTTGATAGGCAGCCCAGAATACACGGCCTATAGTTACTGCAGCTTCATCACAGACAGACAAAATATTCTCTGCACTTCTAAGCAGTGTTTCCACAGGGATTTTGTCAACTGAATCCAAATGTTGAAATGGCAATGTGAGTTTAACATTTATGAAATGTGCGTCAAAGTCAGGATGAAATTTAATGGCCAAGTATGGCTAGAGATATCTAGCTGTAATGGTCAAAGGATCTCACTATACCTAAATGCACCCAAAACAAAATACAAACATAGAGCTGTTATATACACCTACCCTATCATCAGATAAGAACATCTATACTGAACAATTCTGGAGAAACCTCAAATCAACATTTTCTTCAATAACTGTGCATGACAAAAATGGTATGGTTAAGGTTAGGGAAAGACAATGATTATGTCAAATAAATTAAGGTTAAGGTATGGTAAAGATTAGGTACCCATAAAACTTTGTTAAGATCACAGTTACAGACTCCAGTCACTTGCATTAATGTCTGATGTGGCACAGACCTCCACACACAGTAGAATACCTGTGTCTGCTTTGCTATATATAGGGCATACTGTTTCCTACATTGGCAGTGAATGTATATACAGCCGGCACAAGGAAACAAATGGTACTGGACAATATGACCTAAAATCTATATCATGATAACGTTCACATTTGTTTTAATAGTGACAAATATTTTGTATGCATCAATGCATGACAGTTTCTTTGTCATGTTGGCTAAATGACCCTAAAAACAAGAAAATGTAATCCATACAACATTATTAATGTACAGTATACTCTTTTATTGCTGCACACTTTGGGCCATTTTACACATCCATCAAACATGCAGCAATATTAGTGACAAACTTGAAAATGAATGTTACACATTCACTTCCTTTTTTAGCTCTGCTTTGGTCTCCCCATCAACCCCTGAGAAAAATATCTGCCTCTTTAGCCTGCTCCATGCTACACTGATGTTTGCTGCTGGGCAAGTAGTGTATGCAGTTTGAGGGTCAGGAAACCAAAACAATTGCTTAAAGATGGTAAAGAAATGTGTGTGGAAATCATCCACATGGTAAATAAGATGGAATTCTGGCACTCCTTTGCAATAAATATACAAGATGCATAGAACAGTGTCAAGACAAAACATTGTAGGCAGTAGTATTCGTACACGAGTGAGCAGAAAAGCAACATGTTTGGATAAATGTTTTTATCAGTTTTAATACTATACTATGATCAGACTTCCAGGTATAGATACATTAAAGATGTCATAAAGATCCCAAGATGCTATTATTCAAATGGCATGTTCAAGAAGTCAGTAGCTTAACTATACTCCGTAGAATACCTGTGAAATAAACATGCTGCAGCCTGTGCTGGATCATTGAAGAGATTTTCTTTTCTCTCATAACTGTGTTTTTATCATGCTGCTTGTTTTTATCTCTCTAGGATACTGATGAGCTCAGTACAGAGAATCTGAGGGCTTTAGAGGAAAGCATGGGGAGACATGCCCTCCCCTGTAGCTGAAGGGGAGTAAGTGGAAGAACCCCTGAGACAGCAGTCTTTGAACAGTTCTCCTCCCCTGCACCTTGAGGACACCAAGATCAACATCATTTTTGACTGGGTAGAGCCATGCTACAGCCATGAAATACAGCTTCAGTGGCCATGTTTTTGAAGTCAGCCAATGACCCTTTTCAGTGTCTTTTCCTCTGGGAGCAACAATTCAATCAGAGGATTCACTGGTCTCCATGTCCACCACATACACAAAGCGTCACATGGCAGCACTACTGAGACAAGCCAAAAGTCCATGAAATCCTTTTCTGAAGGATTCATGACGGATTTAAGTTCTAAGATACTGTTTGCAAGCGTGTAGCATCAAAAAAGGTAGAGAGCTGCATGCTGACAGCCATTAGGACTGAAAGTTTTTATAAAAATCTACTGGAAGAGATATTAACCAGAAGTAAATTATGACTGTCCCATTTTATCTCTAACGCACAGCAAACCGCAGATCTGCATGTCTAGAGCCTTGACATTTAGACTTCCTTGTACGTATGATACACACACTAAGAATATGATTATCATGCTCTCGGCAAATTCTCAATCTTTCCACTTAAACTGTCATCACACAAGATGCTGTTAAGGCCCCATGAGACAGCAAAGGTTTGACTCTTTATGGCACAGAAAGCATTTGCTTTAACTGTGACACAATTGGAGAGTTGCTATTTTGCTGGTTTTTCTTTAGCCATTCGTGGAGGCAGGCTGTATTTCCCAGCTCCCTGAGTAACTGTCAGCTATCCATTCCCATGGGGCCCATGGCTGCACGGATAAACTGTTGCCGACTTCTAGTCTCTAGGTACTGCAATCCAAGGCCACCTTTCCCTCCCTCCTCCCCACAGGCTCTGAAGATGCAGTGATTACATCTCCCTGACCGAGCCAGTGCAGGTTAGAGAGAGGCCATCAGTGGCACCAACATTTTTATATTTCTAGATGACAGGAGTGTAATGTATTATACCTTGCCTTTTGTTTAAGATAATACATTCCTCTGTATAATGCCCAAAATATTAACAATCAAATCAAAGTAATGATGGCTTCGCACCATACTGAACTTCTTTATCTTTATTTTAATCCCCTAAGGCTTTGCTCACTGCATATCATCCTATAGAAAGGATCTCTTTTTCACAGGTTATTACAGCCCTTGCTACCATTTAAGAAGACAGAATACATTCCAATCTCGTATTCTGTTTGCAGTGCAAAGCTGATCTAATTCCACTTTCTATCAATACATAATCCATGATAATGAGCTGTGCCAGATCCCATAGATGAATATGCAAGGTCATCTATCCGCAGACATTGTAAATAAAATTGCGTCAACATTAATTGAAGTGATAATTAATGGCCTTCTGGAGATTACACAACTTCGCCCAGAGCAACCACGCAGAGGTTATATTATACCTATTATATTTAAAACATCTTTCACAAAGGGAAAGTGAAAGATCAGCGAAAGTGAAAGACAGCTGACAGAGAAACCAATCAAAGAGGTAATCAGAAATCTGCTGCAGATAGAGAATGGAGCCCAAATATACCTAATTTTATATACAGTAAAACAAAATTACACACACACACACACACACACACACACACACACACACACACACACACACACACACACACACACACACACACACACACACACACACACTAATTGGACGTTAAGATAATTTACTTTAAACTTAAATTTTAATCCTACGCACCAAACTAATGCCATAGCTCTCCTCATCCTTTCAGGTTGAAATAGAAATCTGGGGTGTTAACGGGGCCTTCCATAGATTTGAAATTGGAAGATTTATGAAAGACAGATTAAAAAAGAATGGTCAACCCACTGACTGATAACCCGCAAATGCAGTACAGGCTGAGATATACTGACTCTTAGTCCCCAGTGTGGATCAAGCTCAAAAAACACATTTCCCATAGCTGGATAACTGGATAGTGTATTTTATTAGACCCTCCCTGTCTCCTAAGTGCTCACTTCTTTCAAACCTCACATCTCCAGTTTGTAACACAGGTTTTCTGTTATAAATTTTACGTTTCAAATCCAAGCTATGATAACCCTGAAGACATCATCTGGGTTATTTTTTTTAATGTTGGAACGCTCGCTCCATTCAGTTTTTTATAGGCTGAGCAGAGATCCTCATGACCAATAAACTGAAGTCCATTCCATTCTTGGAATGCCCCTTTAAAAACAGACAGCCTTTCACAAAATAAATTAATTAATTAAAAATAAAATTAAATCTGGCAAATAAGAGTAACTAGAGAAAAAATAATAGGCAGACCATAAGAAGCACAAGATATTTAAGGTGGACCGATATACAAAGCGATGAACAGAATCTGGAACTCACTTCATCAACAAAGCATCCGAGGAAAAGATGCAACAGTGCTCAGCAGAATATCTGGTTTTGCTTTTGCAGTCTTGAGGAAAGACTATCCATCCTTCCATCTTTTTCTATACAGCCCCACTCCTACCTAGGGGCACAAGGTTGGGTGCACTGAGTCTACAAAACTCCCTCAACAAACCACCACTCTATTGCATTCATACTTAAAGCATGTGATTATGTAATATTGACATAGGCAGTGAGGCCTCCATCTTTTTTTGCAAAAAGCATTTACACCCACAAGTAGTCTACTTGATAAATGACCTGCTGCACTCTAGGGGATTAATAATTATTTTACGCTGTGGTCAATTTATGCACAGATGTCACTGCCAAAACTATGAAGTCCTAATTATAACCAATGACTCACATTGATGAGGAACTTGGAGTGAATGTTAATAATTTTGTTTTGTTGGCTTTTTTCCTCATAATTTACTAAGGCTTATTTAGCTCATAATAATGTGAAACTACTGCTCTGTTTATCCATTAAAGGAAATCTATGTCCCAGAAGTGTGTAAATATTAATACTAAAGAACATGCCTGCTACAACCAATGCTGATAAGAAGGGCAAATGAAGGTGTACATGGCTACAATTAAACCAGTCAAACAGATTCTTCACAGAATGATACAGCATTTCCACTTGTTCACAGAATAATACAAAACAGCAAATATCACCATATTTTCAAACAGACTGTTCTTCAGCTTTGTTCTAAAATGATTAACTGTTTTTGTACTGTCCTGCCCTTGGGAGTAAATAGTAGTTAAATAGGCCTTGTTAAGACTGCAGGCAAATCCGTTTTGTTTCTCAAATCAGAGCTTCAGGACAGACTCGCCACACCGTTGCAAATGATCAAATCAGATTTGTGTGACCAGATACCATCAACCTATCTGCATGGATTGCTGTATTAATGAAGTAGCCGCCAGTAACTATGTAGCTACCGTCACTCTGGATTTGACATCATCATTGTGTGTCGCATTGCGAGAGACTTTGGCCTTGCTGAGACTGCCAGCCCAATTCCGTTTTTTGGCATATTTGGATTGTATCCGGATTGATTTTAGAAAGTCTAGACAGCAAGAAAAACACTTGAAATGTTAGTTTTGAAAAATCGGATCCAAACCACATTTGGAGGTGGTCTGAATTTACATCCCAATTGAATTTCTACAGATACGTCTCAGTCAGGACGCTCTGACCACTCAAATCAAATGTCAAAGTTTATTTTGCATCACTCGCAACACGGAGTGAGCAGAATCAATGCTGTTACTAGCAGAGCGCTATCAGCGGGGATAGTTTTTTGGCACTATGGAGGACAACAAGAACAACAGTCTGGACAGATACCGAAATAAATCGTTCGGAGGGTGAGATGATGGACCTGATAACAACGTAGCTTGCCCTAAGTTGTTATCACAGCACCTCATGCAAATAGGCTAGTGATGTCTGGACAAACAAATCCGGTCTGATCACTTGCAAACAGTGCAGACAGTCTGCCCTAAAGCTCTAATTTGAGATACAAATCTGATTTTCCTACAGTGAACTAACCAAAAGACACTTTGAAATCCGATTTGAGGGGTCAGAGCGCCCTGATTGTACCCCCGTGGTTTGGATCTGATCTGCAAAAGACGCATTTCATGCGTTTTTTTTGCCGTCAAGACTTTCTGAAATCAATCCGGGTACAATCTTGATATGCCAAAAAAAGGATTTGGGCCGGCAGTCTGAACAAGACCATAGAGTGCTTTTGGATAAATAACTCTTAACAGTGCAAAACAAAACACCATAGCAGTATGCACTTAGTACAAAAGTTGTAAACATTCTTTTAAAAAAAGAGCATAATATGTAAATATTTTTTAAAACATTAGAAAAAAAACATCTTTAATGAAGAATAATTAAGGTAAATTTTATTAGAGGCAATTAGTAGTTTTTACATGTTTTAATAGCTAGAGATTAGAATATAAAAGACTTATATTACATGTATTACTACAACAGCAATTCAATGTTTATCATGTGCCACTGGTGGCAATAAGAGAACAAGAGAATAAGCACTTAAGACTTCGAGCACACCAAATCCTTTAAAAATAGATATATTAAAATAGTTCTATTAAAATATAAAATCTATTAAAATAAAGGTCAACAAAGTTGAGCTCGACTAAATTGCAATTTTGTAATTCATGCTACTGTGATCTATAACACCTGTGATTGCTAATTTTTTTAACACCTTCATCTTTGACTTTATTATCATCATCATCTTTATTGAATTATTATTGAATGTATAAAATAAGAGTGCCCTGTAACTTGTATCATAATATTCTAGACACAGTCTTATGCACTAATGCGCAAAAAAACAAAAAAACAAAAAAAAACACAGCAAACACTGAGTTTACATGTCTGTGAGTTAAATGGTTTTCTACTACAATGTGTAGGTACCAGAAATGAAAATAGGGGAAAGGTAATACAATTTCAGGTGTTAGTGGTATGCTGATTTAAAAAGAAACTTGTTCCCACAAAAGTTATCTATCTGCTTAATGTCGTACAGTGTCTAGAGAGGCTGGATCCTTAGCAGCATGTATTGGGTGAGAGGTGACGTACACCCCGCACAGGTCACCAGTTTTTCACAGGGCTGACACATACTGAGACAGCAACAATTCACACTCATACATACCTATTTAGAACTGCCAATTCACTTAAATCCAGCATGTCTTTGGACTGGTGCAGGAAACCAGAGCACCAATAGGAGTCCCACAAAAGAACAGAGGTCAGGACATCGTAAAGAGATATTTCTTGCAAAATCCTATTATACTGTACTACCACACTGACCATTTTAATTCAAACAGGAAAACAGAATTAGTTATATGTCCATACAAACCATTCATGCAGCGCAATCCTCAAAATCTGGCTGTCCACCTGGATGCTAAGTACATTCCAAAAACTCATAGTTTCACCTTAGTATCCTTCAACACAGTGATTCGCTTGTAGCCTGCTTTCAAGGCATCTACAACAAGACGTAAGTAAGTTTCATGTCTTCAAAATGACCACAGCAGCTGTTCTCTGACAGAGGAAACCACAGACTTCTAACCCCTTTTAATCCTAGAGAGGGGGGAGTGTTTGATACTGAAGAGGTACTTTTTTGGTGGAATATCACTTAATACATGTTAACACAGGTCCTTACACTATAATGGTGAGACACTGACAAATGAGGCACTGTGGCAGACTTCCATATGACAGTGTTGCAGTAGTGAGGAATGGCTGGAATGGGTGACTTACAAGTTTGATCAATTTCATCTGAGTCGTCGGGGCAATCAGGCTCGCCGTCACAGAGCCACGCCTCGGGGATGCAGGTTTTCTGGTCGTGACAGTGAAACTCCCCTATGTCACACACGATGGTCACTGGATAGCATGAAGAAAGGGTGGAGAAAGAGATAGAAAAGATGCATCATGAGGTGATGGTACTGAGCAGGTGGATCACATGTTTCACCAGAAAACATGTACTGAATGTAAACTTGAATATGTGCGTGAGAGGAGAGGAAGTGGCTGTACATGCCTTACATTTATCTGCTGAAGAGGCCCTGACAAAAGCAAAATTCTCATTATGTCATCTGCAATGGTAGCATGTAGCTAAACGAAATAGAAAGCCAACGTATTTCCAAGAGGCTATACAGTAGCTCTATGTTGTATGAACATGTTGAAAGGCTAACAACAAATACTGTGTCCTTTTGTCAGTGGTATATCTTTTGCAAACCACAATTCTTTTTTTTCAGTGCAGGAGGCCTTACATTTTTCCAGAAGATTAAAACTGTACCAAAAGAAGCAGATACAGACGCTGCCCAGGCATTGGGATTTTGACAGCTATTTTCTTCTAACAAAAACATGATGTCCTTTGCACCTTGGCAAACTTGTTACAAAGCAGTTTTGCAAGTTTATTCTTATCTTTTTGCCTCCTTGGTGTTGTGCTTTCATTTGATGGTGGAATGGGGGGAGTTCAGTGAAAGCCCAGTCAACTAAAAAGTCATCATAGCCTTTCAATATAGCAAGCATCTGTCAAAGTGTTGACATGTTTCCTGCCGGTAGCTGTCAGAGACTCAGCTCGATCATTCTGCTGAATGACATAAGCTCTTGCTAAAGATTTGACACCACAAAGTGACCTGCCACTACTTCTCTTCAGCGCCAAGCAAAAACAGTAATTTGTTTCTAAGCTTAACCCACAGACAATCAGAATTCAATCTCCAATTCCCCCTCCCACTCTCTTTCTCTGTCTTTTTCCCAGTGTGTTCCTAACCCATTAGTGGTGGGAGTGGAGCAAGTGGGAGATCAGGTCTGCAGCATTTGAACAGTGGGAGTGATAATTCAACGCACCGCTGCTCTCTGCCCTGGCACCCTCTAGCAAATTCACTACCCAGGGACAAATCTGAAAAGGTCAAACATCTCATCCATTCTACCTCTTCTATTCCCACTGATGCAATATATCTCAAATCTTACAATTTAAATCAAGGTCTATTTTGAAATATTCAAGCCTTTAAGTTTTAAAGGGGGACATTCTTAAAATTGCACACCAAAGCCATCAAACCTTTAAGGAAAAAGAAAATTAAAATTCAATTCACGCTTATCAGAAAAGAAAAAAAAAGTATCTCAAGGTAGTCCACTGCAAGAGGAACTGGTATATGATCATTATTTTTGCCTGTAAACGGTGGAAGAGCACCAACATAAAAAATTTATTTTGTCAAATATTTCTCAAAACACATCACTTCAACACTTCCTCACAACAACACACAACATTTTTGTACTAAGCCAAAATTCTTGGCTGCAGTCAAATGTGTTTCTTTTAACCATCATCAAGCAACACAACTGTGTGATCTTCAGCAAAACATGCTGTCAACCTCAGTGCATACTGATTATCCCATGCACTAAATATTAATACAGAAACGGACTTAATATGATGGACTGTCCATGATTTGACAGTTTAGTGGTAAAATACAATTAGGGTCACACAATATTGTGACATTAATTACTAGACAGAACAAATTATTTTACATTTTATGTCAAAAAAAAGTAGTCCAGTGTAAACATTGCACTTTTAAACATGTGAACTGTATATGAGCTGAGTATGCTGAATACATTATTTACATTTCTCCTCAAAAAACAACAAGGCATCAATAAGCACATGCTGAGCTTGAGGGTTGGCAGTGGCATGCTCGGTTTGCTGAAGTCTCTCAAGGGATGTCTCCTAAACCTTTAAAGCTGAATTGATTACCACTGAAAAGCAGAGGGGTTGGTGACAGAAGAGCGACTTCCTCAGCTAGCAATGGAAGCCATGAGAGCAACTGCCCCTGGATCTCAGAGCTGCATCCTTTCAAGGAGAGCCAAAGGGCCAAATATGAGTCAAGCAAATGACCTCTTATGTCAATGAATCTTTCCCTTTTCCTTCTCCAAACAGCCTATCCTTGACACAGGCTGTACTGTCTCTGTGGACAGTGGGGGACAAAAAATAATGGGAAAAAACACACAACTGAAGAAAAGTAACCATCCTATTGTTCTTTTGTTCCTCTTCCATATACCACTGCATTTGCATGAGAAAGGTACCAAAGGGTATAGTATTACACAGTATAAATTATTTTGCAGATTATTCTATACAAACATCAAATGATTGGTGATGGCAAGTATAGCATATGAAAAAGGCAGCATCTACCTTCAGTGAATGGGAAAAAAAACGCCAACTGGTTCCTTTGTCATAACAGTAGAAAACTCACAGTGGCACTCAGCTGGGCACATTATCATGAGTTTCTTTCCTGACACACAAGGGCCACCACTGGCACAATATTGTGGCTCATTACAGCCATTGAGCCTTTGAAATGTGCCAGATTTCCAGAGGAACAAAGAGTTATTTTGAGGCAGGCAGACAGAGAAGATAGTTTGCAAACCTGCTGAAGGACGACCTGCCAGCAGTCTTTGCAGCATGTATTTTGATCAAGTTTTTTTGTTGACCGGTATACTGCAACATGAACAAGTGTTCAGCACAAACAAACAAACTATTCATCCTGCATTTTGCAATATACCATCCACTCTCTTATTTGCTCAGTCCTATTAAACTCTGAATTACATGAGAGCTTAGCTCTTCATTTATCTCTCTAAACAATATTATATTCTAGTGACATAAGTTACAAGGCATTACAATCCCCTGAATTATATCAGACACACAGTTCACAATATGGTACAGTGGATAAGTCATAAGCCACAGGCCTATTCAAACAAAACCCTTGTTATAAAAGCAGCAGTGCAGTACAAGGCTCAAAGTGGCAAATTAAACGTCAGCTATGTTGTACAGCTGAACAAAGCTGATCTGAAAATATTCCTAAATCAGAGCTATCTTACAGTTGCAGGTGGAGAAGGAGCTGCTTCTCAAAGAAGCTATTTGTAGCTCATCCAACTTGCTCAGCTCTACATAGAAAGCTGTGTGCGAACTTGACAGGGCAGCAATAGTCCATTAAACCTATGCTGCATTCAGAGCACTCAAGGTCACCCAACAGTGTGGGAGAAAAGAGAAATAGTGATAGAATATCTCTGAAAACCACATGAAAATGTGCAAGCATAAGCAAAGATATTCACTTACACACACACAAAAAGATAATTTAACTCTAAACAAATAACTGCATTTGGTGGTATAAGTTTTATAATGTATTTCAGCAGTGAATTTTGTTCTTCTTGTCTCATTTTTGCTTTGTTTTAAAAAAATATTTGCCAGTGTAGACAGGCGGGAGACATCAGGAGAGAGGGAGGGAATGACGTGCAACAAAGGTTGCGAGCCAAACTGGAACCGAGGACATTGTGGGTGTGTACTTCCACCATTAGGCTACCAGGGTATGCTTGCTACAATGAGGTGTGATGGCAGCAAATGTTTTCATAATTTGAGACAAAATGGGAAAAATGGCTTGGTTTTGGTTTGGTGTGGTGTGGTATGGTGTGGGGCTTCCCTCTAGAGTTGTCATTTTGCAACAACCCACAGAAAAAGAATTTAAAGGAATAGTTTTGCTTTTAGGACAATTTGCTAATTTCAGCGTTCCCGCTATGTACATTTTGCAGTGTTTCCCGCCACAACGTCGCATGACTCTACAGAGGTCTTTTAGTTTGAAACATTGTATTTAGGATGTGGACACACGTGGTGATGCTCCACCGAGGCAAGAGTGAGAGAGAAAAGAACAGAATAAAAAGGAGAAGAGAGAGAAAGGTAGCTAGGTAGGTAACTAGCTAACATTAAATTGGATTTTTATTACCTATTGATATTCACTCTGGCCGCCGGCATACAAATTGTGCGCGCCACCCAGGTACAACAAAATCCTTCATAGTTGGACTGGCCATCGGCAGGACTGTGTGCACCAGGAGCACCGGGACTCCCGTAGAGTCTATTCATAGGGCATGTGGTTCAGTTACTTTTATCTCCACTCTAGGTACTGAAAAGTGTAGTATATTTTCAAGATGTACGACGGCACGTGCTCCTTCTGTGACCCAGGTGGGTTTTCATACTACTACTATACTATACTACTACACCTGTCAGGCAATGGAACCAACTGCTCACTAATTGGACTCCATTTTGTGATTGGATTGTAATTGTCCTATCAGACTCGGGTTTTAAGACAGGGTCAAAATTCACACTTGTAACTTCAGTGTCACACTCAGTATGGGAACTTTGAGTGTTGAGTTTTACATGCAATTTTCTGCTTTGTAGCTGTACGCAAATGTTCACAAATGTGTGTGAACATGTGTTTTTGGGTAACCTCACAAAGACACTAAAGATACCATTTCTTCTTCAAAAAAAAAATTTTTTACAAATCTTTTCTACATATGTACAAACTTGAATTTTTATTTTACAGGTTTGCAGAGGTTAATTTACAACTATAAACTTTGTGAACATAACTTTACAAGCTCAAAATATTTTTGACGCTAATTTTAGCCCATACGAAGAGTCAAATCCTACAAGTTTGCACTCTCTTGTAGGTTTTTTATAAAAAGATATTTTTGAAATGTGTGGAAAGGTTATCTGAAGTACATGTAGACAGGATGGGTGGAGAAAAATTGGGTGCATCACAAAATAACTTCAAAACCCTGATGTCAGACTGATGATATTTAACAGTATATAAGGGTGGAATATTCTGCTCAAAGATTCATGGATTGTTTAATATAAATCAAACATACAGGTTAAAGCACATCACATATAAATGTTTCAAGTTATTGAGGAGAAGTACTTGGAGACTTTTCGTCTGTAGGTGCGCACGCATGCACGCACGCATGCACAGGCGCGTGCACACAAGTGCACGTAGATTAGTGATTTTAAACCCTTTCACACTGTCAGAGCAGACTTAGCATCCTGGGCAGTTGCAGGTCATATGCATTATGGATGAGCATAGGGCTATGAGCCAAACTAAGCAGGTTATTAAGTATAACAACAGTATAATGCAGTCTCTCCCTTAATCTTCATATCTTTAATCTGCCAAAAGATGCAATGTAGTGTGATGCATCTCAATGATGCCTCACCTGCATAATGAATCTTTATTACAAGCATATTTCTAGAAGTGACATGCGCCATGTGGTATTTAGACTTAAATGCCATTCATGTCAAGTCTGATCAGAATATGGAGACTAGAGAGAGTACTGTGACTCTGCTGACTGATGCACAATTTCAGAATGTCATGGCACTTCTGGATACCTGCCCACAATTATATGTGCACTTCAGTTCTGCAGCACCCATCCTTCTCTTCCATCTAGATCATTTTAAAATTTTAAAATGGAATTCTTAGAAATCACTAAGCAAGCTGAGGATAGCAAGCTATGTTTGAACAAGGGAGAGAGAGAAAATAATGATGTACAAAGAGAGAGAAGTAATTTTATTTACAGAATCTGAGGTATAACTGGCTCCAGGAAACGACAGCTCGTACCCCGGGCCATCCCCCATGGCAACGCTCAACAACTCTACATTCTAGCCATGAAATGGGTTAGAAATCAATGCTGTAAGACTTAGGGGCTTTCATTAGATACTGCCTGACCTTCACCACAGAGCGAGGTCACTTTTATTTTCTCTACAACAGCAGGGGCATGTCAACAAATTATTGAAAGCAAGCACCATATGAAAAGTTTCAGAAGACAATAGTAGAATGGCCTCCTGCTCCCTGGCATAAATCCCTACACCAGTAAACAATGAATGATTCATGAGACCGATCTAAAGCTGTATGCTGCTTACTGCCCTTTTACTTCACATGCAAAGGAATATGTTACAGCACATTGCATTCACAAAGGAACAACTATATTACAAGGATTATCTGAACATTTCATGAGTGATTTTTATGCTAATCAAGATTTGACTATTGTGCAAGTCCAATTAATCCTAAAAAGCATGATTGCTGTTCATGTTGTCCAGTTTATTCAAAGTATGGAAGGTTTTTTCATTTTCCTGATGGAGATCGTTAGGATTTTCATCTAAAAGTTTAACATAGGTAGCAAAAATCTGTCGTTATTAGGCTGCTTCTCTGCCACTGAGTCCTCATCTCATTATTTCATGTCCCCTCTAACAACAAACCTTGCTAAGTGTGTAACCACTCCAGTGTTCAACCAAGGGAAAACCTAAAACTCATTACTGATAACTGTAAAGAAAAGCCATTTTGCTGTTCCGTCCCAGACCTGCTGGTTTTCTGTCGTACCAGGTGAACAAACTGGAAGAATCTGTTGTTTTGGACCTCAAATTATAATTGGTTTATTATCAGTTGGCACAAATGTTATGTTTGGTCATAGATAAAAGCCTCTTCTCTAACTTGGGTGATCTTTCAGTAACTGCAGTGTGGGGAAACTTTTGGGGAATTGTTGGGTGATTAATAAACCATGGCAGGTATGTCTCACTTTTTGTGAGTTCACTGTATTAGCAGGAAACTAAATAGGAGTGATTTTTGTGTTTACAGACTTCTGCAATTGGTGATACCAGCCAAGATATCAGATCTAAAAAAAACTCCACATCTGTCTGTAAATACAACTCATTGATTGACATGAACATGGTTTCTTGTTAGCAGTACATGTTTACAGTAAATACATCAGACCACTTGAATAGTCAACACAAGAGTTAAAATATCTAATAATGCAATACACATATTTCAAATTTAGATCGGTCATGTATATCTTGTTTACATTTCCTAGCAGGGGCTGTTCAAAGAAGCAGGTTTACTGAGTTATCTGATGAACTTTGGTTAGTAAAGCCTGCAACGTTATATTTAGAACAGGTTCTAAAATACTCACTCAAAATATAATTTTTTTTTTTTCGAATCTTCCCGTGTACAGATCATCACATGGTGAAACACAGTTATGTCATTTGTTGTAATGGTCTAGGGAAAAAAGGGAGCGCTTTGTTTGATGCAACGAATCTCGCTAATGTAAACATGGCAGAAATGTCATGTAAAAGTTATTGAAGAGGGGTGTGAATCAAAATTCAAAACCAATAACTCGTTCAGCTCTATTGTGCTTTAAAAGATTTAAACCTTACAAGATATGCTGATGTCAAAAATTTGTTTATCCCATGAGTCTACAGAGTGTTTACGAATGTCTCAAAGTGGATTAGTTTTCTTGTTCCACGTGCAGGGTATATTGGATGTAATGTTAAAATTCTTGAAGGTGTTCTAAGTTTTTAAGGAGCTTTAACATAGTGTGTGGTTAGCCCTTATTCTGATTGTTTTTTGTCTCAGCAAATACCAACAATAAATCTGCATTTTGGGGGGCCCAGTGTTCATATTACATCATAAATGAATGTGGACAAACAGGACGAGGCAATGGCATCTCCATTTGAGCAAATAAAAATAGTATGATTGAGGCTGATAAGACCATTGAGATGAACTATAACATATAATCCTCTAAGAAATCATTCAAGACATTTTTAAGGGCTCTGAACTGTTCTCTTGCTTGAATGTAGCCTATGTATGTGCATTTCATTTGCATGAGAATGTGTCATTATACTGCCAAAAATAGAAAAGTACACCCCCATGCCCAAGCCTGCCCTCGCCTGGCCCCCTTTCCATGCTCCATCCAAGGTCACCTAATCACTGTGTTCGTTCGTAGACCTCTATTTTAACCACCAGCAGTCTGAGGGATTTATGCCTCACTCCATGTCATGATTACCAATCAGGTGGAGTAATAGCTGCTTAAGCAGACAGGGTTTTTGTCATCACTGAGGGGTGAAGTGCCAGTCAAGGTTTCCATTGAGTTTGTCCAATAAAGGCTGATACTCTGTGGGGCATGTCAGTAACTTGGGTGTAGCCTCCAGATTAAGCTGCATTATCGGTGTGGAGTGAGAGCTGTTATAGTAAGGGATCATATCCTCCTTGGCCCCCACTGTACAACTGCAGACACTAAATGAGCTGTCCATATCCACCTTGAAAGTCATTAAAACTGTACAAACAGGTTTTAATCTAAATTTTGCAATAGTACCTCAACATTACCTACTTCAGCTACAGTATTATAAAAGCTATCAAAATAAACATGTACTCAATAAATTACACCACCTGAACAAACATAAAATCTGCAAATAGGAAAATAAAACAAATGTGGTACATAGGGGGATGCATTTTAATGAATGCTTTAATCAAGTATAAATTTTGCATTCATGTTGCAGGCCTACTCCACAGGAGAAAAAAAAAAAAAAAAAAAAAACTTTGGCCTTTTGATTTTAAAAGACAAAAGTGGCTAATCGTCTCAGAGTATTCACTGTATAATGATAATGATAGTATATTGTCATACCATTCAACTTTGTTCAATGGTCTATGACTGAAAATATACATAAAAAAGTTATTCAATGGCCACTAACCTGCCAAAATGCAATATTCAATAAAAGGCCAAAATCAGCAAAACGGCACATTGATTTAACTCTCTACATGATGTAATAAACCACTTCGCATTGCTAATGTGACATTTCTGTCTCATTGCCTACCACCAGACCATAGAAGCATGTGATTAAGATGGACTTGCCCTTTATTTAAGGTTTTCCACTTTACTCCTCTGTGAATTCCGCAAAGTTTCACAGCTGGGAGTCAGCTTACACAGATGTGATTAGCTTCGTTCCATTAGAAATGCGGAAACCTGTCTCTTCTAATGTGACTCATAACACAAAGAAGCCTTCTTTGCCATGATAGCAGTGTAACTGTTTAAACCGTGATTTGAACTGGACAAATGCCTTCCAGGAGGATTGCATTGTTCTTTTCATGTGTGAACCGAAATTAGCAAATGACAAAGTGTATCTATACTGAAGATACATAATCAGAGAAATTACAAACTGTATATCAAATTTAAAACGATTACCAACCCAGTGCAATTCAGCATTTTACAGCAGAAGTAGCAGTTGCTTTTCTGGTAGCTGCACCGTTCATACCGTGGAGCCAAGAAGTTGGCTGGTTTAGTTATAGTTCCTAATACTATCACACATTCATGTAATGACAAAAATAGCCTAAATACTACAAATCCTGCAAATCTTGTAAAGTAGATCACCTAGTAGAGTAGATGACCCAGTAGCTAATAAATTGATAAATATTACATAAAGGAGATGTTGTATATGATAACAGTTCAATCAGGAAAAACAAAAATTAACATGAATGCAGAAACTTTATTTAATAAAAACTTTGGCGTTGACCCAGCCAAAGAGATGGCTGTCATCCCCTAAAAAACGAGTCCATAGGTCGTCTGTGCAAGCAGTTTGTTATGACCCATAGTTACATTTTATTGTTAGGCGAGCTGTTGCAGCGGTAGCAATTGTTACGGGAGCAAAGGAGGAAGTCAGGTGACATTTTATAAAGAGCAACAAAGTCCACATAGGGAGGAGGTGAGGGCTGATGGCTGGGTCAACAAAAAACAGGACTTTGTCCTGTTGACACGGGAGACTGGTGTTCATTTCCCGTTTGAAACCAATAGTCGTCACTGTTTCTTTTGACCATGACCGTTCCACAAGCTTAACTGCATGTTTATTATTGTAACCATGACACTGAAGGTCCTCTAACCTTAAGGAAGTACTTCTTTTAAGGGAAACCACATTTTTTCCCTTAGCTTAATCCAGTAGTTTTTGTGCCTAAATGTAACCAAACTGTGACCGTTCCATAAGGTTCACCTGGTGTTTATTATTGAACCATGACTACAAAAGGTCCTGTGCACCTGCCATCATAGGGGCACTATTTCATGAGATGCCTCTTAGCGTAGGGACAAACAACCTAAATGGTCAATCTGGAGGGAGGACTCGTTGGGTGGTGTAGGGGCATAGTTGCTTACAGCATAGACTGCAATGACAGCAGAGAGACAACGTAGGTACAGTGGTTCAAATTCATCAGCTGAGATGATTATTGGATGATAGGAAAGCCCGCGCACAGAAACTGCTTTAATCATTGAATAATAGTGTACACAAGACATTAGCCAAAAGAAGCTTATATTAATTTTATCAAGGTGAATTGCTTAAATGCCAACTTTTTTAGGCCTTTCTGCCATAAAAAATTATTTAATGCAGCTTTAACACATTTAAAGTGGTCCTTTCATGCATGAATTAGTCCCTCTTTACATTAAATAAATACTGTTTTTTATAACCCAAAAGTATGCACCACATCAATAGCACAAAAAGTCTGATTTAATAATCACATCATACTGTCAACATTAGCAAGGTCTTGCCAGCTAAAACAGTATACTGTATGCTGCTACCTGTCTGTCCAGTCCAAGCAATTATTTAATTAAATTCACTACATTATTTACGTCTGACTTAAAATGTTTTCTGTTAAACACGGTACAACAGCAAACTAAGAAAAATATCTCCAAGGGATATCTTTTCACTACATAGCCAAAATTTGGCACAGACATGTGATTTGAGCCACTGTTGCCCCTTTACTCCACATAAGCATACTATACTATATACATATATTAAACATACTAAAAAGAAAAAGAGGAATTTTTTGCAGAAAACATGCAATGCCTGCTTAGGTGACTTGTTAAAAGAATACTTTAAAAATGTTCTTTTCAACTACATTGAACACTTTGCACTGGTACAGGTGCAAATGTGTTAAACCTTAGCTGGTATTGTCTTGTTTTATTACTGGTATTTTTAGTAACATTACAGTTCTTGTTGAACAAATTAACAAAACTATGGTTTATTACTACCTGGGTTTTATTTTGGTTGCTCCATAATTAGTAATTATGATAACAGCATAAAGATCTCAGAAGGACATGGCATCGAATTAGGTCCTTTGATTTTCCTGCCACATCAAGTTGTTTGTTTACAACAGAAAATCAAGTGGTAAACGAACCCCCGTGTTAGTCAAATTTATGTGCAAAAGAACATCAATGACACTGTAAAATTAAAAACCATACTGTCTGTTTAAACATCAATTCAAGTGTACAGCCAAGCCTTCTAGTTCCGCTTTGACCTCCTCTACTTGATTGTTGCCCTATTGGCCCTTTTCTTTAGCATTGTTGAGATTAGATCTTAATTACCTCGGTGAATAAAATTTTATCAAAAGTGCTAAAAATAATGGCCAGAGCAATGCAAATAACACCCAAGTTGTGATAAACTGTAGCTTTACTTTAACTGACATAAAATCAGAGCCAGATCCATGGTGAATAAACTGTTTACATTAAGATGAAGAACTTACAGGTGGTGTGTATAAATTCACGTTAACATCCACACCATTAAAAAGATGCTTCTATAACAATGAGACTGCAAAAATTTCTTGTTCATGCCCACTGTGAACTAACTAATCTCCTACACATTATAAAATTTGGAACAGTGTGGGAGTTTTGACCATTTTGCAGATCAATACATATCAATTATGTATTAATATGCCAACGTGTACACAGTATATGTGGGTGTACTGTGTGTTTAGTATCCGCTGTAGGTGCAGAAGCTAACGACTTAAGGAAATGACAAGCAACACACATTACTTGTTAAACAAAGCTGAGAGTTCTTTCCACAGCCTGGGCCTGAAGCAAAGACTTATCTGGCTCCAATAATATTTCCTAAAAGGGAAAATATTTAAATTTCTCTCAAAAGCTGCGGCACAAGAAGAGTAGCCTTTTTGCGGCTATACAATGTAATTTGATTTATAGGCTTATATGCAAGGTCTTGTAGAATCCGGAATGCACTATGAATGTTAAAGCAGATTCAGGCATTTGTGGTTTTTGATCATGACCTATGACCACTCATTAGCTTTTTCACAGTGTTTCGGCAAACCTACTGTGGGCATTCTGAACACAATCGAACATTTATTCAAATACATTTTAATGTGTATCTAACTTTGCATACAAGGTCACATTTTTAAATGCGTCTTTTTTTTTTCCCCAATACGGGACTGAGTATTTCAAGCCTACTGTATGCAGGTTTGACAGAACCTTTCATTTTGTAACTTAAAATAAATAAAATAACAGATGGAATGTAAGTGGTGACTGGTAGCTCTATTTTCTCAGTTTTTGTTGATTACTCAAAAACACAGGACTCTCCTTAGGATCTTGTACACTGTTATACAGTAACTGAGTTTAATTAAACTACAGTTACAGTTAAACTCAACAGATCCAACTATTTAATAAGCATATCAGGAAAAAGCAGACTAACAGTTTGAAAACTTCCAATAGGTAACTGACATAACCAGTGCGCTGCCAGTGTGAGGATTAAAAATCCCAATTACACTGTGAATATTATATTAAATGAGACTTGTAGTTCTTTTTGAGGTAACCTGAGATTTAGTTTATAAATATACAGATCTTGGGTACTGTCTCTCCTCCCTTTGGGGAGAAGAAAGCAACTTACATCTTAAAATAAAGTGTCCCTTCATTTCGTTTGCACAAGTCCATAAAAATGTCTTAACAGTGCAAACTGTACTTTTAGTATTTAAATCCCAGAGCAGCCACTTATTTACTAGCATCACTACATAAATAAAAATGAAGATGATTAAAGGTGTCTTAAGTAAAGCAGGCACTAATTATCTCAGTGTCACTCTGGTTCTATTTGATCTTTCCAAGCTCATTCCAGAATGAGCTATTAGAAAGAAAATAAATAAATAAATAAATAAATAAAAAGCTTACTCTCACCTTCAGACCTGCACACCTTTTTCTTCTTGAGCAGCTCAGGAAGACAGGAATTAAAGGATCAACTTATTGAATAACTGCTGAAACCTCACAGCAAACACCAATACAGCATCAGTCTTTTTCTGAACGCAACTAAAATGAAAGAGATTTTCCCTACTGAACGGGGCGATAGGCAGTTATGAGGAAAATCCATCAGAAAAGTCGATCAGGTCGGCCTCTTTGGGGCATGAAAGTGAGTCAACAGAGGGAGGATCGGATCTGCTTTATTGCCTGATTAAAATCAATTTGGTGTGTCCAACACTGAAGGTGGATGGACGGCAATGGGAGATCGTTAAGCTTCTCCTCCTCTCTCTCTACTGATTGAGTGCAGTTTAACGGGAAAAAGCTGGTTGTGACATCTTTATGACAACGATTCATGACACATGGTACTGAAAATAAAATAGGAAGGTCATCAAATGTGCCCTGTCATGCAAAACAGACATACGATTATGAAATGACTAGTTTGACACGTCATGGCAATGATTACTCCCATGAGAATGAATAACCCAAATATTGTACGCTGCGTGCAAGATGAAATCCACTTAATCCATTTTCATGTTTTCACTAATTTTCAACAGCACTATCATACTGTTATATGCAATGAGCTTTCTAGACTTATTACATTTGTTATGAGAATGATAAAATAGATAGAAAACATGACGTGATTGATGTGATTTGGCTGTATCAACCACGCAGATAAATACGTCCTAACTAATCAGCATACACCATTCAGCCACAACATTGAAACCGCTCGCTTGTGGCTGATAGGTTTAAATGAAAAATAATAATTTACAGTGAAAGCTGTAATTTTTCATACATTCTCCATGGTAATTAAGTGTGAAAATAACAGTTTGACTTTACTGCTCTAAATTAACAAGAACAATGTCTGGTTTTGGTGGAATATTGCAACTTGCTTCATTACTTGGTATGTGACCTTTATACAACTAATTAACAAGCTTGTCAACAATTTGTGGATTTGGAATTTATACTGTATGTGCAGCACCACACATGCTCCCTCTTACAAAGCGTGAGAAGAAAAAAAAGTTAGTAAAACAACTTATTTTATTTTTTGGGACCCTTGTTAAACATCACCATCAACATAAACAGAAATAAGAACTATACTGTAGCAAAGTGCTGTGCAGCAAAGTGGGATGTAAAGGAACGCATTTGGTTGTACCTCAGCTATGCCGTATAGGGACCCGAGGTACTTGTTAACTGTTAGCGGAGTGAGAAAATAAGTGTGTGTGTTCATTTCTATAGCACACTGAGCAGATTTGTAGAAACTTCACCCTGGTGTTGGTCTTAATGTCTTTGAAAGAAATATAATGAATGTAAACATCCCCACAGATTTTAGATTAAAATCCATTAGACCAATCATATTAGCACATCGGGCTATTCTAATTTTCAGAAATTACAAATACACTGCACCCCAGAACGGAATTATTTTTGCTTTCATCATATCTTCTAATAATGTCTGAGGAGGAACCACGCGTTCCTCCTCAACATAACAGGAGGAACGCATAACAGTAATACATTTTCATGGCAACATAGAGCAAGGATTTGTGGGAGCAGCAGTCTGTTAAATCTGACGTGGTGTGACTAAAGGAGAGGTATAAGCTATCAACGCTGGGACTTAAGATATAGCAGAAAATTACCTGCTAGAGACATTACCAGAAACTCTGAGGAGCAGTGGATCAATTTAAAAAAAAAAAAAAACACCACCCGACCCATATTTCACACACATGGACACACGCATACCTGCTTTTGTCAGATTAATACCGTCCACTTACACTGTCAAGTTAAAACTGAACCAATTTAAAAAGACCATGTGGATAATGTTAACCGAATATATGCCTTCCGGTCCATAAAAATATGCTTATTTCCAACTTTATATTATGTTTGACATAAGATACAGATTCCGAATGATTCAGCTATTAGCTAACTGCTGACAAACAAGCTCTACCTCCAACACCTTTTTCTGTAATAGGCTGTAAGACTAATAGGCTATCCTTAGCCTATTACAGTGTTAACCAATCATGGACTCCAGAATACCTAATGCAACATTATGAATTTAGTAATAAATAAGTAAACTTTCCGCGGTGGACGCAAATGCTTCACGCTACTTTAAGAAAAAAAAACTAACTACAAGAAGTCAAGAGCGGCAACAACATCAGAGTTATAGGCAAAGCCAGTGGTGACTGGTCGAAGAAATGGGGCTAATTGAAATTAATAACAAGCTGCATGGGCTTCAATTTAAGGTACCTTATCCTGTTATCAAACCTTATAACAGTTTCGCATAACTTTATTTGAGATCAGTAAAGTGAGAGTTTACTAATGAGGTCAATTAGCTTCCTGAAAAACAAATCACAGCACCTGCACAGGAAAGACGGAATTTAATATAATCTTTGCAAGATTTATATTCGTGGCATATAATGTTTAAGTTTCATATCCTTGTGTACAATAGTTCGGGGCCATGTATCACATTTCCGTATTTATGTATTAACTTGGAAAATACCTTCAGTGTTTAATGGCTTTCCCATGACTTTAACATTTTTTTAAGCTTTTAACGTCACTGAAGCTTTAAAATATCCCTACAGTAACCCCCTAGTGTGAGCAGAATATTCACATCACACCCACATCGGGATTGCAGGAAGCCACAGCAGCACTAACAAACAGTGTAAATGGAAGATTCTGTTATTGTTGGAGTGAAAACTACAGACTCAGTTGTAAAACGTACCACAGCTCCAAACCAGTAGTCATTGTGCTGCACTACTTCAGTGTTTAATGAGAGCAAATTTAAAAAAAAAAAGTCAGCATAAAGAATGTTTGAAGCCATGTGCTTAAAAAAAAAAAGGTTTATTACAGCTCCTACTGAGTACGGATCGATAAATGCAAAAAAAAAAAAGAAAATTAAAAAATTATAAAAAAAAAAGAAAACTACTACTATAAATGGCTTAAAGATACAGATTAAGGCCTTTTAACTTACATTCATGTTTTGCTTAGAGAGAGAATTTGTTGAATGAGCACATCAGAAGATGCAATAAACATTTTAACTTTTGCAGACAAGGTGTTTCCAAAGGTGTTGATTCTCTCTGGACCTTGTCAAAGTCCTTTTTACTTACTGCATTTGTAATGGAATTAAATTAAGAATTACAGTCACACACAGTACGAGCTTAGTCAGGGGCAAACATTAAAACCAGGATACTTGTGAGCCAAATCAAAGACTAATTTTATTTTTCAATGTGCTTGAAAATTTTTTTGTAATTCTGAGTCTGTTCTTTTCAGTTAAATAGAAGAAAGGTACAGTTGCTTGAGCCACTACTGAACACTACAAACCTGTTACCTTGCGCAATACTGTATAAACAGCTAAACAAAATATTATATATTATTAATATTATAGAGTATGAATGGATATTTCATCCTGCAAGTCAGGGGTGGACACTATCACAGGGCCAACATTGACACACTGACACTTTATGTACACACAGGAATAGCAAATATTCAGCCTGTTTAGAAAGTCAAAGTACTTGCTATGCAGTATCAGTAAATGTTAAAAGCAAGAGGCAGCCCATCTACTATAGCACAGACATGATCCTTTTGTCTATACTCTTTAGTGACATTTTTGCCAGTTCTGTCAAATACTTTAGCCTCGTCTTCCTTATTGTATAATTAATTACTACAACTCCTTCTTGGGAAAAAGAAGCTGAAAGCTTTCAAGCTTTGCAAGACAAATGATAGCAATTCCTTTGAAAAGATGAGAAAGGCTTTCAAGCTTTCAAATATGACAAGTAAAGAGAAGGTTTTACACTTGTATGGGTACTCCACTTATTCACTGAGCAGCAATTACAAAAATACTATAATGATACTTTGGTGTAAAGTTTGGAGGACAGCATTATGGGGGTGCTCTTTTTGAAGGTTCAAGTTAGTTTACTGTTTCAAGTAGAAAGCCATAACAACAAACCTTATATGGCTTGAATAATGCATCTGAAAATATACATGCTATACCTTTTGAGGCATCATTTATCAGGTTAAATCTAAAGAATTAACCTCAGAAATAATTCAAAACAAAAGGCAAAACTGTCTAGAGTGACATTAACTGTTTCAATAAAATATGAATTTAAATGTAATGTTCCTCTGTCATCGTCTCCCTTCTTGGGATTGTTTAAAGCTTGGCTGTCAGCGATGTCAAAATGTAAGCCATGGGTTGTTTCGCAGCTGCTTTTCAGAGGTACAAGATAGCTAGTAGCTATTTTGTTAGGCTTGAATAAGGGCTGGCATTTTGCTATTCCTCCAAGACACAGTTTCGATGCCAACCCAGTGCAAGCACAGTGGGGTGTCGGAGGCAGACATGAAACAGTCGTTCAAAATTGAAGTTGTTCAAAGTGAATCAATGTTTCTTTTTTTTTCTTTTTTTAAAGTAAAAAAAACAAAAAAAACAAGGAGGGGAATGCTAGTGTGAGAATTGATTGATTTGTCCTTCTTGTGGGCGATTTTGCCTAAACAAGAACGTGACGATGTAATACGAGAAGATTCAAAAGTAGGAGATTCAGTTCAGTATCGAATGGTTCAAGCACATTACATATTCTTCACTACACTCCCAAGGCAACATTATGTCAACACCTGAATTTAAGCTTATACATATTTAATGAAAGGCTGTGGAAATGTTGTTTTGATAAAAACCTCATTAGGTACAAGATGTAAAAATTGTGTTAAAGCTCGTACGCTGACAGTCTAAATGATTTTGGCACAAAGAGCTGTCTCGCTTAAATCCTGTAGAAAGCCTTTGGGGAAATATAGTCACGTCCAACATGCACTACAACCATGACTCATTTTCACCAAATGTGTGCGCTTTTTTGTCTGAACAGGAAACAGGTGTGGGGCCAACAGACTCAACATATGACTTCATTCAATGAATAACTTTGGTTTGTACCACTCAGCTTTCTAATTTGTAAACCAATGTAGCTGTGAAGTGACTATTTTTACAGTATGTTGTTGGGATTCTGGAGAATCTCTTTCTCACATTCTAAATTCAATGCAAACTCTAGAAAAACAGCAGTGATTATTCAACAGTTCCATGGTCGTTGTAACTAATGCAATTGAATATCCAGTAGGCTCCACTGTTTTAGTTACGCGTTGGATAGTGTGTTTATTTTAAAGCTTTAAGATATAGAATCAACACAGCGCCATCTCAGGACATTTTGGTGCCCTTGGTGAGACGTCCCCTGAGGGGTCTGATTTTTTTTCATTAGAATATTTTATGACAATTATAATCATATTATAATACTTAATTATTTCATTTGTAAAATTAAACAACATGTGTTCAACTGTTCTGTGTCATGCCATCGACATCATCTGTCAGTTATTATCTTTACATGCAAACTTGTTCTTGTTACGTATCATCCTGGTTTTAACCATCTTCAGGATATGATATAGAACACAGCCTGTTTATTCATGTCACTGTATTATATAACATTATCAGATTACTGTCACCCTGTGTCTTTGATGCCTCTACATTGCAGACGGTCTCTGTCATCGTTGAAGCAGGTGTTATTAATGTGAGACTTCCACTCCTGGCTGTTCTGATCATGGTTTTCAATACAATAATTATTTTAATTTGTTTTTTTTCCCCCCAAATTGTTCAACTTTCAGTGCACACTTTCGGCCTCCACCAAGAGGGAGGATGTCAGTGTAAATATTGTGTAGCAGAAAGGTCTGGACAGGATTTAGACAGACCCTCATTAACATCAGAAGTAACAAAATGCCAAACTAACTCCAGCACTGTACAGGTGTGTTCAGCTGCTAAATATTTCTGAAACAGATGCAAAACAACTACACGCTCTCTTCGCTCACTGCTGCTGTTAGATAACTGAAACTGAAGCCAACCGCTGTTGTTACAGATTTTGTGGCTCAGCGAGGCACTCGCTCTCGAAACCATCCCTTCAGTGTTTTAATGGAGCACAGTGGGCGATTTTGACAGCTGTCATTCCAGGAGAGAAAAACATCTTGATTTATAAGCTGTTTATAGGCTACCTGTATTAAAATGCCTGGATTTGCCTGCCTCGCAACATCAGTGACTTTGTTTTAATTTCAGGGTAGCTTAATTGTTTATCATTATAGGCTCACACTTGTTAAAGCCTACTGACTCTCTCTCTCACATGTATTGAGTTGAAAGAGAGAACAATAGTGAGCATGAAAATATCGGTCTTAGTCCTCAAGAAGACTACAGAGGTTTGCATAAAAACAAAATTGTAAGACTATAAGAAACAAAAAGACTGAAGACAGACTTCAAGTTATCTTGTTAGAAGCCTAAATTCAACAACAATATAAGAGCAGGAAAATTCCATCATACTGGAATCAGATTTGTTTGAACTAAAACTCAACTGTGTGAATATAAATGCAAAACATCCTCCAAATTGCTCAAATAAAGGACGGTGCACATGCATCATGTTATTACAATATTTAAATAGGTCAGATATTGAATGGCAGATTTTTATTAAACACAGCTCTAACATCAAGGTTTTCTCTATGATACATTTCAACATTTGGTCAGGCAGATTGTGACGGGTTCTGAAGCTGCAATTAAACAGTGCAGTACAATAATTGTCCCCACCTTCTGGCAGTGAGAGTAATTACATAAACACTGTCAAATACAGAGACATCTCAACAGTTCTAAGAAAATAATTCATTAATTAGGTAGAGTAAATGTAATAGCTACATAGCCCACTCCAAATATTTTACCGATGCCAACCTGTGAAAGAGCAGTAATGTGACATCCATGTCTACCCTCAGTCCCTTCTCCTCTTTCAGCTGTCTCCAAAGAGGAAAAGTCACACCAGTAGAAATCCACATTTGTCCATGCCGCCAATCGGCGCCAATTCTTTTTTAGACTGCAGTCGATCCTCTGAATGCAGTTTTTTTTTTTTTTTTTTTTTTTAAATTAATCTGGCACATCAGAAACTTTTCTTGGATGCTTCCTAGGTTTTTACACCAAGGCTCCAGCAGATTCCTAGTTGCTGTAGCCTACTCTGTCTCCATCACTAGGGTTTCTACCTCTTCAGCTCTCCTGTATCTCTACCGGTGCGCAATGGGGTATTGACACCAGATTTAAAACTCCAGTATACTGTGAAATAAAGAGATTTACCTTTATATGTAAAAGTCCCAAACGTCAGCTTGAAATAAAATACTAGCTATGATTTGCTTAGAATTTCAGCATTTGTGGCTTTGTTATGTTAGTGCAGATATTAAATTCTTTCAAAAATCATGCAATATTAGTACTAAAGCTTGTCTCTGATTAAAGCATGAAACCATTCTCCATCCGCAACCACCCTGTACAACTGCGACATGTCAGATTGATCCACCATTTCATGCCATTTATGCCAAATTCTGGACCTGCTGCCACCATGAACAGAGGAGGAACCATCTTGTTTTTTTTTTTACTTACATGATACAGTGAGGAAGAGGGAGCTCCAGGGGGTTGTAGGGTAGAAAATTTCTGTATATGAATTTTATGTAATTTTGTACATACAGACCATGCTGTTACCGTGGTTCATTCTTATGCCAGATTTTCAAATGAAACCACTAGTACAAAATGCTTATTAGTGGCTGAAGGTTATCCTTAAGATTCACTTATAAAATTACCAAAACACACTACACTTATGTTCATTTTCAACAAATTATTTCCATAAAGCAAGTGGTGTGCAACAGATAAAGTTTAATACAAGCAGCAATACCTAACAAAAAAAGCAAGGGAAGACAAGGTAAAGACAGAGACAACCCTTTTCAAAATGCAACTGTCCAAACCTCATACATCTAAGTTAACAGTGAATCGTGTTAGGTAATTAGATGGATAAAGGACTGTGTATTTATGTGACATCAGGTCAGGCAGATGAAACTAAATACCAGAAGGAGAAATTCACCATATATTGGGTAGTCAGTCTGAATAGTCTTCTGTCTATCACAGTGCTTGCCAGGATGATTCCACTGGCCTGGTCAATAATGCAGTTCAGGGCATTCATGTGTTTGGTATCTGTAGTTGCAAAACGGACAAATCATAGAAAAACTCACAACTCATACAATCAGACTTTGGTCAAGTCTGAAAAAAACAGTTTCTTTAGGCAATGCAGTCAATGATCCACCTTATACAAGGAATCACTGTGTACTTCAAATAAACACTCTGCTGTCAGCGATTAAGCCAGAATACTTTAGTACAGAGTCCACTTTCATATCCTTTATAATGATACCTAGGTGGCATGGGGCTTCTGTCCAAAATCTATTACCATGGTGTAGTTTAAAATGATGTTATCTTGACCAGCATCATCACACCATTAATAAAGTAGTTCATCCACATGATCATCAGTGGTTCTCTCACTGGAGAAAAGACTCAGTCGTTACAGTCAAAGTAAATTGCACACAAAATAATCAACAAGAGAGAAAGAACACAGCCCTGTAGTGTTGCAGTCAATGACATTAACCATTCTGACACATACCTATTTCCCCTCAGTCTCAAGGTACAATTATAGTTCTACAAAGAGAAACAAACATCTCTGCATAACTATGGAAAGTAATAATAATGTACACCAGAAAAGGTAATATCAATGATGATGCTTTGTAATTAGTGTTTAGTGCTTTGGATTACATTTTAACAATCCAATGTCTGAGGTCAGAGCCGTTGTAAGGGGTGGGTGAATGGTGCATGGAATGGGGTGAATAATATTTACGCTAATTAGTGTCTTGGGACAGTGTTATGTGGGTTTACTAGATCCATTAAAATGGTGCTGCATTCAAGTTCGACTACATTGATCACAGTGCTGAGTCTGATACTAAAGCAAGAAAAAAGACTTTTGCTCAGTGTTAGGCTGATGTAATAGTCGTACAGTGCACACAAAATTTGCAAAAATGGAAAAAAGCAGGCATTCATGATGTTTATTGCTTTTGTTTCAGTGCACAGATTTTGATGATATGTCATTTAAGTCACTAAAAAGTCAGTTTGTTGGATATAATATGAAATTTGACTTCTGTTTTAGGATTATGCAAATACTATAATAATATGTACACTATTTATCAGAAACAATATCCAATATTTTTAAAATATCTACATAAAAAAAATAAATACTGACACATAAATACATAAATAAGAAAAAGTGGTTATACTTTCTGCACGACACCACTATTGAATAGACCAAAAAAACTGGGTGGATTATACCCCTGCAGAGAATATGCTGTGGTAGTCACCACTTGCTAGCATAGCATTAGTTTGATGGTTAGCAGCCATTTTGGGAATACTAGCGATTTAATGATTCCATTGTGTGTGAGCATTACATGAATAATGTGATGCCAGTAATTCGATTTTAGTTGGTCATGAGAAGTGCAATAACACTTAGTGCAAGCAAGAAACTATTAAATTATTTGTTAAAATATATACTGAAGTTTTTTAAGTTTTTTTCTTTTTCTCTTCAAGAATGTCAGTCATCTATGAAAATCCTCTAAAATTTTCACCCAATTTCAGACTAATTCGTGGGAACGGTGTTAACTTTTCATGTTGAAGCTTTACGTTTGGGAGAAACAGTTGTCTGAGCTCACACATACTTTGACTGTCCTAGACCATAAAAACAATTTATGGGAACATTTTTTACTTCATTATTTTATCATCCATTTTTAATGGTGAAGGATTTTCAGCTGAATTTTATAAACTTAAAGTAAATGCAAATTGTGTTCCAGGCCCTGCATTTTTATAATTTCAGCTATAAGGTCTTACCACAAATGTGCAAAGACAAAAAAATAAAACACAGGGGAAAAAAAGACAAGTCGAAAACCTGATTGGATTTATCACCCATGTACATGACCACAGGGAGAAACATGCTGTAGTAATTTCACACTGAAGCTTGGCTGAAGTTATGGCACTTTGGTGAGGGTAAGGGAGATTTCCAGTTCAACCAGACCCTGCTTACTATGACCAAATTTGCCCTATTTTCTCCTGCCTGGTTGCACTGACTTCACATGATAAATGCTCTCCTCAAGACTGAGAGAAACAGCGTCCGTTATTTATGTACTCAATTAATAACCACACAACACCAAGGAATTACACATGCACAATTCAGTTCACTGCAGCATCACAACAAATGGCTATCAGACATTGTGAGGGATCTCCCTCAAACAATTTCCAAACAGTGAACTAAAAAGGAAGAAAATGTGTGTTTAATACTGGAATAGCTTGGTTTATCATGAGGAATAGTTTATAATTATTGGTCGTTATTCCTTTTAATAATCTCAAGTCAGGGCAAGTCATTCTTATTAATATAGTCAAAAAGCAATTTGATTGCTGCACATTGCAGCTGATGCTTTGAGCCATGTTTCTTTTGTTCATTTTGCAGTTGTTAGCCAGATTACCTTATCTGTTACTGTAATAAGTCAAGAGTTAGTAATCAGGTGTTGGAGACATTTGATGCCTTATTGCAGAAAGTGGCAATAGTATTTCTCCCCTATCTGTAATTAAAAATCCCTTATGTGAATGTCCACGATGCAGGAGAAATATTCTGATAAGATTTTCATGTACATTAAGGACTGATGCCAAAAAAAGATGGCCCCAATGGCAGCATGTTCTCGCCACCTGCTCTGTGTATGAGGCTGAGCCTGTGAGCACCAACAGTGAAAGTGTGTCTACACCATTTGGCAAATGGCCATCTGAAGGTGATAGACTTCGGTGGCCTTGGGCTAGCATGAGTCACTAGCTCAACATACTCAGCACCAAAACCAAAGTATTCAAGAAACTGCATAAGTTCACCCCCCACCCCAGGCAAGGTGACTCTAGTTCCCAATCTTCCCACCCGAAATGTTTCCCTAACTGGCATTTTGAACCGTCATCATCCAATCACCACATTCTGATGAGCAAGGGCGAAAATGCCACTTTTCACAGTGTCTGTGTTGTGACGACAACACAAAACCTGAAGAATACCAGAGTTTAAAGGAATGCTCAACTGCTTTATTGTAAACGTCAGACTATTCTTTAGCATCCCATGTTTACTGAGTAATAATTCAAGTACTACTAGTAGTGGCTCCTTTAGAGCATGAATGAAGATCATATGATGAGACTGAAAGCTCTAAGAGCTAGTAAGGGGACCTTTGATGTTAGATATTTAGTTAGTACAACCCGCCCCCTACTTACATACACTGAGCTAATATTTTTGTGTTGGAGCAACTGTTACTTTGAGTTGGTCTTACAAATGTGCAAACAGAACATCGCAGAATTGGCTACATTTATTGCAAATAAAGAATATTTGCATGTTCATTCTGCTATCTGATTGCAACTAACAGTTAAGGTTCAGTAGTTACATTTACAACAGCCAAGCATACAATAATGGTTTCAATGTTGCAAAAAAATGATCCCTAACCAGATTCCCACCCATGAAAACCCCCCATTAAACTTCTTTAATTTTCATGGCCGTCAAAGGAAAAGTGTATTACCACAAATACTGTAGATCAGTTGATGTTCTGTTTGTTGCTAGGTTAGATTGTTTATTCACACGCTGTCATATCACTTTTACATGGTGTTAACTGGAGACGGAAAGCATCTAGTTTGTCTCCAATCATTACCATGCGCTCAAAGTAGCAGTGTGCATTTATGGACTTTAGCCCTGTGTTTTGGCACTCAGGCTACAAACAGTACAGGGTGCTCTAACCCTCTTATAGTTGGGCCTTTGTGGTTGTTCACACTATTCAGTGGTGAAATTACTTTGAGCTGCTCTGCATGTTTGACGTAATTTTCAGAAGGGGAAAAAAAGAAATATCACAGACATCTCTCTCACACACACACACACACACACACACACACACACACACAAACAACCAAACCACAGTAAAAGTTTTTCCCCAAATCTTTATGTCTCACTATTCTTTGATTAATTGTGCCTAGGATGTTATCATACAGCCTAAATTTTATTCATAGAGATAGTACTGTAGCTCAGTTATTTCCCACAGATTTGACCACCAAGGTGGCTCCTCTTCCGGTATCACTTTATTATTAACCCTCCTGACCAGCGAGGAGTGAAAGATAACCCTGTAATTTCGGGATGCACACTTGTTGAAGTAACCTTTGTAGAGACATTTGCTTCAAAAAGACAGGATAATATCCTGGATGTTGCTCTACCTAATGTCACATGTTTGCCAAACATAGCAGCCAATCCTTGGGATACAAAGTAATGCTTTTCTCCGTAAGAATATGACAGCTTATCCAATTTCCTCTCAATGCTAAGCTCCATTTGGCCTTTCACTGCACATACATCAGGCATACTCCAAATGCGCAGTACAGGCAAGGCTGAGATGAAAGAAAAGCCCTCCAGTCTTAACAAGGAAAATGTAGCTTCAAGGGCAAATTAGCTATGAGCATCCTCAGAGGGATGGAAGGAAATGGAATGATAGAGGTCTAGAATTAATATATTCTGCATGTTTTAGTTAATCTCTAACTGCACTAGTCCTGAGAGAAAACTCAAAGCTCTGAAACTAAAGTGACAATGTGAGAGTAATTGTTTTGGTGCCTAACAAGAAATTAGTTTGAATGTTTTTCTTGGGCTAAAGGGACTCCAATTCACTGCTAAATGACTCATTTGTACAGTTTTGCAAGGCATGAGCAATGGGGTTGATAGAGCAGGTCTGTCAAATGTGAAGATGAAATGAACTGTTGAGACAAAACACACAGCCCAATTTGGTAATCATGCCCATCCCCGCCACACAAACTTGATGAATGGTTCTAATTAAGTGACACCCCCCCCCCCCCCGAAATGGCCACACACAGACCTCACAGAATAACAAACTGACAGTAAACAACTCCAACTGGAATATTTATACACTCAGCATCAGCCTCTGGTCTTTCGTTTGGTTGACAGCAAGATACCCATGAGAACTTAAACATACAGATTATGAGTTAGTTTTTGCAACTTGTAATTTATGTAATATAATTTATAAGCTCACACATGTTCATATATGCAAAACACCGGCAATACCAACTACCAATTAATTGATCTATTACCATATGACAGGGAATAGCAAACAACTACACTATATGGAAATATGGCTCTCAGAACATGTCACGGAAGCGACCACAGAGTACTTGGATGCCATCTTGTGAGCATGTCACCTTTTTTGCCATAGGAATGTGGATCATCTCCCACATGAGGAACAAGTCATCTGTCAAAAAAAAAATAAAATAAAATAAAAAATACATAAGTAACATCTGCAGAAGCTCATTTACTGCTATTCCCTGACTTACCCAGGAAAGAATAGGTCAAAAACAAGTTTACAAACTGCTTTACAGACATGAGAAAAAAATTAATAAACATATGTATTTTATTTTTTTCATATGTAACAAGGGAAAATATGTAAATAAGAAAAATAAGTAAAATAGAATTAACTAAAATAGAAAAACAGCCTAAACCTGTGGGCAGTTAGCAGCAACTGGTCAGCAGATCTGAAGCTACCAGAGTATAGGGAGAGAGCAGGTCAGCAATGTAGGGTTGGGCGAGACCTATTTGTGCCTTTATACAATTAATAGAAGTTTAAAGTAAATTCTGAAGGCCACAGTTAGCCAGCGCCAGGAAGCCAAACAGGAGAAATATGGTCATATTTTTGTAGTTCTTGAGAGAATCCTAGCAGAATTATTTTGTACAAGCTGGAGCCGTTCAATTGATTTCTGGGGGAGACCACTGAATAAGGAAATGCAAAAGTCCAAATGGCTAAACAAAAAGGTATGGAAAAGGGTTTTTGTGTCCTGGAATGAAAGAAAAGATCTGATCCTAGCAATGCTCTGGAGCAGTCAGGTGGCTGTCTTTGTTTTAGGTCAGAATCAAAAATAAGCCTCAGATTTCTAGTTTCTGGTGCATAGTGCATGTCCAAGGGAACTAAAGCCTGCTTTATCAATTCCCTATGTGCTTTCAGCCCAAAAACCATGACTTCAGTTATATCTGTATTTACTTGATATCTGGTATTTTATGTCACTGGTATGGTTCACTCTCACAGCTCACATGTTTTCAGCCACAGCAGGCAGCTGTTTTCAGAGAAAAAGCTCTAAAAATACTCTGCACAGCACCTGCTCTGCACCAAATGGCAAATGAACACAGACTAGCTAGTGAACATTTAGTGGCAAAGAGCTTCCTCAGGAGTAGGCAAAATCAGAGCTAAAAGGGGAGTGAAGATTGAACTTGCATTCATTAGGTGGCCGGAAACAGAACTCAAAATGTATGATAATGTTGCTCCGTAACTGATGAATGTGATATAAGCAAATATTTACTGATAAAAAGTGATGCTCACAACTTTTTCCCAGTGCCGCCCCAAAAAATTTGGTTATTGTACATTAAAGTTTGGTTCACACTTCAAAAACTGAGCAAAGAAATTTGTCATTTCTGGCTAGCATATTTTTTGGATTGGGCAATTGTGGAAACAGGTTAAAAAAAAAAAAAAATTATTGTGCAGTGGATGGAATATCTTTCTTCCAGATGGTTAGAAGAGTGAGTATTCTGGAAATACCTCAAGAAAAGAGGCAAGTTTTGTTGAATTCTGTGATTTTCAAAGATTTCAAGGCATATATTTTGCACAAAACAGGGTTCTTAGTTTTGTGACTCAAATGTAATGGTAATACAAGAGAGGCACCTGGGGCTACACACCAATAAGGGGTACTACAAGTCAAAAAAAAGATGTCTTGTAATATGGGTGAGCTGACCATTCAGTGGCAAAATCCTTCATCAATCTATATCTAAGATAAGAATAGGACATACAGCCAGTTTGATTTGAATTTGTATCATCAGTTTATATCAAACGAAGTTTCTTGAAAGTAGTTGATGAAGTCATATTGAAAGCTCAAGATACCCTCATCTGTTTAGAAAATTTAACCTTATTCGCCTTACTCACCTTAGAAAGTTGCACTCACCTTCTAGTGCAACCAACAGTCCATGTTTCAAACTTTAACTATTGTTCACTCCTCACTTGTGTGTAATGATTAATGTTTGGATTGCAGTATGAAGAAGAAAAAAAACAAAAAAAACAAACAAAAACAAAAACACCGTTTACTCAGGTAGACCAGTAATTAGCTACAGACGATTAGTATCACCTGAAGGTCAGTAAAGCTTATGAGAACGCTAAAAGGGACATGGGAATAATGAGAACAGCATTTGTAAACACACTGTTCCTCTTTGTTTTCTGTGTACTTGGAAAACTGTTTTGTTCTTGATGATTAGAGTTATCTTTGACATGTCGCAAATTGGAGTTTGAGTTTGTTTTGATAAGCAGTACTTCAGTGCTGTGAGGATTGCACCATCCAAGACTTCAAAATACAGTTGTATAATGGAATTCATTTCTCTGACAGTAATAGGAAGCCCTTTGTTACTATTCAGGTGATTTTATTTTGTCCTGGCCATTCACAGATCCAGAGACACCCCACTGGGGCATGACAGTGCTCACCAAGGCATTGCAAAATAAAGTGATGTGCCAAAACAAACAGCCAGTTCCCTTCCATGAGATCAACCTGTGTGTAGGATAAACCCATCAGCTGTGGGCGGAATGCAGGTCAGCTCTCAGCATGTTAACTCAAACAGCAGCTCTTTACAATTTCACCCCTTGGTGCAGAGAACTACACAAGTTATGTTTCCCTGAGCACAGCTGGACTGCACCTGGAAAATTACCTTTTCCAGAAATCCCGTGCACAGGGTTTACAACAGACTTTAATGAACCTCAATGTCACCTTTTTATCTGATTTAATAGATCCTCATTGAAATAAGTTCTTAAAACCATTGTCCCTTTTATTTCACTATGATAAGATGATAATTGGTCAACAACATTAAAAACAGCCTTCAACAGATAAATTGGCTCTTTCGCCAGTAGTCACGATCTCATCTTACATTGAGACCTGCACCTGAAAGCCTTATAAATGCAGTTTTTCTCCTACTAGCAGAGCAATATGCTTGTAATTTAGTTCATTGTAAGTCTGCCTTAGGTCTAAATTGACAGATTAAAAATGCACCCCACGTCAAAAGGCATTTGCACAGCCCAGCGGGTCCATAGGAATCAGGGAAGCGGTAATCAATCCTTGCCACAGGGTTCTTTTGTGAAGATGACAAAGAGTTGCCCTCTGGTTACTGGACAGTAGATACACTTTTAGACATATAGTTTAACCATATTTTTTGTTTCTCATTATTTGAGAACTAGGCTCTTCCAAACAAAAGAAAAATGGAAACGAGATGGATATAACACTAAAATCCAGGAATTGCAAAACTATGAGTAAGAAGGAAGAACATAGGAGTTAATCGCTTCCCATTGTGCTTAGCACTTATTCACAGTTTTAAAAGAAACTGAAACAAAAAAAAAAATAGAACAGAACCTGCAGTCCATGATCTCAGTGGCTCCAATATCAAAATTGTAATGCAAGTGATTAGGTAGTTATGTCCTATCAAATTTCGTAATGAAAAGTCTTACTGCACTAGGTTTTGGCATTTGGTGTGATTAATGTGCAGACAGAGGTAGTCATTGATAAACATATCTTTCAATGACTGGACTGGATCATTTCCTTTTATTGAAGTCCAACGGTTGTACTCAAAGTCACACTGTAGCAGCATCTAAGAAGAATTAAGTTGTCACACCTCTTAGCGAGTCCCCCGGGTATATCGAAAGGAGTGCACTGGTGCCTCGCGGGTGTGGCTGCAGGCTAGCTGGGTCTCGAAGGCTGCTCTGGGCATGAATGTTTCATCCTGGTCTCCCTTTGTGTATCAGCACTAATCACTGCTCCACACAGATACAAACAGGCACCCACGCTCTCAGCTTCCTAACAATCTGATATCACTGTCTCTAGAATTTCTACAGTGCAGTCTTGATGTTTGCTGCATTAAGGATATCAGTCTTTTTGATCTCAGATGATAGCAGCAAAACTATTTTTCAGTTCAGCCATAGAAGTTACTTAATGCTATTACCCTACGACTTATCTGAATACAATCATAAAGTATCTGATATAGTCACCATCTCAGTGAAAAAGTATTCAACAATTGAACTGAATCCAAAACATATTTTAAGTACCTGCAACTCTACAACAAGCCAGAAATCTTAGTTAGTTATGGAGGTTATCTTGCCATTTGCCACTGCAAAAGTGATGGGCAAACAGTATTTCATTTGAAATTACAGAGGAAAGTCAAAGTGGCGCTTGAAAGGCCACTTAAACTCACCGCATTAAATTAGCATTTCTCCATATAGCTGACTAAACAGTAGATAGTACAGCACTATGAACAGACAGCTTCTCTCCCACTCTTTTGTGTGCTTACACAATCAGTTTGTCACAGAAATGTGCTGTAGAAACTCATCCAATATCAGATGGTCTTCCCATCATGCATTGCTTCAAAAAAAAAAGAGCGGAACCTATGTCACTAGCAGGTGGGAAGGTAGCAACAGCTGAACTTTGGCACAACATCCTTCATTTCCTCAGTTGGCAAGGTGGGCAGGCCATGTGTTGGCTTTTAAGAGATTCATTAGTACAGTGAGCATCAATAGAGACAAGGTTCAAAGCTGTTACTACAAAACAACATACAGTCAAAACTATCTTAAATCACCAAGTGGAGTGAAATGACAATGTCAGCATAGTGTATGCAGAGATGTCAACATACTTTAGGTGCAGCATTAGATAGGTTAAACACGTTTTTTTTTTTTAAATAAACAGTTTTTTCATCCCTGTGATGTTAGTTTAAAAAAAGGTAACAAGATCATTTAAAATTCAATTTAACATCTGGATATTTAGATGTTATGAAAACCTTAAAAAGGCAAGATGAAGAGACATTAATTTTAGCTTGCTTTGAAAACTACGTTACTCACCCAGACAGTTTAATAAATTGCTTAGATGAATTGTTATTTCTTTTAGATGGGAAAAGAAATCATATGGAACTGCTTCTACCGACTACTTTAAATCCTCCTATCCTTGTGCAATGAAACCAAGGACTTATTCTTCAGCACCATGGACAGCGCTTTTATCAAAGCAACCAACATCTGTCAAAAGGTTGAGGTCTGTGCTCTCTGTAGCCTACCTACTCACTTCAAATTTTCAACAACATTCAAGCATCACTTCTTTGCAGACAAACTTCATTCAAATGCTCTTCATTCTCATTCTCATGATCTTCATAAATATGTTGGATATTGTAAAAAGCTGTGACAGAAACAGAGTAACAAAAAGTGATCAAACTGAAATTGTGTCGGAGAGTTTTGACAATTCATTTAAACTTGACAGTGGCTTCATCTACATGTACACAGATAATCCAATCATAATGTGATTAAATTAAGTAATGTGGGAAGATGGAGTCCATGGTATATGTCAGACTCTTTTCCATACTCACACTTGCTATTTTGAGTGCATAAGTACAATCACACTGACAAGTATGGCAACATACAGTGCACTATAAGTATCCTGATGGTGTACTCATAACAGTCAAAAAGCTGAGTGAAATGCTGTATACTTCTCACCTTCAATGGTCGTTCATCTTGGCTACGTAGCAAACTTAAGCAATAATAGCAATAATATTGTGTAGACAGTCCACTACATGTCAGTGTACTAACTGAATCATCCTATTTGAGACACAGTACTGTTACACTAATGTCATCATATTCCTGGTCGGATTAATCTTAAAAATGTGTATTCCCATTATAGTCAAACTACCAAAAGGACATTTTAACCATGTAAATAATTCAAGCATAACTCAGTGAACTGAATTTTCACTGCATTTTGTGATACACAACAATACAGCTGCTTGAGGCCGCACACTACAGATGTTCTCTTAAGACACTTCACTGCACTGCACTGATTTGTTATTTATGTAGGCCAAAAAAAAAAAAAAAAGTTTCAATGTACATGATCTAAAGTTTTTCTCTGAAAGTATGAAAGTGCTAAAAGTGCCTTTGCAGGTATTACATAAGTATCATGACAGAGGGAATGGGTGTGAGGTCAACTACTGGAGAGTAGCTGGTGTTTTAACATAATGCATTTCCGTCCATTTATCTGACTATGTTCTGCAGCATTGAGGCAGGAATATTAATGGAGCAAAGCTAAACATTATCTTACTAATGGCTGCATTCATGCAAATGTAGGCAGTGAGGCTACTGTCCAAAAAGAAGTTGAGGAATAAATAAGCATTTGAGTTTTCCTTTAAACTCACTTGGCCTTTAACAATTTTATTGCATCGATAGCCCAATTGAGTCTATGGATGCCCAAGGCTCTGCCCATATACACAGATGTTGCAACGTAAGTGCCTTGAATTTAAACTAGACCCACAGATTTCTCTTAAAAATATGACATATGCACTGGAGGCTGGCAAAGTGAGAAAACTTTACAAGATTTTAGCCAACTTTTCTGTCACGCTCTAAACAACTTTTCAAGATTTCCAAAACAGACAGGAAAAGGTGTTTGCTTTTGATTCAACTATAAATCAATATACAAGGCTGATTAGATTCTGTATTTGCTATTTACAATGACAGCACTGCTAAGGGCCTTTATGCATATACCAATCTGTAAATATGAGTAATTGGTAATCAGCAACTAAATTATGTCTAAATTTCAACGATCAGTAACTCTTTATTAATGACTTGTCACCAATAAGTCACATGTTCTCAGCTTCAGCCGCCCCTTCTGCCCAAGCAAACCAATTTCTTTAGCCTTATCTAAAGACACCTCTCATTTCTTTGCAATTCAATTAGCTCTTATTCTGTACAACAGAATGGTCTTAAAAGGATACACATCTCACTGCATTTTATAAATAAATATCTTAGGCTAAGTATACACTTTCACTCAGTCAAAAATTAATGTGTACTTTTTCATTAGTTAACGTTTCCTATTCGGGGGTCTCTTTCCTATCACCATAATAATGGATGCACCAAGATGGCTATTGCTGTACCAAAGACACCCTATACGGTAGAAAAGCTAATGGATCATTAGCTGTAGGAGAAGTTGTTTAAAAAAGGTCTGTTAATTGCAATTTATTACATCTGATATGAGCAATTGCTTTAAAAATGCTGAAGAGCTTTTGCAATAGTTTGTAATGGTCCAGTACAATGATTTATCAAATCTCAGTGATTACATCTACTGGCTCTTAAAGGGAGTTCACCAGGCGAACCGTCACGGCATTTAAGGGCTTTTGTTTTCTTAAATGACAGGTATGTTTTAGCCAAAGGTCATTGTATATTATAAAAGCTGTTACACAAATGCTTTCAAGTCAACAGTACAAAACTAGTTCATACCTAAAGGTCCAGTGAAATGAAAAATGCCTTTCAGTGTTGTAATTTACAACACTTGGATACATTTTTCTGCTACCTACCTATGGCAGATATGCAACCATTTCAGAAATCTATATATGAAATTCCCACTCTTATTAGAGCGCCAAAAATTTTAAGAGATGTATTCCAGTTGAGGGCACGTGCATAACTTTTGGGGCGATCACATAAAGTCAGTCAATCAAAACTGCAGGTCTACCTTCAGTCTAACTGGATCAGTGAGATGATCAGAGGTGCTCACATGGGTGGCAGTCTGCCACCTCCACATTTTCCATGACATGACTGATCCTCATGTCTTCTGCCTATTTTTTGAACTCTCAAACTAGCTCCCTTTTACATCAAGTCCTGCTTGCTGTTTTGTGTTGAAATGCATGGGAAAATAATGATATCCATTTGCCAATTAATTGTAAAGGAAGTAACCAACTAATCCCTTTTTCTTGGATAGAAATCACTTCAATTTGAAAAAGTATAAAAGATTCCGTATTTAGTCAGAGGTAGCTTGGCCTTTCCCATTAAAGTATTCATAGAATAACCGATTAAGGTGAAAAGAATGTCCTTTCTCTAACACATTCATTGTAAGGTGGGATTCTATACTAGGACTATTTACAGAAAGAGAATCAGAGCTGCATGAACATATTGTAAACGTCCCTTTTATTGGCCTGAGGGCAAACTTTTGGGGGGGGTTAGCACAGCAGGTAGTGAGCTCCCTACTGTTCAGTTATGTGACCTCTGGAAACCATCCAACCCTGCGTCTGCAAGACACTACATGCCCTCACCTTTCATGTCACACATTCTCAAAAGAAATTCCACAACCACCATCCAATTAAAAAGTTATGCATAATTTACCATGTCATTTGGCAAAATCAAACTGATATGCAGTTGATTCTTGGGAAGTTTCCTTCTCCTCGCAAGGACAGGGGAGAAAAAGTATGTCTGTAATCCGATTCTATCGGTCATCACTTTAACCCTACATTTTATCCTTCATTCACTTTAAAAAAAAATAGAACAACTCAACAACAACTCACATATTGCTGGACTCAACCACTTGTGCCGTTATGACTAATGTAACCCCTCGAGAAATATGATGGCAATTTTTAAATATATGACCATTAATGACAAACCTGGAAAAAAAAAATTCTTACATCCCTATTGTGCAAGGCTAGCACAAAAGAAGCATCATGCCTGTGAAATTAGAGTAACCTCAATGGGAGAACCATCTCTGACTTAAAATTCTGGCCTTGAGGTGAAATCACATAACAGAGACGGTTAGAGATTCTTATTCTATTCGGCTCTATTCTTAGCCAGCTGAAGGCAGGTAAAACACATCTCCTTCATCCTTGGTATAAAATGACTCCCCTGTTCCTCCAATTAAAAGATAGCAGTAAAATACAGCAGACGCGGAGCTGCGATAGCGTAATTGCCCACTACAGTCAGCATGGGCGCAAGCGAAGCTTGTCCGTTTAAGCCTGGAGGGGCACCGCAGATAGAGGCAGGACTGACACGCACAGGGACATTAGGGGACATCTCTCATGATCCAAATCCTCTCTTTTGCTTAACAGCTACAGTTTAATTGTCACTAGCTCTGCCAATCATTCAGTGCAGATACTCCCGTTCCTTCTCGTCCTTGCTGTCGAGATACATCTGTGGGACAAAAGCGTGACATCTCAATGACGACGGCACCTGTCACTATGACCTACTTGTTATTTTTCTTGCACACACAAACACAAACACACACACACACACACACACACACAAATGTTTCATACCAACAAATTTGTATTTGAAATGCTGAATGTCATTTTGTTTGATAATTTTCTTTTGACTACATGTTTTTTTTCTGGTCGGTGCAGATTCCCCCCCCCCACAGACAGCAAGTCTGTCTCCTACAAATTTCTAACATTTCTATACAATTTCTGACATTTCTATACAATTTCTGACATTTCTATACAACTAAACTACAGGAGCAAATACGTTGTGTCTGAAGTCACTGGACTTTTTCTGTATTAAACCAGACTAAAATCTTTCTCTAACCTTAACTAAGTGCTGTGAGTGCCTAAACATAACCATAAAAAAAGTTTAATGATGCTGTAGTCACCACAAGTGTATATTGTACTGCAAGATCTGATATTTAGGTGAAAAACAAATACGTTGTCTGTGAACATTTTACTGACAGTCTGTATCAACATATTTGCAAAATTGCTAGATATGTAAATTAACAACATATCCTAATTAAGTTAATAGAAAACATAATCCAGTCACAATTACTTTTCCTACAAAACATATATGCTGTTGCATTTTAGTTGTACAAAAACCAAATTTCTAGGAGGCAGGGTTGCAGATGGCATTAACTGAAAGTAGACAAATCTGGGGATACAGTAGAATGTGAAGGGCCAAGCAATACGTCTTCCTTTTAATTTCTACCAGGGCACACAGCAAATCATATCAACTGATATAGCATCAGTTTCACTCCGTCAAAAGTCAATTTGAGCAAGTCCAGCTTGTAGGCTGTTTGAATCGAATGCCAGAGCCCACCCACTGCTTAATGATCAGCAAATCTTACAGGAAATCAGATAGCAGCTGCTTGGCCCCTAAAAGAAGTTCTAAATTCAATCAGGTAGTTGTCCCATTGTCCTACTGTATTATACTGGATTCATGCAGTAATTGTTCAGTGAGTAGGGGAGTAATTTAATTGAATCACCCACAATGTACTTCATCCATGTATGTGGCCCATCAAGGTCCACTGAGATTGACAACATTCCTTTATCTTACCACAACTGATCTTATCACATTGGTATCACTGTGATTCAAAGGTAATAGTGTTCCAAAATTAATATAAGTTACACTATGTTCTGATTTTTGGTCATTTTTCCTGCAGTGAAACTAAAACACGGTACCAGTTATTCAGAGTTCATGTTTATCATCTTTATAAAAATAAAAAATAAAAATAAAAAACTTGCCATTGATCTGTGCTGATTGTGAGGGTTGTGGTTGTTGTTTCTGAAATGGCCAAATTAAGAGCCTTTCAGTAATGATACAGTCAGTTTTCAATATTTTCAACATTGCTGTCACCTTTTGTATCTTTACCTATTAAGGATGCATCTCTTTTTACTGCTATAGTATATTGAGAAAGACACCCAGCCAGACAGTGAGTGAGCTGGCCATTTGGGCAGTGCTTTTACTAAGGCAGCAGACATACACCCTTGATTGCCTCCTGCCAAAGACTGATAAAAGATACCATTAGCATATCCTTACTACAATATATCCTTGTTTTAAGTACAGAAAGACAAGAGAGGCACCTTAGTCTCATCAAGGTCAAAAATACAAACAAAGTTAAAAGTTTAATTCCCACTGGCTGCATATAGATAAAAAAATGAAAGTACTCAGGATTTTGCAAGGTGCTTTTGGCTGACACATCCACCAGCTGATATATGGTATACTGTGAAAGCTTTTGACCTACTCTCAAGAAGAACAAGTTACTTAATGTCAAGAAACAACCAAAGCATCCCAAATAAAAGGTTATTCTGAATGAAGAAATACATTTTTGATTTAACTTTTCCGGCTTATTTTTGGAATGTCCAAGTCAGCAGGAAAGGCTGAAAAGGTTAAGTGATCCCTACTTAACTGAAACTCAAAACAAGTCGCCAATGTTTTCTGCTCTTTGTGTCTATGAATTTATGCACTGCAGCACGCAGGCCATTTATATGTCAGAGTCTTCACATTGCCATGTCACATGAAGAAATTCTTTACACAGACTATCTCCAACTGTAAGAAGGTACGGACTGAAGCAGTTCTGCTATTAAGATTAAATTTCAGTTTGTGCCAGATTAAATCCAGACATAGCAGGTCCCCTTTTTTCTAAAAATATTACGGTACTATTGTGGGGCCCTAAAGCAAGGCACTTATTGAATCTGCAACTACTCCAGTGGTGCTGCTCAGTGGCCAAAAATACAAGAGTGTGGTGTTATTGGACAGTACGTCCAATGGATTTAGTTTAATAGGCACTATATCTTACTCCATAGAAAATCAAAATTGCCTCGCAAAGTGGCAAGAGTACAACCAAAAAAAAAAAAAAAAAAAGTCTTCACTTTGCACATGCTGCTGCAGCTTGCCTACAACTGCACTTATGATATGTGGCCTCCAAAAAAGGAATGAATCAGAGATAATAGTTCAGATCTCTCAGATTTCACAAAAGTTAGTTTTATTTTTCACGTCAAACAAATGATTTTAAAATCAAATAACCCAGGAAAGTTTCCACTGTTGGAGACACATCAGGCTGTGTTCTTGTATGAGCAGTTTTTTAGATTTTCATTAGCAAATTTGTACATTTTTCCATTGTGAAATAAACAGCTTTTTACGTGCAGCCAGTCTAGACCCAGTTGATTGTTGATGATACAGCGCACACTGCCATATGGTTATGAGGTGCAGAAAGAGTTGTAGTTTTCCAGATAATATCTGCTGTGGTTTCAGTGCCAGTTTAAGTTTCGGTTATGATGAATCAGGCCAGTGCATATGATATTTGCTTGTATAAAAAGATTATGTCCAATGAAGTCTTGTATCTAAAAATAACTGCAATTTTTATATAGTACATATTGCCCTGATTCATTATGGTTGCATATTGACAGCAACGAGATCAGCAGCAGAAGCATACAGTGCGCAGGTAAGATGGGAGAAAATTAGTAGTAATCTAATTTAAAATACTTAAGTGTATCTATCATTTGCAGCAGACAGCCAAACATAATTTGAGTTTGGCACATAGGCTAAACTTCTGACTATGAAATGCAAAACTCCCATTTAAGCTTGAAAAAGTAATTTCAAGAGATATTACGTTGCTGGAAATATTAATTTCAAAAGTAAAAAAAAATGACGCCAAAATAATTGTAAAATTTATGATTAATTCACTGCTTTTTGAACATCATAGATGGGTGTGGGATGATCACAAAAGATCACCAAAGTGTGTAGCACACATCACTATATAAAAAGAAATCTCCAAACCATGCTGCTCATCTTTTAGCAGTAAAGAGCCAAATCTCTATCCAGTGGTCCTTGTTATGTTCAAGAGTCTTAAGTATACCAAGCCCTAAGTTTTTATTACATATTATACTGTAATATGTACAATGTATGTAATGTATAATATTACGTACTACAAACATGGATACATATTTAAAAACTGAACTTAAACTGAACCTAAATTGACTACACTGAAGGTAAATTGACAAGACCTCCACATCCTAACATTTTAGCACGTCAGTTTAATTTTCAACTAATAACGCTTTCTGGTGGGAAATTGTCTTAGTTCTAATGTGTAATTCTTGAGACAATAGTCACATGGAGATACTTCCCTAATCGCAAAATTGCTTTTTACCTGGTGTAATGAAAGGTTTTAAAATAAAAAAAGATGAATGGGAAATGCATCAAATTGCTGTTTAATATATTGGGAATTATGCATAGAGGCTTATAATCTCTTCTAGGTTATTCTTTTATTTATTAAAGACAGGATTGCAGGAATAGTGACGTAAAAAAAATAAATAAAATCAAAAAAGTAAAAGTTTGGCCTGTCATTACTGAATCTATTTCTCAGCAGCATGTATTGGTAGCAACAAGATAAATGGAAAATTGGCAATGGGATGTTAATGTCAGGCCTACCTGATTTTTCTTTCCCATCAGAGCCACAATCTATCACATTGCCAGCCTAGCTAATGATCTCTGACAGATTGACAAGGCTTCTCTTTGGAGATTTCTCATAAAACAGGCACATGTATCGATCAGCAGGGCTCCAAATAGCATCCAGCTGATGAATATTTTATTAGCTTGCAGAAAACAAAACAGATGCAGAACAATCCTATTTCCGAGTACTTACACACACACTGAAACTGTAATGTCTCTCAGCAAAGATCACAGAAGGCCTGGACAACGAATGTTAAGAAAGTGTGTGACAGAAATGCTACAGTTTGAAAGGTTTTTCCCTTTAAGGCTTTGCTTTCAAAAAGGGGACAAATACAAAAGAGGCCACTTGCTGTTTGACATGAGTTTAACTGTTTTACAAATTTCACTTCACTTGGGGCAACAAGCCTTATAAAAGGACTTCAAATCTGAGGTCCTACACGATACAAAACAAACAGCAGCAACCATATTTTCACATAGTAATGCGGTATCGATAGTCTTAACTCTACCAGTGTTGGGATCTCATGCCACGTGTTAAATTTAACTTTAGACCTAGGCCACATGTCTTTACTGTAAAATAAGAAAGTTTCTTGTCTCTCTCTGCGGTGGCCAGGATCTTCTTTGCTTTGCAAGCTTTTCTCTTCCTCCTTTTTACAAGCTCACACCTACACACATCTGCACGCATTCACAAACACCCTTGGTGCACAGATAGCGTGGTAGAATAATCCAGTTTGCCCCTACGCCATCATCTTGCCAAAGACACGTGTTAAATCATGTCTCCCCTTTCTCTCACTCTCCCTGCTCAAATCTGACGGTTGAGCCCGCCATCTTTTCCCCTCTCTCGCACACACGCACGGACACACGCACGGACACACACACTGACACACACACTATATGTCTGCTGGTTTGCCTTAGTTCTCATAGTTGCTTGTTGTTGTAGCATTAGTTGTATAACGGATGTTTGTTAATTAAGGGTAATATGGATCGTTGATTAATATTGCTATTGTTAATAGATTCTGTTATACTTTAAGCAGTTGTTTGTGATTATTTATGCATACTTCCTGTTATAACAGCTGGATTGCGATTGTCGATTGTGAACCCTTCACAGTTCACTTCAAACGCGTCGATATCTCCCAGATAGACACTTGATACACCATGTGATACTGAATTAACAATTTGGTTATTGGTCCCTGATACCAGGGTGGTGCCCTGTAATTTTTAATTCCCATTAATAATTTCATGAATATTAATAACTATCCTTAATAATAAATAATCTGCCAATAACCAAACATGCTCCTACCTATGCACAACAGCATTAAATATGTAAGGTTTCCCTTCATATTTGGTACCTCAATACCTGAGCAAAGTCACTTCAAGGTGATACCTTGGAGAAAAGGATCCTGAGACCTATGGGCTTTTTTCAGTATTTATTCAGTTTCAAGCTTACAGCAGAGGCAGCATCATTTCAGAAACAGAGATGAGAAATTGGACCAGTTGGAGGTGTAATACGGTGGCTTTCCTCTCTGAACCGCCTGTCAATAGCCACACCAAAAGAGATTGCAGGTTGCAGCCCACATCTTGGGTCAAGACAGAGTGCCACTAGAATCCAATTTTTTTTCCTATGTCCATGAAGTTGAAAAGGTGTCATTCAAATACACAGTTACTAAATACACTTCCTTACGCTGTAAAACAGCTTATTATTTATAATTTTGCATACACCCAAAAACACACTGGAAAGCAAACAATGCAATATGGCTTTAACAAAAAAAATGTTTTTAATTAAAAAAATAATATGACAACGAAAGATATTATTATCATGCAAACAGATATTTTTTTATCTTTTTGGTGGGAGATATTTTTGTCTACTGCCAGAGTGTTTCGTGCCAAAACATTATTAAAGACTGTAGCAACAGCTGCCACCACAAAAAGAAATGTGCCATGCAAATAAATTGCTTTGGATGTTTGGAATTGAAGTCTTCCACTGGCACTGATTTCACAATTTATCAGTGAAAACATCACCAGGAATTGCAAGACACCGGCTCACTGCCACCTGTGGCTTGACGGCCACTGAACAGAGAGCAAACATTAATGCAATTTCAGCCGGCTGTGATAAGAAAGGAGCAGTGTGTAATGACTGCCTTGGACAGTCCGTCAACAGATCTATAAAATGTTATTACTGCTCAAGATAAAGTAGCGTTGATAGAAGGGGACGGATGTGCAGCTATAAGTACGTGTCAGCTTTGTTACACATCCCTGTTTTAGTGACAGGCCTAACCTTTCATTGCAACACACCTGACAGCCTAAATCTGCCTACTTCCCCTGGTTATCCTGTTGTTGCTTTTCTCCTGCAGGAGACAGTAAATCCCATACAGTCGTCTGCCAAGCACAGTCCAAAGGAGAACCTTACAGAAACTGATAAAGATTTGGATTACAAATGTGAGCTACAAGCGTGTAAATCAGCTGTAGTGCGGTCAGCAGTAAGGAAAGTAACATAACTGCAAGAATAATTATTCAATGCTCTGTTAAGATGCTCTGCATCTTCTCATTTAGAAGTCATCCATATATGAACATTACAGTCCTTCTACAAGGATCACATTTCTGATAACTGTGAAGCAACACTTTCATCAAGACACATTTCATATACTTTCACTAAATAACTGTTCTCTTCTGAAAACCCCTCAGGTAAAAGGTGTAAAGAATTTAATTGACAAAATTCATAACACTTAGATATAAAAGAAACAGGCTGTTGTTAAGAGTTTTGATGATGTATTGGAAATGTAAACTGATTTGTCTAGTATTTAAAGCTTTTAAAATAGCCAGTTGGAAAAAAACACATATCCAAACAACTGTAAATGCTGTCATGTGTGATATTTTTTACATTCTGTCTTACATTTTCTGTATCCCTTTGATTGTTCAATTGCTAATGTTGCTAATGTTGTAATTGCTAATTACTGATGTTGCTTATTTCATATATTTATACAGAATTTTCTCTCTTCCATAATACTAACATTGTGAAAATAATACTAAAATGTTCAGTGTTAATTTTGTTAACTAAACTATTAAATTCTTTATGACTTTTTTTCATGACCAAAATGAGACAAAAACTTAATAAAAAGTAACCTTTGAAAATTAAAATATATCAAAAAAATATTCAAAATTTCTCTCAAAAAGAAAAACGAAACAATATGAAAGATGTAAAAATGGAAAAATGACTTTGCAAACCATGCAACCTCTAAATTTTCCTCGTTTCCATGTTTTCTAAAGGAACGTTAATCTGAGTTTTAACTGTTCATTTTAAACTAAACCTAGAAAGTGTGAATAATCACATTCCTTTGCAGTACAGAGCCCAGTAGCTGCAATGATGCAGAGTGAGTGAGAATGATAGTGCGTGACTATGTCTAAACAAAAATTACCCTAAGTATTTTATAAAGAATTTGAGTGTGTGCCACTACCAGCAGACATGGGACAGATTTAGACTTACATGAGAACTTAGCCTAAAAAAAATAAAAATAAAAAAAATAAAAAATCAAACAAATAACACTAAATGTGGTTGTGTTTCCAATACTACTAGTATAACAAAAACATGAAATGCTGTACAAATCTCTATTGCAAAAATAATTTTGTTTTGTTTAGACATACCTGATTCTGATGGTAACTGTTGCATTTGCATCTTTTCTAGAGCAATGTGCTTTACCATTTTATTTTTGAATGGTGTTCAGTTATTACATTAACTAAATAAAAATAATAAATTCAATAGCTTTGAAAGATTTGATGATTATTTAATCCTAACAAATGTTGTTTGCAAGACCTTTTTTTTGGCCGAAAGTAGTGTCTGCAGGTATTAATTTCAGGCTGTATACCGCCCCAACAACCTCCAGCTCTAGGGTAGGACAGTCTTGTTGGTAGCCTGAGAAGCAAGACTCATGACAAAAAAAAAAAAAAAGTCTGCAAAGTATTTGAAATTCAGATGAGTGAATCAACATTTTTATCAGCTCAGATCTTCTCTCAGCTGGACTGCAGTGGCAGGACAGTAAGAACAATATTTGGAGAGACTTGAGTAACAACAACCTGAAAAAACCATATGAAAGGGATAGGGACAAATATACACTTGCTCCAGTCCACCCCACCCCCCAAAAGCAATTAAGCCCTTTGATTGTAAAGTAAATCAAAATGGTTAAAATTAAACTAAAATTAAACACTATTCAGTATACCTGAATGGTGGTGACTGTTAATATTGTGAAAAATGTCAATAACCCAGTAGCAACCTCTTATTGAAGCTGAGTGAATCAAAGCTAAATTTCATGCTAGCATCACTAACACAGGGATGCACGACCTCTGAGCCATCTAGAAAATGGTGTTACACGAGCACAATGTAACCCAAGAGAGGTACTCCATCACTATACGTCTGCAGATTAATGGCTGAAAAATGTCACAGGGAATAAGGTCACGCACCAAGAGACCTGGCTATGAAGAGACATCTGAGCACTTCCAAGTCGGAGTTGCAGTTCCATGGTCCACTGAGAAGCCAAATGTGCTGCTGTCAAGCCCTGTCTTGCAAACACACATACGTACATGTACACACACTTAACAGCAGCATAGTGTGGCCTATGTGATGAGGGAGGACAGAGACAGGGTAGACTCTTACATGGAACATTAGACATGATTAGAAGCCATTCACTGAAATGCCTATCTCACTACGATGGCACAGCATTACAGCACAGAAGATGGTTAGTACCTTCTTCACTGTGTCACACTGAATAACACAGAACAAAAACTTTGCTTATTACACCTCGAACCAATGTCAAACTGAAAATTCTATTATTTTAAAAATCAATCAAATCAATCAATCCATCCATCCATCCATCCATCTCGGTGAGGGTGTACATGAAAAGCTGCATCAGCCAAATTACAGGATTTCAGCTAAATCTGTTCCACCTCAGGACAGAGAATAACTAGGCAACTATCAGTCAGTCCATTCAGCACTTTGGCCCAAACAAAGATATCTCAACTACTGGCCAGCATGGTATGAAATGTGGTAAATTACTCAAGATATTCAATGGATGAATCCGGTTGATTTGAAGATCACCTGCCTTAACGAGCATCACCATCACCAGACTGCCACAAAACTAAACTTTCTAAACATTGTGAATACTTTCATGCTTCACAGAGGATGTACCCTTTCCATTCTGTACACGCCATGAACTTTCCTCTTATGTCATCCTGCTTGACGTGCCTTTCCATTAGTGCCAAACTAATATCAAAATGTCCACTTCCATTTCACTCACAAGCACTCATCTACAGATAATTTTAACAGTTCATGGCCAATAAGGCTCTAGCTGAAATCATTGGATGTTTGATTTGTGTAACATTGGTCTGTGGGGTATAATGAACACTGCAGCTTCTAGGGCAGACTAACAGGACCTAGAAATTACAGATTGTACTATATACTGTATACTCTCATTAATTACTAAATAGGTTATTAAACTAACGTGAAACAGCCACACTGTAGTTAAGTTTTGAACAGTTTTGGTGACAAAAGATTACTCTGCCGATCTACTGTTGCACTTCAGTCACATTGAAATTTAGGATTATTTGACAATCATTCATCTTCTTTGTCAAATCCTGGCATCTAAAATACCCAGAATGCTACAGGTGTGTTGCATTGTAGTAATTGTAGTTATTCGTAGTAATTCGAGTTCATTGTTGTAATCTAGTAGAGGCTAATGTAGCCTCAAGCCACTAGCCACAAGATGAGATGATGAGCAGAATGCTGAGGTCTGATAAATTCCCTTCTAAACCCCTGACTTTTCCATTAGTCTTCAGGTCCAACCAATACTGAACTCAAGTGACATCATTAGAAGCAACTTGTCAGATTTCACCCAGCTCCCTGTGGAGCCACAAAAGACTTAATACAACTTTTTTTCCACATATGCAGTAGCACTCCCCAAAACCTGTAAACAGATTTTGATGTAACATCAGTGGAATTTCCCTTTCTAACACTTGCCTTGGACTCCAAGTTAAAAGATTAGCATTCTCTGACTGACAATCTTCTAGCAATGGGAGAACATTATGGTCTTATCCATCACAGACATCTCTATTAATTCTACCTATGATTAAGCCTATGGAATATCTCCTTATAAGTCTGATGTAATGTGCCAAACATTAAATTCAGAAGCTACTTTTGAAAAAATTGTAGAGGCTCTCTTGTGTGGTACTTTTGACCATCTCCCAGCTATGCTGTCGCTAAAGTGCCTTGAAGAGGCAGATTGGCCAAATAATGAGCAACATGTCCCTGCTCTTGACAGGTAATAATGGAAATATATTGGTTTTCATACAATACTATATAACAGTATTTGCTCAGCACAATGACACAGTGTGTTACCTGATTGATAAACAAGAAGTATGACTAACCACACACAAGGAGAATATCGTACAGTAGGTTATATACGTCCCTTACTAATAATGCTATATAAAGTAAAAAGTGAGGGTTGTAACATTTTGCCTTCAAATACCCCCCCACCTAAATTAGAGCATAGCCTTTTGTGTGTAAGCTCTTGTGCATGAGGCTTATTGCAAAATTAAAGCAATACAAACTGCCAAGCTATTAAGAAAGTCTGTTTGCATATTCCAGGGCTGAAGTCTCCCTGTCGACTCTTCAATTGGTTGGTCGATATGTTCTCAACTGGCCAAATTCTCATCGGTCGGACAATCGCCAGTCTTACTTTCATGAGAAGAAAACCACTTAATCAATAGCCTTCCAACTTTGAACTCGCCCAACCTAATGGAGACTGCTAGGTGTAGCTTATTTAACATTTACTGAACATGTACTCAGATTTGGCCCCAAACTAACGGACACCATGTGAAAGAAGGTGTGGCTACATTTTTTTCTTTAAAACAGATTTTCGAAAAGTTGAGTGTAAACTTTGTTTGCATGTCATGGCTCAGCAACCAGCATTTCATCTAAAAACAGTAGGCTAACTTAATTGCGTTAGGATGCTCGTCAACTTCGCGTGTTAAACACTTGAGGCTTTGAGTGTATATTCCTCAATAGTTCTTGTGCTGGGATCACCAGTTGATATAGTTCTATTTTTGAAAAACATGAATATGGGCAGATGCATGCTGGTCGGCTCAGAGTCTTATCATTTCAGCATAAAATTATTAGGTTAGAGAATTAATATGCTGCTGTTTTTAATATACTATTAAGATTTATTATTCTTAAATATATTATTTAAGAATTAATATTCTGTTTTATTTGGCATGAAAGACTGGCCAAGATATCAAGGTGAGGCTTGGAAAAAAGAGGGGAACAATTTCAGTCTAATGTGAACTCTTTCACACTGATTAATATGCACTTTCTTCTATGTCAGTGTCGAAGACTCCTCACCACCTGCTTCTGCCCCTACAGCATGCCACCTGGGACATCTTACAACAATGTCAGCTGCTACTGGTTCCCTTCAGATAAACACAAGATACTGTATTAAGACAAGGTTTATTTAGACCTTGGGACTATTTTACCAGCAGTTTTCAAATTTTTTACTACCAAGACAACGATTTATCCGCGTTACAGCACTTCACTCTCGGCATATCATTTTTCCTTTAGAATCAGAACCCTCTATTTTCAGAGGCTCAAATGTAATTGGCCAAACAAACATAGTTATAAATATAAAGATTAGTTTTAATACTTGGATGAAAATCCTACACAATCAGTAACTGCCTGAAGTCTGGAACCCATGGACATCGCCAAATGCTGAGTTTCCTCCCTTGAGATGCTTTACCAGGCTTTTACTGCAGCCACCTTCAGTTCTGCCTTCATTAATGAAAAACATGCTCAATTGGGATGTGGTCATATGACTAACTTGGCCATTGTAGAATATTCTATTTCTTTGCTTTGAGAAGCTCTTGGGTTGCTAATAATGCCAATGCCATGACACTGCCCCCACCATGTTTGACAGATGATGTGGTATGCTTTGGATCATGAGCCGTTCCTTTCCTTCTCCACACTCTTCTCTTCCCATCATTCAGGTACAAGTTAATCTTGGTTTCATCTGTCAAAAGAATCCTGTTCTAGAACTGGGCAGGGTTTTCTAGAGGTTTTCTTGCAAAGTGTAGTGTGGCCTTTCTGTTCTTGTGTGTTACCAGTGGTTTGCACCTTGTGGTAAACCCTCTGTATTTACATTCATGAAGGCGTCTCTTGATTGTAGACTTTGACAATGATACGCCTGCGTCCTCGAGAGTGTTCTTGACCTGGCTAGATGTTGTGAAGGGTTTTTCTTCACCAAGGAAAGAATTCTGCAATCATCCACTTTAGTTGACTTCCATGGTCTTCCAGGCATTTTGGTGTTGCTGAGCTTGCCACTGCATTCCTTCTTTTTAATGTTTATATTGATGCATTATGTTAATTAGATCATATACTGCAGCCCATTGCTTGAGAAAAAGGGCTATCCTATGGAGGTAAGATAACATGGACATACTAGTGATGAATGGGAAGAAAATCACTATGTTCCCAAAGAAAAATACATACTCAAAAAGGTATTTGATTTGTACTAATTATGTTGATGTTGTATTTCACCAGTATCTATTTTTTGAAACATTGTAAAGAGCGGTTTAAGCACAATTTTCTAAGAACAAGGGCAATAGCTTTATCAATAGTTCCAACTTGATTGAATTCCAGCCTCAACAACCTGCAACAAATCAGCATTTGCAGACACCCACTAAGCAACACCATAATCATGTTTGGCCTGAGAAAATCAAATTCTCAGTCAATTATCTTGGCCTCAATGGAACTGATAATGGTTGCTCTTAAGCAGTAAATTGGCACTGTTTAAATGTAAACACAATGTTTCACACTGAATATGTTAGCTCAGTGCAACAGGTTTCCATTTCATGGTCCAGTGCCACTTTCTCATTTTTGGGCACTTGTGGGGGGTGGGAGACAGGACGTTGGTGTACAGAGGGGATCTTGGACTACATTAACATTATCAGTAAATCCCATCATAGTTACAGAGCAGTAAGCTGGATGCTGCCGCAAGGCAATAGCTAGGCTCTCTGCTGGAATATTCCAGTGCCAAAAATTATGTGATTATAAATCACAAAGGCTGAATCACAGCACAATTGAAGAAGATATGTTGTCTTCCAGTCAGTCAAAATGACAATGGTATATACTATGACACCTACACATTCTTATACAATACTGTGCCTTGCTGTCAGGTGTAGCAACAAAAATCATTCCATGTCAGAGTTTCCTGATTGTGAAAAACTTGTGGCATTGCAGCACATGAGGTAAATGCTATATTCCAAACAGATAACTGTTTCACAGTAACAGATTACTTGAATTTGGAGGTTGCAAATCTGCCATTTCCAGTCGTACTCCTCTGTAGTAAACATAAACCTTAATGAAGTTTACATTTTTTGCATGGTTTTAAATTGGTTTGATTTTAGGATCTCTCAGTTATTGATCAATTATTGACAAACTTTCATACCTTTCTATTTCCTGTATTAGGACTCAGAATATATCAGAACAAGGTCTACCAATAATAATAAACTGATTGAAATATGCCTGCAATTTTAATATACAATTTTTCAATAGATAGTATAGTGTATTTTTTATTTTTTATTTTAAAAGAGCAGAGATACCCAAATGCAAATGAATTATGTTTATAATTATTTGAATTCATGAAAAATATATTTATATTAATTATATCTGGATAAGAAACCCACCATAAACATTTCTACTGCATGGAAAGGCTTAAGTAAGATATTACATCAGTATAACGTCACCTGAACAACAATTATCACATGCTGTTATTACCTGGAAGATTAGGACATGCTACTATGCCTAATACAGCACAGACCTTTTTGAAGAAACTTAAAGGCAATTATCAGTTTTGTAATGAAATGAAAGTTCGACCCGCATTTTAATTAAGGCAGGTCAAAACTTTATTTCTCTCTTTAACCATCTGATGAAGTCTTGCTCCTGTATTACGCTGACTTCATTTATATATAAAAGACATTCTCTAGAAAAAAAAGAAAAAAAAACTCAAAGTGTTTGATTTCACTTTTCTGAAACAGCAAATAGCCCAAAGCTTAATACCACCATCTGACTTCTTACTGTCAGTTTTCACTAGAAATAATGAGGCTTATGTCAGCCAGGAAGATGATATGACTCATCTGTCAATATTACGTGTGAGGATTGTTCAGATGTTTTTTCATACCATTCTACTCTGGATATAAAGCTCATCATTTCTCTCAAATAACCTGCATCATAGATAAATGACCTGACCAAGTTCAATGCAGAAACTGCCCAAAATATTGAAGATAATAAAAACACCCAACAATTCATACGTACACAGGAGCCGTTTGGTATTTCAGTGACTGGGTTTTTGATCCTCTCCTCAGCAGGGATAGTGTTTTGTGCCTTTCATAGAAAATGTAGATAAGTATTGCTCATATCGAAAGCACAAAACACTAGCCCTAAGTCAAAAGAAATGTGAAGACTTCAGACTCTTCATTCCAGTAGCAAGGTTTTGCATGATGTTTGTTGTTATCACTGCTGCACATATTGCACCCATCTATGACCGTGCTGAACGTGGAAGTTGCAGTCTCCTGCTGCTCTGGGCTGATTGATATGGTCCACAATGTTTCAACAGTCTCTTCAGAGAGATTTTTTATTTCCTCTAGTTTCCTATTTTTGAGCTTGATTACAGCTGTACTAATGCCTCTCACCTCAGACTCTTTTGGTGAGAACAGCTGACAGCACCTTCTATGGAAATTATACCATACAAGGGGGTGTAGGACTCTACTGAGCTTATGCACTCATGAAGCCTCACAAGCACAATCCAGAGCCCAAGCAAAAATGCAGCGATAAATATGCATAAAACGAAATGTGCAACCTGTCACGGAATAATAGCATTTAAACGTTTGGTCAAATTAAACCACCATCACTACCTCGACATCCTTCCCACTTGCATCCTCATAGCAAAATCCCTTACCTGACAGATCATGCTTTTACATTAAAAAGAGAACAGATGTATAAAAAAAAAACAGAGGCATGTCTTCAGATCATGACATACACCAGACATTCTCACAGACGAAGTAAAAATTCAATTTTCTCCTCAAATGACTGCTGTCTATGATCAGTACCAGTCAGAGGTGCCAGGTGAAGGTCCTTTGCAAAGTACAACCAGCTATTAAAATGAAATATGAAATGGTGTAGCTCCCCACAGGGCAAGGTGCCTATACACTCTTACATTCTCCTTTAATTAAAACTGCAGCGGGATAAAGACTACAGCAGAGCCGCCTTTCCTCAGATGAGAACTGCTTTCTGCCCTCAACAGTCGTATTTTCATAGAAGACAGAGATAGAGATATACTGTTGTCTTTGCCCCCCCCTGGCCAAATGGTGACCTTAAGCATAATTTGATTTCAACTTCATCACTTATCACACATACTGCACAAACACAAACACAATCACAGACACACACATACACACACACACACACACAGACACAGACACACAGACACACAGACACAGGTAAGTGCATAAGGACTGGTCACCATGTGGTGTAGGACACTTCAATAAATAAATCAGTGTGGTAATGAACAGCTGGTTGCATTTACAAACTCAACTCAATTTAATTCACACTACTCCAGCTTGCAAAAAAAAAAAAAAAAATGTAATGCTAATCATACTAATGGCTTCTTTTTCATATATACAGTATGTAACTCCAAGTGACAAACCAACAGATGATTATTTCCCGACTCCGAAGCTCTTCACAGCCTTCTTTCAGTTCATTGTTGATTTTACGGCTCACAAATTTACTGGGTTCAGACTCGGCATTCTCTTCACCTGGCTCTAAGCAGCAGCTGGCAGCTGTTATAACAAGGAAGGTTTTAGTAAATCCACTGTACACTACTTTCCCAGCACCGAACAATAGAGTTAGGAATTAGCTTAGTCGAAGAACTAACGTTCATTAGCGAATAACGTCATTGGTTTTAGGACTTGAAGGACCGCAGCTGAATATTAGCCAGCTGGCTAACAGTGGCATATTTCCAAAAATAAGGATTAAGTTGCGTTGTCCTGATAAAGAAAAATAAACATTAAAGAATTAAAGTTGAGAGAGCCTGAAATAGAGTTAAAGGGAGAAGGAATATTGCACTTACGTTTGTCAGGCGGCAAAAAACTCCACTCCAAATGAATGCTAAAGTAGCTCTGTGTCTGCTGGACGTAGTAGGCAGGCAACTGTTTGCCAACATGTTAGCCATAACAAGTCTATAGAGTCAAAAACTAGAGGAATTATTTTGTGCCTCCTACCAAGACTGGTGATTTTAAAAAAAAAAAAAAAAAAAAAAAATTAAAGTCATCAAAACTAGTATCCTTTTTTTTACCTAGAAAACCTACCCTAACGGATGTTTTCAAACACACTGGCTTATTAGCTCAGGTGGGGCGGAGCCATGTGGGAATTAATGAGGTAACAACAGTTCATCAACCAATAAGAACGAGAACGGTGTTGGTTGTCCCACCTTAACAGCTCCAGCAGACCAACATGGGGAAATGTCATTCAAACACAACCATACATGCCCATACAGTCCAGCGAGGAGGTCTAATTCGTCAAATAAGTGAAAACACATGCGTACAGTGCAAGGGCCATGATGAAAATATAAGCTGTTGTTGTTTTATTGTTTACCCCTACTAGATGCATGTCTATCACTGGTAGGTTTAGTTGGCAAAAGTACAAATTTAAACTCAGGGTCCCTTGTCGAGACAGGACTGACTCAAGTCAGGTTGAAAAGGGAACCTGGGTCAAATAGTTCAAAAATATGAGCACATGGAGAGGACTGGTCCTCACACTGCTGAGGAGTTACAGAGTAATAATTTGTTCGAGTTCTGTCCTGTGTCAAACATGCTTGATATTTGTAAGACGCCCTGCCAATCTTGTCACTGTGCTTAACGAATTTTTAGCTGCACCTGTCACCAGCATCTGCATTCCCTCTACCTGACTGATGTGAATTTTGTCTGCTGCTATTTTAAAATGTGGTAAACATAATGAAAGCGCTCCAAATAAAGTTACATTTCAGTTTGTTAGTTTCACCGTCGCACTTGCTCTCTCTCTCTCTCAGAGAGACAGTTTCCTCCGGTGGCAACAATCTATTCACTTTACATCGTTATTTTGAAATGCTACTATATATATGTTTGCACTATCCTTCCCTATCATATCTATCAGTTCACAAGTAGGTTACACCTCTTTTTGGCGGTTGGTTGTTTTTTGTTGTTTGTGCAGTTGAACAACTGCAGCTCTGAAAAGCACCATCACCGTGGTGTTTTCACTGTAGCAGAGTTAACAGCACGATTTTAACTTGATGCAGCACATACACTCCTCGTATAAGGCCACACCTGACTGAAATTTTGATGACAACTTTTCCATGAACTTATGGGGCAAAGAAAGGTGTGGGGTGTCACTTCCCAAGCGGTAAAGTATATCAAGTATGATGCAGACTTAAAATACATGTACAAGACCTCAGGCACATACCAAGCATGTAGTAGCTGACATTTTAATATTGAAATGGAAAGCTTTAATATGACATCATCCACATTCTTGATTTCATACAAAGTGTATTTTGTTAAGTAAGTATAACAACATGTCTTCTCAGTTTAACTCCATCAGTGTGTATATATGAACTTGAGGCCTGTACTATTATTTGAGGATTTAGAATGTGCCAATGTACTGCCAGTATAGCGCAAGGAAATGTGAGCTACAAATGCATCCCTCCCAACAATGTTAAAGACATAAAGATAATACAATACCAAAAAAAATAATTCCACAAATAAGCTCAACATGCATGTCTATCACATGCTCTGTGCATGGGTGTAGGAGTGAGCTGAGCTGCAGACTCCTTTTACTCTTCTGGCTCATTTGCATCAGCGTTGCATTACTGCCAGGCTGTGTGCGTTATCATATGACCCCCATCAACCAGACGTGTGGCCACAGGAACAGCGGCACGCGCCAAAAGACAGCAAACAAAAGTGAACATTGAAGATCGGGAAACCAGCCCATGACCCCACCCGCAAAGAGCTACGTAATTAAGACGAGCAAATAAAGATGCATATAAAGACAGAACGATACAAAAATATTTTTCATGATATAAGATCAATTCACATCTTGTGTGACCTCAATAGGGGAGAAAATAGTTTTAAGATTAAACTATGCTTACAGACATATTTGCTCACGGATGGATCCTATTTTGCAATCCTGTTTTCTCTTCACTGACTGGTGTTTAAACCTCACCTGTTACATAAACTATATAAAATGTCATATCTGCTATAGCTGTTTGCGCTGATGACGGCTTATAGCTGAAACGTGCTCGTTTTTGACTCACAATAAACAAAAAGATTATTTATCGGTGACTGCCGGTATTTCATATGTCTGTTCAGATTGCTATGACCGTGCACCAGATACAGTGTTCAAGATTTGGAGCCGTGCACTCTGCTACTCTCTATTAGCCTATATTTCAACCGGGAGCATTGAGAGTTTGCCCTTTTTAGAAGTGAAATGTAAAAGATAAATTGTTTATGCAAAATAATACAATAATAATAATATTAATGATAATAATAATACATTTGCAAAGGAAAGGCACAACTCAAAGACAGGATATTTGTTTCTTCCTCCCTCTGGCGTCTGTGCTTTCATTTTGGGGTAGGTGTCAATGAATATTGCTGCGTAAAAGTGCCACATAAATAAAGTTTATTTACTTAATAACAGGATGTTTGGTTTCAACATTCTGCACAGGCTTTGGAGACCTCAATGCTGTCTCTTTTCTCAGTCATAACATTTCTCAGGCATAGTCAGAAAACAGGCATTTCAAGAGTTATATCATTTTTTTATTCTCAGTAACACATGATACTTAAAATGGAATACATAGTTTGAAGGTAAAACCCAGGTTTTTTTTTAAATCAAAAAATGATTCAAATCAAAATATTGTTTCAAAGATGTTTCATATAGAACTATGCACATGATACTTGTCTCAGTTTTGAGGCAAGAAAAGACTGTCCTGATGTCCAGTGTAAAGTCAAAAAAACAAGAAAAATCAATAAGACATTAGAAAAAAATCGAGGCTTTGATTAAATAAAATATATAGAATAAAGATTATATGGTGACCTTGTTTCCTCTGTTGCCTGCGTAAATTAGTGCATAATTACCAGTAAAAATGTAATGCAGGCATGTCTCATTACACAGTGAGAGTCATTATGTTGAAAATTACACACATTGCGTAAGGGATTGATTATCGGAGGAAGTATTTGCTCTGGGACAGCAGTGGAGAGCTGCATCCAGGCGAGTAATGATTAGCTTTATTGTGAAAAGCAACTGAAACTGATCTGGCGGATCCAAATTGCAGCTCATATCAAAGGTGTTTGATATGCAATTTGTTGTCAACCTGCTAATGAGTGGTACAAACCCACCACAAAACATAACATTAAATGAGTTTTGAGCTTGTATTTAATCATTAGATCATTTCAAAATACATTATCTTTCATGAACAATTTATAATAAGCAAAACAAAATTTCAAACAATTTGTATACCTTGCTTTAAATTAGTTGATTAGTTGATTTAGTGATCAAGATCACAATATCAAGAAAAGAAGAGTTATATCAGCTAACTTTAAATTGAGAGCAGCACAATTATGTGCCGCAGAAGATAAAGATTGTGGCTGGGAAATCTGACTATAAGTTAAATGTTGGTTTCTTGTTAATTTTCTTTAGTCTACCATTAGTTTTGTTAAAATCTTGCTCTTACAAAGATGAGATCGATATCCTAAAAACCATTAACAATCTTCAATGGGTAACCTTCTGTTAGCTTCCACACAAAGTAAGACTTTCAGGATAACAGGGAAAGAGAGAAACTTTGGTCTAAAATACATGTTGTCTCTTTAATGTTGATTGTGTGGTTACTAACAAGACACTTATAGTCTTTCTTTTGTCTAGCTCAACCTAAGTTCTCTAGCACGTGTGTGAGAATACACATCAATATTTAACTTAGGCCAATTCCATTTTCCAATCCTACCAATTTGTGTAAAGACAAGGATGCTGTGCTTTAGCTGCTGTTCTAGAAGAAGACAAAGAAAGAGCAAAACAGGGATGAGCTTTAAACTGCGCCTCCACTCTCCAGAAAGTCATTAGGTCAGAAGTGTGGAGGATGGTCGGCAAGGGGCCTTTAATAATGAAGAGCTTGTGTTCCACAGGGAAACACTGCCTGCAGCAGGCATTCGCACTACGGCAGCTATGGAAATGAAAGATTTTGAAGTGCATTAAGGTCCAAGCATGCCTCTGAAAGAAACTGACTGGCTAACACTCCCTAAAGTGATAGCTGTTTGATTTGGCTGACAGCAATTTAGCCTCCAACAGAATCACACAGAATTGCAATTTCAATAAATATAGCTAGTACAGTAAATATAGCGAGAGTTATCAATAAAACCCACTAAATATTGAAAACAACAATATTAAACAACATCCTATGTACCAAAATAAATCACAAAACAAAAGTGAAACATGTAGTGGAGGAGTCTCCCTGTAGTGGCAGAAAACACAACAGTGGAAAATACTGGGCAGATGCAAATCCTCTCCCGAGCCTCAAAGGCTTTGAATGAACATCCAAATTTAGGCCTTGGTTGCAATTTAGATGAGAAGACTAGCAGCTCCACTGGCAGTTGCACATGTGGAACATTGCTTATTCTTAACCTGCTCTACAGCAAGACCCAGATCAGTTGCAGTGTGAGCGACAAGGTTTGACTATCAGGTGACACATTGATAATATCATGCTCAAGCTGACCTGTGCAATATGCTTCTTTTTTAGCAATAAAAAAACATCATCAGTCTTATTCCTTTCAGCTTCATATCTTTAACAGTAAAACCAGGGGCTTATCAAAGCATTAAGATCTGGAAAGGCTACTGTTGTATTACCACCGTTCCGGTTTTTGTCACCAGGGATCCACCGATCCCACATTTTTTTCTCCCAACTCCAACATATACTCTCGGGTTATTGCCTATACCGAGCACTGATCTGAGACAAGAGATCACTCTCCATTTAAATCTGTATTGGGATTGTTCTTTCATGTGGAAGGTAAAAAGAGGCTGTAAGCACACATAACTTAATGTTTGTACACCTATAAAAAAAACTGCAATAGCAGTGCCAGTATTGATTCTTAACACTGAATCAGTGTTATACTATTTTCCATCACAATTAAGATACTATTTTTGAATATCTATTTAGCCATTGTGCAGGTCTAAGCTATGTCTGACAAGTTAAATTTGGGTAAACACATCACCCTGGGACCTCCTTAGGGATACTGTAGCCGCAGAGAGAAGTGACATGTCCTGTGTGAGGAGTGTCTCGGGTAGACAGATGCTGCAGCCTGACCTCTGATAACTGTGTCAGGGAGCTTGGTGTGATGGCAGAGAAATCGAAAAAAGTGGTGCACTCAGACAACACAGGCTGCCTACAAAAAGTCTCCAAAGAATTCATTGCTGGATTGTAACTACTACATGAAAGACTTCTGGGAGCAGATAGGCCTTGTCTTGACCGACTGTTATGAATGATGAATCAGAGCACGGAGGTAAATTTGAGTCAGACATGAAAATGTCGGTTAGCTGAGCAAGAAAAGGCTAAGGTCAAGAGGAGTGTATTCTAAAAATGAGAACTGTCATGCCATGCTTGCCACAACTGATGATGACAGCTCTTGAAGACACTCTTTATGCGAGGCTGTTTATTTTTAGAATTGATTTTTTTATGTATTGGAGTCACTTTTAAGGAGCTTCACAGAACGGACTTGACACACCTGACAAGAAGACACACTTGACAACACAGTTAATAGGCTGCTTTGGTGAGCCGCAAATCAGGAGAGGTCGCTCAGTTATAGAAGCCACTTGTCAGGTAATTCCTACCTCTGCATAAGAGATTAAGGGAAGAGTCACATAGCCAATTACTGTCATTACGATGTCTCACAACATTTATACAAACTGTTGTACAATCTCAGAGGTTAATAACAGGGTGGAAGCACTTTAAGAACAATCACTACTATATAACACTGTATTTCTTAGTCAAAATAATTTATGGCCCTGAGTAAAACTAAACATGTAAATGTGGAAAGACATTTATTGATTTTGGAGTGTTTGTGATTTATATCTGCTAGTAACCTGAGCTATTATTAAGAATTATATTTAGATTAGCAATTAATCTTTGCCATTTTTCTAACAAAAACGCCAAACATTCCTTAGTTCCAGCTTCTCGGTTATGATGATTTGCTGCTGGATATCTTTGTGTTGTGGAGTGTTCATTGAACAACTTGTGATGGGCATTTTTCATTATTTTCTGATATATCACATACCAAACAATTTATCATTAATGGAGAAATAAATCATTAGATTAATCAGCCTCATCATAATTACAACAACATACTGTATATTCAAAGACATTGTCATTGAACATGCTCTAGTCTTTCGCACTGGCAATGTTGTGGAATAATGCCGGCATGCATAATGTCTTCTTAGAGTGTGTATAGTTTTATTGTTCATAATGCAATGTGTGTGTTTGGCACCTTGGAAAGCTCTACGTGTTATTTATGTTATTCATCCTGTTCAGAACCCCTTCTTTTTTAGTGTTTATATACTATATTTATACTTCAAAGGGAATAAAAGTTATGCCCTTCAACTTGAACTTGAGCTAACTTTGTGTGTTGTTGTACTGTTGTACTTGACTCTGACTGAAACAAGGCTACTCTATCATAACAGCATTACAGAGACATATAGAACAGAAAAAAGACAGAAAAAAAACAATCTAACTAATCAAAAATCAATTAGACCAAAGTAATATAGCCTGACGTATAACCAAAGCATTAACTTGAACATGGAAAAACATGGTATAAACCTTGAGTTAAAATGCATTATACTGTGTACATTTTCTTGAATATGACAGTAAACTGAAGCTGACAGACGCCTTTAAACCATAAAACCACAAAACAAAACTAACACAATTCTGTCAAGTTTGGGTGTCTAATTGTGATGCTTATCACTTTACTTTCAAGTAAAGTACTATCTAAATCACATCCTGATTAATGATGATAAAGTGGTTCTCTAATGATTAGAACAGATGTGGTGTCTCTGCTAGGACGTTTACACCACAGCTTGATTATGAAAAACTGTCTGTTGGCATCAAGGGCTTAAACAATCACAGTTGACAACAGTTCATCAAACATTAAACTTCTTTTCAAACGGAAAGGCTCTTAAGTAAATGCTGTTTGTACATCAATATGGGCTATTTCAAAGTTTTACTTCAGAAGCAAGCAAACATGGAACGACACCCATTACAACAGTGATAACACCTATGTCACCAAACAACCCTCATGCAATCTGTTGGTTAGAACAAGTGCTCATGCTTATTGCACATCAACCTAAATGTCACCTCAGCATGGAGAAATGCATGACAAAGGGTTCTGTCACTTTACAATGATTAAACATTTCCAGGGGATGTTGCATTTTTTTCATCGGATTCTTATTTCCCTAAAATGCCTTTAATAGCGCTAGTCTGTGCTGCCTTTTTTTCATTTGGTCCCACCCGATTATAAAAATTGCTTTACTAGAATTATGCCTCTGATTTTTATCCACTAAAGGCTCTTAATTCCTTGGGCAGGGATGAAAAGGGGAGCAGAACATGACTGATAGAGAAAACAGACAGGCAGACAGAGTGCATATTAAAAGAATAATAACCCTACACTGAGACAATAATGTCAGACAATACAGTCATCCGCAGTGTTAACCTCACAAGTGCCCCAGCTAAACAGAAAACCAGCCTGCACTTATTGGATTACATAAACTGAGTCGAACTTTAAATTATGTTTGTCCACAGAAATTAAAAAGTTTGGAAAGAGCAACACTCAGCATAATTGTTGCTGTTGTGAAGTGACTATGTTTGTTTGTGTTTGCAATGATCAAATCACCGAAAGTTTCTTCGCTCCCGTTAGTGGATGCACTAGCAAAACGAAAGGGGTCACGTGTCCACGATCCCCGACGCCCTCTTTTCCTCTGACATGTTTATTACATCTTGCCATGAACTCAGGTTTTAACTCAGAATTTTCCGCTGTCATCTCATGATGACAGTGACTGTGAGCTGATGCATTCCCAGCAGTTGAACGCTACCCTGCTGTGATCTTTACTTGATCATTTTCCACCATTAAATGGCTACCTCCTGCTGCGTGAAGTTCACTTCACACCTAATGACTTCCGCTTATCTTACCTCAAACATATTAACAGATTTTCACACTCCTCAGTGCACACGTGCATGCTTGCATGAACACGCACGAACATACACTGATGTTTGCAGACATTTCTACGTGGCCAAATTTATTTTGCATCCCTCAAATTTAGTTGTTCTCATTTGACTTTAACTTTAATCAGGTCAATATTCATTTAAAATACTCGATACAGATTTCTAGATCTGAACGTGAACCTGGCTCTGAGTGGTCTTTTTCTTAACTCAAGAAAAGGCTGGGTTTGTTTTTGTGTGAAGTTTGAATGCTTTCATTATTTTTCAAGTGGCGTGGGTTTCCGACGGTGACCCTAAATTGCTTGAATGAGAATGACAGTGTTAATATGATTGTCTGTGTATAAGCCTGTGGCAGTGGTATCTGGTGGTAACTGGTATCCCCATATGTTTCTCTGCCTTTTACATAATACAGGCTTGTATAGTCTGTTAAAGTGAAAGAAAAACAATGAATGATTTTGGATAAATACTTTCAGCAATAAACAGTCTGCTAAGCTCTTTTCATGAACAATGAAACAATTGGAACCTATTAGCCCTCAAATTATAAAATATTGTAAATTACATAGTAGTATGAAATGTGGGGACTAAATGAGCAGATTAAAAGTAAATCTAATTAAAAGATCATTTTGGACGGCATACCTACCATCTCTACTGTGGTTTTAAGACTGTTTATCAGTGTGCTCCCGTTTTTTGTGTTTTTCCCAGTAAAAAAGAACTGCCTCTTGCTTTAGTATACACTTTTCATTGTTCATCTTTTCACTTTTCATCGTTCAATCATTGTACTACTACAAAAAGATTACCACCAAAGACTGCCTGTCCCGTGTTGCCTCTTGTTGGCAGGCAATGGTATGCCCCCTAAGATTCTCAGTCATCCAGGTCCAAGGCTTCCTCAGTTGTTAAGTTTTTCAGAACTGAACATCCAGAGGCCTTTTGGATGAGAGGTGAAACGTCTTCATGGACCTAAAGCAAGTCCGGTTGCCTTTGTATATCACTTAAAAGCTGGAAATTGTAATTTCACCAAAAATGGAATTAGTTTTAAAATGTAGAATAATAGTGTGACTGCAGCTCTCTGAAGAAATCTTTCCCAAACCTATTGTTGGTTTCTGTATCTCAGTGAGAATTCTTTTAGGAATCAAATGCAAATAAATCAGGTATGGCACAATTTATTTCAAAGTATGGGTAATCGTGATGTATGCATGTAAAAGCAGGCAGAACAACCATGACACAGAAAAACTTAAGAAATTTAAGAGAAAAAATCGCAATCATTCTTCAAAAAAAGAAAAAAATGTAGCAACTAATCTATTTTTGTTGACATGTACAAGGCCAGAGAAGCAATCGCAGGAATGTACTCTCTAAGAGAAACATATTAAATCTCAGTATGTCCAAAGGGGTTTTCTTATTTCTCTAGGGTTTTGTTCCTGGCAAGGGCTGTTTCAGGAACAAGTGGCCCTTATCAGGCACCGAGCAGTGAGAGATACCTGTGACAGCCAACATGTTTGAGGCCCAAGTGCTTAATCTCTGGTCCCCGCTACTGAGCAGTGAAGCACATCACTAAAGCAAGAAAGGAGTAACTGCACGCATTTCAAATCAGCCGACACCAGAAATGGAAGGGGCGAAAAACCACATTGCAAGAGCGCGAGAGCACCGCTCTAATCGTATCAAAGACTTCTACAAACAAACATGGGTGAACTGTGATTGATGGGAGCACAGTTAATAGGACTCCGGAATCCAACAGTGTGAGAGAGGAGGGCGGCGGGGACCAGAGATCAATAGCAGCTCGGAAGCATGTTAGGGAATCATTCTGAATCAGATTGATGACAGCTGTTGGTGACGAATTTGGCAATCTAATTTTAACACAAAGTAACTCAGTGATAGTGCTGCCACAAGAATGAACTCAGTCCTCGTGGGCCAACATTATCACAGCTGTTGAGAGTGATATCTGTTTTTGCTGCTGGTGTACGCAGGGGCAGCAGTGCAGTTTTATCTTTGATTTTCAATTCATGCACTATGCCATCAAAGTGCATTAAATTATTAATCCTTAGTGGCAATCTCATATATATAACCTCTTTTAGTGCACTGTCAGGCTTGGACATACACTGTCCCGCCCTGCTCCTGTGGTTATATCTTGCTTTGTTCTTGTTGATGTTTTCTGTGCCGTTTTGTTAAGTTTGAAATCACCTATCTTTTTGTGTCTATGTTTTTTTTTTTAACTTTTGTGCCCTTGTGTGTTTCCCGCCTGAAGTGTTTTTCTACTGTTTGGTTCCTGATTTTTGGCCTTTTTTTGGATCCCTGCCTCTTTTGGAGTCTGTTTCTTCCTGCCTGCAAGTTTTGGACATTCTTTGCTGTAAATAAAATAACTTGCCCTCACCTACCTGCCTGCCTGCCTCTCTGCATTTGGGTCCTCTATCCTGTTTCCCCACACACATGATGACACTTTGGCTTTGGTCAGACTGCAGGCAAATTTGATTTGTTTCTCAAATCAAATGTTTAGGACAGACTGTCCAAGCTGTTATTTGCAAGTGATCAGATCGGATGTGTGTGTCCAGACATCACCAACTTATCTGTATGGGTTGCTGTTAACAACTTAAGCGTAGCTATGCTGGTGACATGACTTTCCAATGCAGAAGCATTAGAAATGGAGGACCATCATTTCACCTTACAAACAATCATACTGTCAAGTTGTCCTCCATAGCACCAAAAACTATACTCTCTGATAGTGTTCTGCTAATAGCAGTATGGTATCTGCTCATTCCATCACTCTGTATTTGACGTCATTGAGTGATGCATTGTGAGTGACACGCTCACTTTAAAATCCGATTTGAATGGTCAGAGCATCTAGACTCAGATGAATCTGTAGAGATCTGATTGGAATCTCATTTCAAACCACCTCCAATGTGGACTATGTGATTTGGATCTAGATTGCAAATATTGCCTCTCATGTGGTTTTCTACTGTCCAGACTTTCTAAAATCAATCCAGATACAACTTGGACATGCCAAAAAATGGATTTGTGCTGGCAGTCTGAACAGCGCCTAAGACTGAATCCTCTACATCTGATATTGAAAAAATCTTGCTTTGCACACAGGCATGAAAATGACTCCAATAATTTCCATTTCTATTGTCCATCTAACTGGACTCGACTACAGTGAGCTCTTCCAAGGAAGGCAGCCACAACAGACAGGGCACAGACGTTCATTTTAGAAAATCTTAACTCATGTATGTTCTTGTGTTTGTCTGAGTGTTCACGTTTGTGTGCAGAGCATACAGTATGAAATGCTTGTGTGAGAGGACGCCTGGTAAGCTAAGAAACCAAGAACACTTTAACATGAGGCTGTGTGCCTCATGTAAATATCTCACTCAATACACTGCCTTGCATCTTTTCTAAAGATTATTTAATTCTGTATATTTATCTTCTGTTTAATGGCTGAAATACAGTATATTTTAGCTATACTTATATACTTATAGCTTTACATTTTTAGCTAACTTTAAAAGGTATTGGCTTGTGAGGATTACTGAAAAGGATCAGGAAAAGGCATCCAGTTCTGTTGTTAGCTGGTAATGCATAAGCATTTTATGTTTAAATCCATAAAGGAAATTATGGGCTGTTACAGAGGTGTACATTAAATTGAAACACAACAATGGCTCAATATTTCTTAATTCTAATCACCAATTTCTCTTTTAAGAAGGACACAGCGCAGCATCACCAACTGGCCTTAGGTTTGTCTGCTGAATGAAGCCTGTTGGGGGATGGATGAATCCCTCCCCTGTTCTGGTTTTCTGAGCCAAGTCTGCATGATGGGGCCCTGAGCCCTCGGTCCGTGCCAGGTGGCAGCTGGGAGAGAGAGTCCCCGGCCAGGCTTCAGCAGCCCTTGCTCTGGTCCTCTGGCCACAACCGTTGCCACTCGGGGCCTGACACCAGCACTTCTGACCTGCTGATTGGTCATGGTCCACCTGCAATATTCAGTTTGTCTGAGCAACATCCTTTTGTCCACACTTAATTTGGTCGGTCAATAATTTCAGGTGTGTCCCATCTTTCAGCAAGTCATCCTTTAAAAACTGTTTCTTTTCTGTAAAATTTTACTGAGCCGATCACTTTCAATCACAAAGGAGGGCTGCTGCACAAGCGGAGCATCCATCTCCAGTCTATTCACCTAAATTAAATTCTGCTGTGTGGATACTATCAGGAAATGTTTTCTACTCGTGAAAGTGATGAATCAAATCTTGTATTAATCAGAAAGATGCCTCTTGTTGGGACTGGGCCATAGACTTAGTGCGTGTAAGCTCAAACATTAACTATGGGATCTCCATATTGCCAGTTTTACTATTTTGGAAGTGAGTGTATAAAGAAATGTAACAGCTCTTTCAAACAACAATGAGCTAACTCGTCAAGCAGCATGAATCCCCCCTCTCCAAGAAGATGGCTAGCTCTTCACCACGTCAACCATGGAAAATGACAGCCCCTTAACTCTTTTTTAAATGAACAGTGTATTTTATCATGTTAACCTTGACAGCTTATAACACTAACATAATATTTCCTGTGTCATTTTGTCATTCTGAGGACTTCAGTGAAGTAGAGAACAATAGAAAAACGCCTGCATAAAAATGATTTAGGTCAACCAACAGCATGCCAAGCATTTAACTAATCAATCAAAGTAGTTCTGTCCCTTTTGCGAGGACAAAAAAAACAGGCATCAGTGATTAAAAAAGACTAGCCAGTCAAGTGTAAGGTTAAATTGTAAAACAGTGAAGTTAGTACTCCACCTTTACCTTTATATTTGTACAGTTCTCTACACGGCCTATTCCCTCGGCAACACAACCTCTGCAGGACACTTCCCTGCTATCAAGCAGTGAAGACACTTTTCCCCTCTTCCAGACACTTCCAGAAAGATGTTCGCTCAATTCAGGCCTCACTTTTCAGACCCAGCTGCATACTATCTTTAACTCCCATCAAGCCAGCCCATGGTTACTGCTGTGCCATAGAAGACATACAAGTCTTTTTTATTGTTCACTGTTTCAGCAGATGGTCTTGCTTGTGCATGAGCATAGGTTCTTCCCTTTCACAAGGATCATTACATCACCATTATTTTTCATTTTATGATGCATTCTATCTTATCCATCACCCATTAATGACCTCATACTGAACTCAACTTGTGAGTGCAGTAGTTTATCCCACCACGAACCTTATATGCCCTATATTCATTAATATATTTGGCAATAAACAGTTGTGCTTTACTCCATTAACAATTTATCTACGCTCGTTTAATCCAACAACCATTCAGTGTATGGCTGAGCCCAGCTCTTGGATTCAGCTCCTGCAAAATGGGGCTTCTCTAAATAAAACGTATTGATTTATTGTTCACGTTTTCAATAATGTAACATTTCGGAAAAATCTAATATCAAACCCCATGCCACCCTCATAATTAAGTCTGCCCAGAACATCAACACAAAAAGATCATGTGGCTTAAAAACATTGCTCCTCCTTCCATTGGTAATCAATGCCACAAGTCAATTTACATGCAATAGCTTTTGCAACCTGAGCCAATCCATTGCTGATTCAATTGTAGCCCATTAAGACTGTGAGAGGTGATATTAAAGGTGACACTATCAAATTCCAATGGCTTCATTCAATAACTTTGTTCTACAGGAGTGAGATCCACCATCGTACTGCAGACTAAATTGAACCGTGCGGGGGCTGGTTCACTGCAGTCTCCTGTAGCTTGAGGCCATACTTCACCTCTGCCCTAAAATAGATGTAAGAGCTCAATGACAGCAACACTTAGCTGACATCACCAAAGAGATGTGTCAGCTACTTTAATGTATTTTCATAGCTCATAAAAGACTGAATGCAATCCTGCAAGAACGCTATCTAAGCACATGCTCAACCTCAGGAAAACCTGTAATGACTAGTAAGATGTTTAAAGTAATAGTGGGAAGAAAAACACTAAACATTGAGGTTTGGTAGAAGTGCTTAATCTGCTCATGTACAAACTGAAGCTGACCTTCTCCACATGTAATAAGATGTCAGGCTGTTCTGATGACTCACATGGTTTTCCAGCCAAAATATACTTGTGAAGCGAGACTCAATAAAAAAAAACACCTGAAGTACAGTGCATGGGACATTTATGCCAATAAAAACACCAGTCAGTGCCGGCTCCACAGGTTTTCCACCGCTGATTTCTATGTCCAGTGCTGACAGCATCACTTTCTATTCACACAACCCTCCCCGTCATCCAGTCCGCTGTGTTCACTTTATTTACTCTTTCCAAACCAGCTTTAACTGGAATCTACAAGTTTTTCTTCAACCACTGGCTGGAGACAGAGTAGCCGGTTGAGTGTGGGCCACCTTCCGTAATGAGGATCACCTTTTGCTGAGGTGGGCACATTTGCTGCCATGATGTTAGAACAGGATGTGGACAGCAAATCGAGCTACAAAGGAGGCCTCGCAGCTGCCGAGCTCATTTTGTGTTAATGCTTTCCAGAAAAAGACTTAAAACAGCTATGTAAACAGAATTCAGGCCAAACTTTGAACGTCAACAGATAGTCACTAACCAGCATTTCTCCTGTAAAAATGACATCCGTATCTTCATATAAAACCAACTCAGGGTAGGGTGAATGTCTCAGAAAGAGAACAGTGTGAATTTTTGCTTTTGTGTTGCAAAAATCAAGTGATTTGCATAATCTCCATTTGGTTGCAATTTATCATGTCCAACTGCAATTTAGCGACCGACTTCCTGATTCCAAGCTATCTATTAAATGAGTAATTATACAATATTGACATTAAGTAGAATGAGCATTTATTTAACTCAGCAGCACTAAGGAAGCAGAGTTATAGATACTCACTGTGGAGATGTCAGAGATTATTAATGCCCAAAATCCATTAATTGTAGTATGAAGCCTATGCTGTAACACCAACAGTGTGGCTTTGATTGCATAGTGATTCAAACGGTTCAGGACCACTTTTTAACTGTAAACGTTAAGGACATTTGTGCCTAAGAAATATTTATCATTATTATTAGTAGTAGTGCTTGTATGGGTTGTTGTAGCACTTAATTAGTTCTATTGTGTTGTGCCAAACATTTGGCCTGACCCACATGGGATTATGTGACACTGCTATATATCAATAAACAAAAAATATATAAGTCGTCTTCTGGTCAAGCAAAGACTTTTTTCTAAGAAATTAACTGACTTTAGGTAGTACTCACAAAAGACCGATTTTAAAAAGAATGGTCAAAATCAATGCGGCATTGACTGAAACACCCTGACTTTTAGTCCCTTTGTTATGGGTCAAGTACCAAAAACGCTGGGTCCTACAGTTCTCATAATGCAACTTGAATCTGCTAAAAATTTTAAGTCTCAAGCCCGAGCAGAGATAACCCTGATCACCAGGCTCCTTTTTTTTCTGACTTCAGATAGCTCTTCCAGGTCTACAGAAGACATTATACAACTGTTTTTACGGGTGAGTAGCACTCCCGGTGAGAAGTAGAACTTAACTGAACTAATGTTTTTTGTGTCTCTTTAAATGTTCTGGATGTGAATAGCCAATGTAGTCACTGTGCATCATCCATGTTTAAAATATCAATTTATGTTTTTTTCATCTCACTAAACAAAGTATCGAATATTTCCCAGCAAAAGAGAACAATAATAGGACAATAGAAAACAAAATAAAACTCACTTTCTGTATTTAAAGAAAGTCTACATTTAACCAATCAGCTATTTCTATTATTGCTTTATTTTGTTATTTTATTATCTTAAAAATACGCAGTTTGGTTTTGTCCGTGTTGTGTATGTTGTCTATGGTATTGTCAGTTAACCCCAATGTGTACTTTTTTGATGTAAAAAAGGGAATTTGGAAACTATCTTAAACAGGTGGTGCCTCTTTTTGTAAACGTAAAGGGAGCCAAAGTTTTGGTGATTAAAATTAAAGAAAACCTACAGACTTCATCCATTACACTGATCTGTACTTGTCAACATATTGCACATAGACACTGAATGACTTCTCCATCACCTAGATTTCCTGTGCCGGCCTTTGTAACACGCATACATATAAACACTAACACACACGGGCACTCACATACACTTCAGTGACACTATCTCACTATCTCATTTAATTAGCTCCTAAAGGCAGCCTTCCCTCCATTAGTGCGTGGACCTATCAGTATCCTCCACTATACTATCTTTTTTTTTTAAATGAGCTATACATTTCAAACAACCTTGAGCTGTTTGTACTAGCTGATGCTTATCTGGCCCTGAGGTCACTGCCTGAGATCAAGGGTATTTTCATATTAAAAATATATAATAAAAAGGCAGCACGGCCATGACAACTTGGCCAGGTCAGCCAGCTCAATGTTAGATGGACACAAGTGATAAGGAGAGGAACACAGCGGCGGTATTTCAAAGCGATGATGCCATTCTATGAATGGGCTCTGGAAATGCTTCAGATGGATGCAGAGAAAACCACAGACTCACCACTTGGCATTCAACGTAACAACGCTGCTACCGCGAAGCAAATTAATTTCAAACTAATTAGGCCTACAACCAGTTTTCGTGTTGGAAGAAATAATAAATGCTATTATCATTACTGTCCAATTAGACCCAGCTATGGGAGCTTTCATTTATCCTTGCCGTATAGGCGGAAGAGCATGAAGAGCATTGGGGTAAAGACAAAGATGCATATACTTTCAGATCTGTGTGTTTGTGTGTGTGTGTGTGTGTGTGTGTGTGTGTGTGTGTGTGTGTGTGTGTGTGTGTGTGTGTGTGTGTGTGTGTGTGTGTGTGTGTGTGAACACACAGTATCTCATCTTAACTACTCCCAGTTTAAATATTGTTCTACTAGCTCAGATGAGAAAGTATGGTGGAAGGTAATTCTTCACTTTGGTTCCAGCTAAACTAATAAAGCTCAGTCCTGCTATGCTGACAAACACAAACTCTTAACAGTCTTTTCAAATTTCACTTGGGTGTCACTCTGCCTCTCAGAGCAGGGGCGTCCTCCGGGAGTTCATGAAACAAATTCATCTTTTTATTTCATGCACAGAGGGAAGTAAACAGTGTCCTTCTTCCCTACTGTGATTGCCAGGCAAACAAATCCCTGTCTTCCATGCTGTGTGTGTGTGTGTGTGTGTGAGGGGGGGGGCATTTGGTGACATTTGGGACGGTTTCACAACAAGCCGAGCAGGCTTGACAGTCCTTGCTGTGCTGGGGAATGAAAAAGTGGGGGAACTGTGATCTCTAGGCAAGCAAGCCACGGATATACTGTACACACATGATGTTTCACGAAAAACCTTTATTTATGCTTTCTTTTGTTTTAAGAAAAAAATGCTTCATGTAACTGCAACCATTCTGACACTATACAGTACATGTATGCCCAGTGCCTGCAATTCATCATGCGTATACTCAAATGGGAGCACTGAAAAATAAAAAAAATAAAAAAGTTGAAGTATAAACATAATGATAACTATGTTCAGCAGAAATTCATATTTTCATTGTAATTAAGTACCCTACTGATTTTTACTCCTTTGAGGATCCATGCGATCATAAAACTTGCAGCGGTGATACTAGTGAACGTAGCCTTCTATGAATGCACAGCAGCTGTTGAGGGCTACAACCGGAGATGTGCTCCTCTCTTCTGCAAATAAAGGCGCCTCATGGGCGAAGTGAGTTCGGGCTGGCTTTACCCTCAATGATCCCCTAACGTCCCGTGACACCGAGAGAGTGTTGACTGCGAGGAGCCTTGTCAGGCAGCACTCAGCGTGGACAACGGACGTGCCGTCATTATGTGACGGGACCGAAATTCGCACATGCAACAGTCCGCACGCTGCTCAACAACGAGTTCCCCCGACATCACTATACCGGGCTGCACGCCGCAGCGTGGAGTTGACCGTGCACAGGCAGCTCGAGTCAGCTGCGCCTCCGCGCGATACGGCGATGACCCCCACGGCAGAGATATACAGCGCACAGCTGGGGGGGCAAAACACTCTTTGGCACAGGGACATTTTCACCTGCTTGCACCGTCGGACATCGCTGCTACGCGCCGGCGGTCCGACCCACTAGATTGAAACCCGGTTCCCAACAGCCTCCAGGATGTTCCTGAAAATGCACAAATGCGAGAGCCGTGCTAAAGGCGCGGGGGCAAGTTGAGCGACTTGTTTTTGGGCGCAGGGCGGTCGTGTTATTTGGGATTTATTAGCTGGGACGCGAACACTGAAACATTTGAACGTCCTGAAGGATAACAACCAAAAAAAAAAGGTGCAGACTTCCAATGAGGCATCCCACATTGGACAGAATAGAATGACGAGGAAATTCAGATGATCGGCTCATTATGATCGATGAATGGTGCCTTTTAAGGAAAACGGGGGGTTTATATCCAGCAACCGCTCAACATTTGGCGCCGGCGACAACACCAGACCGCACTAAAGACGGCCCGCGGTGCCAAGTTCCAGCGGACTGCGCATTCCCGACGGCCCGGTTCCTCCTTACCTTTCTCCTCGTCCGACACTGTCGAGGGCTCGGCGCACGGCAATAATCCCGACAATAGGGCTAGAAGGGCGAGTAGAAAAAATTCGGACATGTTTTCGGAGAGCGGGCTGTAAGAAGCCACGGTGCTTCTCCCGGTCCTGCTCCTGCTCCTGCTCCTGGTCCGGGTCCAGTCTCCCCCTCCACCACCACCCGCTTGTCGAGCGCCGTTATACGGTGGCCGTCCAGCGGAACCAGTGCGCGGAACAGTGCAGCGCTCCCCCGGCTCCCCGACACATGCACACCGCCGCTCCGCACGGCGAGCAGAGCCTCCGGAGACAGCAGGAGAGATGAGACTCAGTGGCAGAGGGACAGAGGGAAGGCGGGGTGGGAGTGTAGGAGGATAAAGACTGAGTACGTCTCCGATCTTCTCTCGGTGATTAGAAGCCGTCAAGGTGGCGCGGCTCGTCTGAAAGGTTGGCTGGAGAGTCAGCGGAATGAGTGTCAGTCTTTGGTCCGGGGGAGTTTCAGAGGAGGGTCTTCTAAAGAGAAGGGGGGAAGCCAGAGGATGAGGAATGAGTAATCTCAGGTCTCACTCAAGTACAGTGTAGACTAGAGAAATGTACGACCCCCCCATCCTGCAGAATTAGCTTCTAGCCAGTAAATCTGACCAAATAGCAAAGGCGGCAAATGTGACATGAGACTCTGCTGAGCTGTAGGACTTGTTTTGCAGTCACTTCAAGGGCACCCCAAAGTGTCACACACTGGACCACACAAAGAACAATGCGGTCGGGTGATACTTGGCATGGGTCTAAAACAGAAGGGACTCCAGACCACAGTACATGACGATATCTCAACACACTGGATAATTCCAAAACACTAGAGTATGAAGCGGTGCTGTTTGCGTTATGCTCTTCTTAATATATATATATCTTCTACCAGGTCTTGGGCTCTATTCACCAGATGTTTATGAAGTGACTATACACCAGCGTTGTACTCCTGTCACCTGAAGTTGCCGTGAAAACCGTATGAAGTGTATAAGTGTCATTTGTAGGCCACCGAGCTTAATGCATTCACTCATGTTGCTGCCTTTGTAGACCAGTGTGTGGTTATTTTTGGCAGGGGGAAACAAATTCGCAGTAGCACAGCATCAAAACTTAACTTGAAAGCCCTATGACTTAACAGATGTTTGCCTAACATGACTGCTGAGATGAACTTTCCTATGGTCAACCACTGCAGCCTGCTTCTCCTGCTCTATTCTGGTATCTCCTGCTGTTTTTAATGGGAACTAACAAAGAAAGGCAGCCGACTAAGCTGACATTCTAATGATGAAAACCTTGCAGGAACTATGCATTGAGAACATACATATAGTGTGTAACGTATGTGCCAGATGTTTCTTCACAATGCTCCTGCAGGTTCAGAAGCAAAACCAGTTTAAGTGCAAATGGCTCAACCGAGTCCTAAAAACTCTTATGATACACAGTACATTATTATGATCGGAAAACTGCAATGCCAAAGAGGGAAAAACAAATTGACCTGTAGTAAAGGGACTTCAGTGAGACTTAACTTACATCGAACATCTGTGAGCTATTGAATAAGACATGCCTGTTAGAACGTGTGGTTTTCTTGCAAAATTCATTTCGTAAGGGCTCAGTGCAGAGTTTTTAACCACTAGTGGTTCTGTGGAACCCATATTGTCTGTTGTGCCAGCGTGAGCATTCATGTCTGCGGACTGCCATGCCCATTCCTTTACCAGCCTCACTTTTTACCTGTGAAGCTCTTCTTTTAGTGCCTTCCGCGGCATTTTCAAGGCAATGAAATGAAAATCTCTCGGATTGCCACAACGCCATTTTTAAAATGTTGTTCTAGTTTGCGGATAAAATGCCCATGTGCTGTGGATTGTTCCTCATGGCTACAGTCACCGTGCTACTGACAGTAGTGTTTGTCGGTGCACTGGCCGACATAAGGGGAATCGATAGCATAATGTTTTCCGTTGTTTGGTATGGATGCTGCATCTGAGCAGAACGTGGGAAAACTTCAGGAAAGCAGGGCGGCATACCATTGCCCAGAAGTGGCGGGAGAAGAAAGTGAGTGCATTGGATGAATCAGGAAAGAATATGTAAATATTGGTGAGGATCTTTCTGGGCAAAACTGAAGTCAATTGCATAGATGGCATTGTTTTTGACTGGAGGAGTAAAGTCAGCTTAAACACTTGCAACAAAGGTACATAGCTACAGTACAAGCATACTGGCATGTATTCCTATACTGCACTATTTTTGCAGGACTCCTTATTTTAAAAAGAGTCAGAGAATGACAGCAAACAAAATGCAAATACAGTATCTAAGTAATTATTTTCAAAATGAGTTTCAGAGTTCACTCATGACCTTGGAACCAGCAGCTGACGACTGTTCAGTCAACTGCCGAGATGAAGAACGAACCCTCACACTCAATCTGAAAGCAACATTATTTACATAAGCCAACATGGACAAAAAATTCTGAAAGTGATAAAAAAAAATTTAACATCTACAAATCCACGAGAGCTGAGCAAACTCCGTCTGCTAATGATGATCATGTAATATAACTACTAAATGGACCTTTTTGAGGTGAGATTGTTTTTCAAGTATTTTACTCATTTATTGTGTCTGGCGGAGCTGAAGAGCATACTGTATACATCACATGTAAACTCCTGCAAGCTCATTTTTAAATCTAACAGAACATCTAATGAAGTCAGTAACACCTATCTCTGAACCCTCATGTCAGGCAGAAACGGAGAGATATTTCACTGTAAACCTAGTCGCAGATCCTCTTTAAACGTGTCTATTAAATGAATATGATACATATGCATGTTTATTATCCAGTGATGAACCAAGCTCTTAATGCTACTCAAATATGAGCAGCCATGTCCAGTCACGCTGTGATAAATTCATTAAGCGAGACATTGTTAAAGGTGACGCATCTTAGATGAGATGGCAACATGACTAACTTTCATGTGGAACAATCTGTTGTGTTATTTATTGAGTTGTCACAAAGACTGAGGAAGTCTAAGTCTTCAAGGACACTCTTCACAGAGTATCTGCTGTTTCTCCGTGCCAGGATTGAACTGTTTTCTCCTCAGAAAAACAAATGAATAATTTCATGAGGCTTTCATTTTTTTTCTTTTCACCGAAAGCTGAGAGCAGACAGCATTTCCACGCAATCATAGTGGCTACATTGTGATTGAAATGCTTCAACTTTTTCTGACCACTGTAAAGTGCTCCACTTATGTCCTGAATGATTCATATGCACACTAGACTAACACTAGAGCTGTGTAAGCTGTGAATGTGGTGCGCTTACCGGCCTCTTCTCTTCACCTTTACCCTTAATTAGAAAAAGTCATCTACCGCTACACAATCACACCAGCCTAACTTAAACTTTTGGTAAATTTGAGCGTTGCCATGCGCAAAGGACACATGCACCTGCTCACCCCAGGCGGTCCAGCAAGCTTGGTTTCAGTGCAGATGTGTCAGAGGGAATCAAGAGCTAGTGGCAGACGCACTACAGAGTGCCAGAGGCCAGGGCAGCCTAATAGGCCACTCATGCCTTGCGTGTCACTCACTTGCGGTACAGGTCCTGACATACAAGACTGAATGGAGCCCGTCGGCCTGTCAAGAGTACACAGTGACATGCGGATACACAGTCGCACTCCACACACCCCACGTGTCCTCGGTGTCGTATATCTGTGTGAAGTGACGTTCTGTGGGACGTTTTCTAGCACCGTGCCCTTGGAGCTCCTCCCACTGACTGACATGAGTGATGACTGCTACTCACCGTGCCATTTCTCGCGCTGCATTCGGCTGCACTTAGCTACTTTCGCTTTGGATGGCGCTGCCATTCTCCAAAATTAGCAGCAGCTATTGACTCTGCTTGACCCTGTCATAGTTTCAGGCTCATTATCAGGCTTAATAGTGCTGCTGCTGTGGTTTTTGCCACAGCTTATAGCTCCAGCATTCTTCCCAGCTTCATTACCACTCCTCCTGTTACCACAAGATTCCCCTCAGAAGTCAAAAGCAATTTTAGAAAATGAGGAATGAGCAAAGATCGGCTGGCAAATCTGGTCTGACATGCATTTTGTTTCTTTTGACAGTTATTAGTTGGAAATCAGGGAAGGCACTGAATGGAGGTTAGTTCCGTCTTGGTGCGGAGGATGAGCGTAGTCATCTGCTAGGGCCATAAAGTGAGGATCCATGGGTGCTCCCCAGAGTCTCTCTGCTTGTTAATCAAGCAGTGGGATGACAGGTCATTTGCTGCATGAATTACTGCACTCTCATCATGCTGAAAATGACATGCATTTTTTTGAAAAGGCGAGTGTAACCTTTGTCACTCTCTGTCAGGGTAATGCGAGGTTAGAGCTGCTCCATCTGTGTGTGTGTTTCAGCGGGATGTACCGCCATCAAACCGATTTTAGGGGTTGCATTCACAGTCAGTGGGCCATAACTACAACAATGGTATATTTTATGTTTCCTCTACCAGATACAGATGTTTTGGGTTTGTTTTTTTTGGGGGGGGGGGTATTACTTGTTTCCTCCATCCATTGACAGCCATCAAATGTTATTCTATAAGAGCAGATTGTTCCTTAGTGCGATTTCATGCACATCACAGAGGAGATGAACATCATACATTTAATTCTCATAAATAAAGAGTAACTGTGATGCCATTTCCTGTGCTTGTACTAAGCTGTTTGAGGAGCAATTTCAACAAAGCAATTTCAAGTTAATTGTCTTTGTGTGAAAACTAAAAAAAAGAAAAAGAAGCTTCCACAATCTGTATTTATTCATGAGTGAAGGAGAAACCCTGGTCCTGTAAGTGAGGAACAGCAGGACACTATGACTATTTTGAAAAAAGTTTTTTTTTCTTCAATTATTACTTTCTATTTAAATGTATTTTTGAAATTATACCAACACACTTTATCAACCTCAAGGGAAAACAATGAGCAGACACATGCTCATACACACTCCAACACACACTATTTTCTGTGGCAGGCAATGCACTGATATCTAACTTACTACTGCCATCTAGGGATACATAAAAATTCGGTTTAAGTCTTGCTTCATGTACATCATAGTCACATCGAGGGCACTACGTACTCCATATTGCAATGAAACAACAAATTTACAACCCAAAAAGGACAAATAAAAAGTAAACTCAGTGTGATCTTATGTTCAAAAATAATACCTTCGCCATGTAAACAAAGAGCCCTATTCCTTCACCATTAGGTGCTCTATTTGCAAAAAAAAAAAAAAAAAGCCAAACTGCTGTCTGTCCATCTGTGTGTGACAGTTAAAGTCTTTCTCCTTTGCAATATTTTGTGGTGCTTACCAGCGGACAGCAGGGTTGGAGGAGCCAAAACACAGACAGACCAGCTCACCATCTCTCTCCTCTCACAGGTGGAACCCACTCCTACTGAATAATGAACCAGATCTCAGCTTGGCCTCAGGGGGGGGGGTTTGAAGCCGCCCTCAGCTTAGTGCAAGGCTTTGTTGCCCATATGCGCACACGCAAGCTCGCCCTCACAAATTCCTGCTCACTGTCATTTTTTGCCGCCGCACGTAGCTTTGTGAGAAATGCCCCACTGATTGGCAGCAGAGGAGGAAAAAAAACAAAGAGCAGAGCCGGGAGACATTGAAGAATCGGGATGGTCTCAACATGGAGGGGGGAGATAGGGAGGAGGCAGGGGAGAGACAGGGAGGTTGGAGTGTGTATACTGCATGTGTGTGTGAGCTGGAGGGATGCAACAGCAGTTTCCCAGCAGTTCAACTTGCTGCACCTCGGGGGGGGGGGGGGGGGGGTCCATGTAAGTGTTTCTACTGATGACGGCGAAGAAGGATCGGAAAGGTAGGCACAGCAGTTGTGTGGTGGTGGGCACCTGCAGGGCGAGATGAAAGAAACAGCTGCTGGATACCAAGCTAATAAATGGCCACTCTTTCGCTCCCTGATTGAGATTTAAGAGGTGTGGGTAGGTAGGGCTGAAGGGGGTCAGCAGCAGTGGTGAGTCAGCTGACCTTTCAGAAAGCCCTTCACCTCCCCAGCCTCCATGCGGAGCCCATTAACTGCAGAAATATGACAGCTTTCGATTACATCCACCGTAATTAACTAAGACATTAATGAAATTTGTGGGCTGCTGAATGTAGTATCTCAAAAATTGCAACAACAGCCTAAAAAAATGCAATCTGTTCACTGAGCATGAATATACACAGTCTGTTTGTTGTTACTTTGATAGTTCAGTTTAGTGTCCTGTGCTTTCTTTTGCTTGGTCGTCAGCCATCCCGTGTCACTAACTCATAGTGACAGATCCACTTCATAGTGCTTCTCTTCACAAGTTGTGGCAGCAGGCCAACATGCGCAGGAACACACATCTCCTCAGCAACATCTAAATAGGTAATTATCTGACTTGTAAGAGTGGGATTTAGGGGTGGGGGTGGCAGCCAGTATGCTCCACGTGATCGGCCTGAAACTAAAGCCTCTACTCAGCAGAGGAATATTAATTTCCTCTTCCAAGTCAACAGGCGGTAAGGGAAAGAGAGAGCTCAAGAGAGAGAGTTGCCAATCAACAAGCAATGGTTAGCAACATCCCAGTAAGGTTACTGAATAGCGTTATTGTTGCAGTGTCCTTGTTGGATGGAGCAGCACGCCATTAATGTTGGTGGTTATGTTTGCTTCAACGTTGGCTTTGTGTTTGTCATATCTGTGAAGACGTCATTCCTGTGGGAAGGGTCAGAAATTGGTTTCCTCTGATCAGTGAGCAAAATCAAATGCAATGGTGATCTGGAGCCCCCCCCCACACTGCTCCCAGGTACTGACATCAAAACAACCTCGTAATGAAGAATATTAGCCATGTGCTGCAGGAACAAATTTTTTTTCCTATGCCTGGGCTTATTGATATGCTCTATCCTTCTACACTGATAATTGCCTGCTGAGCTCCAGATCAGTTATGTAATTTGCTATCAAAACTCCATGATTTCATGTGTGTATAGTCTTATCAGACTTAAGTTAAAAAAAAAAAAGGAAAAAGAAAGAAAAGCTACGATAGACTGAGACAAAGGAGAAGGTAAAAAGCAAACAGCAAAAATCCATGAGTACAGAGACAATGGGAAAGTGAAGCTTTTTTATTGAATTCATTACTTTAAAATCTGAGCAGATTAGATTTTTCATTGTTATACAAATACAAGAGTCATAATGTCTGTAGTGACAGAAGTAATGAATAAAATAAAGCAAGCACTTGCTAAAGGGAGGCTTATCAAAATCTTCACTCTAAGGACATTATGGCCTTGAGTGACCCACAACCGTACCTGCTCTTACAGTTGCTCAGCTCTGGATTATGAGTGCTGGAAAATTTTTAATACTTTGGTAGTAGTCCAACAGGAACAGACAGCTGCTTAATTTATGACAGTACAAATTGTGACTTTCAAGTCTCAGGGTGTTTGTCCGTACCTGGCAGGGAATAACATTATTGTTATAGACTGAGATGTAAATTAAACATGCACTCTACAAATAAAGCACACAAAGAGTTTGATAATCCCCAGTACTGATGAGAAGGCAAAATTATATATGGTTTTGAACCAGTGTAACTTCAGTCCTTTTTACTACAAAGAACATCAAAGAAGACTTTCTTTTCAACGCAGTAACTCTTTTGTACTGATAATTCAAACAGAAACTCAATGCTTGTCATTACCTAACATTTTGTGTCTAGAAAATGAATAGGAATTGTGTGCCTGAATGCCAAAATTACTCCTCACACTCTATTGCTCTGTACAGAACCAGTGTCCCACCAATTTACCAATTTATTTTGCCATTAGGTTTTCATTCATTGATCTTAAACTTAATATTTTTTTGTCCATATTGTAAACTAAACAAAGATCTGCTTCTGTACTGCACGGTAAAATTTGAGCATCTCATCATCTCATCATTTCACCAAGATAAAACAATGACTCTTTTGTTCGATTCGCCACAGAAACTTCATCAGTGCTGTGGTTGTTGAATGCTGACAAAACAAGGTAATAGCTTGCCTGGCCAATGCATACAGGTCTTAACTTGGAATTTTATTTAACTGATTTACACTCATCATCTCACCAGATGAGCTCGCACTATATGTGAAATTGCCTGAATTACAAAAGACTTTACACTGCGTTTGGTAGGCAATTTGTAATTTGGCCTAAAAATCCAAACAGGCCTGCTTCAAAGCAGATGTATTGACTTGTCGTAGCATTGAATACACAGGTGTTAGTACTAATGTTAGCGATGGCTCCATTCTAATCAAGTGTCCCACTAAGCCATGACAGTGTGACGGAGAGCCAGCGTGCACAATACCAGGAGCCTGAACCTGAAGCAGCTGAATGGATTTCAGCCATCATTCATTTCATTATTTACAACAGTTCTTTTCCTACTGCGATGTGTCAAAATGTTCTCTGTTAAGGAGACCCTGCATACCCACACAGTTGTTATCCCTTTCTCTGGCTACAGTCGTGAGAGGTCTGATCAAGCAAAATAAGTAAAAACGTCTGTGTGGGTGTAGCAATGGGTGTGCAGGGCCTTTAAGTGCCATGGGCAGATTTTAATGTGGGAGCAGTTAGCCGAAGTTGCCCAATAAATGTTCATACTTAGTTTGGACTTAAAGTTGACAAAAACTTTGCTTAGTGATTGGTGACTTGAAGAAGACAGTTCTGTTCACTTTTATTGTAATGTCTATGCTTACTGGCTAAAACAATATCAAGGTTAAAATTATACAAAACATTGTGAGTAAATGTTGATATTAGATTTAAAAAGTGCATCACTAAAATCTGACTAAATGTGACAAAAACTAATTTGCTCTTTTCGTCTACATCCTGTATTAAGACTAATAAGGTAGTAGGAAGCTAACATTGTTAGTTTCTCTTGCTACTAGCCATAGGAGCTAAATTATTCATATTAGCTAAATTTTCTTACTTTAAGATTAAAAAAATCTGTGGTTCTTTGGCTCAGTGAGGTTTAACTCAAACAGTGACATTTTTTTTCTACCTTCACAGCAGCTCTGCCTCCTGGAAATGTGTATATAACTTAAACTAAAATCTGCAGTTGCGCGGTTGCTATCAACCAGGGTGCATCTACAGACAGGCGCCATCTGTTTTATGAAATTCATGTGAAGCTTGAAAGGCAGTCAGAAGAACCCTTGAGAGGGAGCATGATCTCCATGTTACATCAGCAGTGGTACACACAGAGGATCATTCATAGAGTCTTTATCTGTAGATGACCGCTCGCACTCAAAGCCCTCCCTAGCTGTCTTCAATTTGTCCTCTCCCTCTCTGCTCTTGCTATTGTTTATCTTGCAGGAGTTGCGTTGATGGCATTTGTGCAAGTTTGTGGTTGTCGCCTAATAGCTTACTATGATGGATGAATACCTGGAGAAAAAGTCGACCATGTCTAGAGTTTCCTCTCCCCATTCTATCTCTCTTTTCACATTCACCCTTTACGCAGCACTAACTCAACCGTGAACAAGGTCGATGGATCTAAAACAGTATTGGATGAATGTTATATTCTTTGTTATGAGCTGTACATTTGGCATTGCACAGGTATCTATGTTTCAGGGGCACAATAATTTTTCATTAGACATAGATCAAATGAGTCCTCATTGTGCAAAAATTCTCCACGTGTCTTTCTCTTTTGTATAGTTCCCTTTTCTCTTCTTCTGTCTCAGACTGGGGTCGGACAAATCAGTCTTGACAAGCGCAGTTGAGACTGAACAAGTGCTCTAGAGAAAATGTCTCATGCTGTGGCGGAGGTGTGCACACAATGGACCAAGGGGAGGACAGAGGAGGATACCTTTTTTCATTCTTCAACATTCACCCATCTGTACACAGAACATCTGTACAATCATAATTACAAAACTAATTTTACAATTATTTCTCACTCATTGTTGCAGAAACAAATGTTGAGGACACACAACGCGGAAAACACAAACAATTTTGCACGCAACTTTCTCTTTCTCTTAATTTATAATTGCATTGTAGAGTACACAGAATGCAGAATGATCCAGGTACTTCTTATACCAATTCATTTGAGGTTCCTTGCCCAAAACTCTGAGACTTTAGTCTTGGTCTGTCTTAGATTGCTTCACACCCGACACCTGCAGAATCACACCCGTCCCCGGATTTCCTGAACTGTAATTAGGCACTGCAGGCCTGCCCAGCTTTGTATTTCTCTGCATACCAAAGCATTAGTGTTTTTAGGTGGGAAGAAAAAGTGAGGCAACAACTACGTCAGAGAGATGCAAGACCAGAAAATTTCACAATTTTAGAATCAGTCATAATAAGAGTCAGGGAGATTTACCATTAAATACAGGTGATAATCAATAAAGCACATACAGTACCTGTTCTCCCGTTGTCCTGCTCCATTCCCCGTTTGTATAAGATGTCAGTGTGGTTAGCTACTGTATATTTCCTCTGCCCAATTTAATCGAGTTGTCAGATGACTCCTGCTGTTTTCATGTTTAGTAATCCTCTCAGAAAGATGCTTGAGATCCTGAAAGCTTGTTCCTCACCACATACCCTACGAACATGGGAAGCAAAATAGTGCCTTCTTTGACAAACTATAAGTTATCTATTTTTTCCCTGGGGAACCACTCCACATTAAATCCTCGATTATTTTCACCGCCGGTTTGGTTTATAGAAATATCCCATGGCAGGAGGACATTTAAAAATTTAAGCTCAAATTTTTCTTCAAAGGAATATGTTCAAATTTGTGCTGTAGAACATAATCCACTTTGTCCAGGTTGACCACAGGTACTCTCCTCTTTAAAAGAAATGCTAACTTCTGCCAACTACAAGCAAATGACAAGAGCAGTACTTGGCAAACAGCCAATCAAACTGCAGTGGGGCAACAGGTGGTCGGCCCTACCTGACATCTAATTTGTGCCATCCGCTTTCATTGCCAAGACTTAGGGCATATGTACTGTTGTTTCCCCACAAATCGGGACGATTGACATTGTGAGCATGGGGCTATCCCCACATGGCAGTCTCTCAAACCAAACACAATTAAAAGTAACTAATTTAAAACGATTAAGTCCAGCCACGGACCTTAAATTGTAAGATAATGAGAAATAATAGAAGCTGCTTTTTTTTTTCTTTTTTTTGCTTTTCTGCTGCCAGCAGGTGGAACTTTTCCTCACTTGCCCCAATTCCCCCAAAGCCTTTATGTGTTAGTGGTGTACACAGTAGTAATAACAATACAAAGCATCTAAGATTTGAACCCTTTCCAAACCAAAAACATGAGTGCAAAAGTGTAAGGAATGGATTAAACTCATGTGTCTGTCTGTTCTAACATAAGCCTTAATTGTTAGCATGTCTGGGGAACTACCTTACTACAGTTACTGTGTATGCACAAGTTTGGGCACCGCAGGGCAAATAGCATTTTTTGTTGATTGAAGTGAAAAGAAGAGAATACAGAAAGAAAAACCTAACCTAATTCTCAGCCTAGCGTTACTTTCCAGATGAAAAACTAGCATATCATATCACTAGTGAGGTTACAGGTTATGAAAAAAAAAAGGAGCCGTTAACAACTAGCACACCCACTGTGTAGTATTTTTCCACTGTGTGGAAGCTAGCTATTTATTTCCATGTCTTAAACAGGGATTATCTAAAGACCCCAGGAGCAAATCTAATGCCAAATATAAGGAAGCCACAAAGCCACTCCTTGATGAACATATCAGTAGCTGTATAGGTTAAATAAACTTCCTCTGGGCACAGGACGACGTTTGAACATCCGGCTTTTAATTCCATATTACACCTCTGAGATTGGTCAATTAACATTACAGAAAGTGTATAAGCCGCAATTTGTATGACTTTAGTTGACAGAGACGTGTACTTCTATCTTCGTGAGGACACTCTTTGACATAACACTTCCCTAGCCCCTTACCTTAACCTTAACCATCACAGCTAAATGACTAACCCCAACCCCAACCCCAACCCTAACCTAAACCTCAACCTAAACCTAATTCTAACCCGAACCCTAAAACCAAGTCAAATGTATAGCCATACAAGTACACACACGCACACACACACACACACACACACACACACACACACACACACACAGTGCTCCACACTCTCAAAATACCTTTATCTTTGTTGAGTTTAGCCTTGAGTTTGCTCTACAGTATATAATGCATTAGATAAATAAATATTACGTTCACATGTCACTGAATAATTGGTACTGATGTTCTGTTTGTTGCCCGCAGCTGTCTTTAGGATTATATTTGAGTTTATTAAATACATGTAGTCATCACGCAGCATGGAAAACTATGAGCATCTTCAGATTAAGAACAGACGGACATGATATATATGTATATATATTCAGGTACAGAGTGACTTACAGTCGATACAGTCTAATACAAGCTAATCACTATCTCCAATATCCGTTGCATATAAATGTCCAAAAATCTGCTTAGAAATCATGAGGAAAAGACACTCCTTGCAACTTCAGAAGTTGCCTGAGTATCATCATGTTTTTAAATTTTCTTCGGTATCAAAGTAATCCAGTGTTAGTTGTACATCAATGGGTAACCTGCCAACCAGAACTTGAAATAACAAATTCTGCAAACGTTGACTGTGACACTCAATGATTTTTGTTTTAATTTAGAGATATAATTGTTTTTCAGGAGCATGCTTGTTGTTCCCAATTGGTATTGGAAAGGTCTATAGATATATTAAGTTATATAAATTATAATCTGTCATTGATTTTGATTGTTAGTTTCACTTCATTTTATTTATTTTTAAGGGCTCTTCATTGTCTGTATCTTTTTTAAAAGTATCTAATTTGTACCATTAGGCCTGAATAGGTCTGAAAAGATTCAGTTGTGTAGTTATGGATGTTAGCAGGTTGTGATAATTTCATTTTGAAGAGCGATACAGTGACTAATGAGCCCAAAAGCCACCATCATTCTAGTCTAAACTTGGTCCACAGTGTCTTAGGCACATTGTACTGTGAAGTTCTTTAATGCACACTAGCCTTCCACACAGCCTCAAGGAGAAGCCTCTCTGCAATTAACTGCACATATTAATGTGCATGTGACAAATGAAACCTTTGAATGTTTAAGCGTTTTACTCACCTAAACCCAACTGACAGAGAAGCTCAGGATGTGAACCCTGGTCTCCAGTGTCAAAGTCCTGAAGTTTGTACCCCGACCATAAATCCCAAACTCCACCCGACAACTTCTGTGCATTGCAAGAACATAACATTTTGTCAACTAGAAAAAAAAAAGTTTTCCCTAAAAACGTAATAAGCAGAACCGTGTGTGAGCATATAAATGTAGCAGACAGGGTTGTGTGTAGCCACACTTAGATACTTTTTCCATCTTTCGTTTTTTGTTCCCTCTTTCTTTCGTCCTTTTGGCTTCCACTCTTCAATTTAACATAACACTCAGAGAAAGTTGTAGAGACTTTGAGAATTTGATGTGACTTAGTGTCTACTGAGTTCCACTACAACCATAAAAAGTTTTTAAAAATGAGACTTGAAAAAAGCCCTGGGATCAAATAAAATACACATAAATCATTCTTAATTTATAAGTTATTTATTTACTTTTTACATTTTACTTACCAGCAATCCTTCTCAGAAAGCAATATAAGTTAACACAGACCAACTCATCTCCATTTCATGAGAATAAAAAGAAATACCTCTGGCTCATTTCAATCTCAAATTAGACTGATGTGGTAGACGAGTCCTGGCCTGAGAACAGACACAAAACACTTTAAGTCAGAACAGAGTTGCTGGATCTCACAGTTCTTGTTGTGGACAAAAAACTTTCATAGGTTCACTGTTTGGGTAAAACTGGTAGATTCAACAACAACATCAGAGTCAGTCAGTCATCACACTGCAGGCCATTCACAGACAGTATGTTCCCTCCCTAAATTCCTTTATCTTTATCAACCCGCAGCCTGGGCAAAAACACAATTAACAACAGTTAATGAGACACACACAAACATAAAACACCCATGTACGCAGACCAAATGTTCACTTTGAATTTGAAATCAGTCGAGGTATTTGATGTCACCTGCAGCTTCCGGAACAGATCAACTGGGTTGTTCACCTTCTCCTGTTGCAGGTATGGATTGAAGTGAAAACAATTAAAATGCATCAGCACGCTGTAGATGGAAAGACACAGAAGAAGAAAACAAATGAGATGGTACAAGAGTATTGTCAGTTTTTTTGCTTAATGAATTACTCCGACACTTATTCGATAAGATTCAAAAATGCCTATGACTATAACTAATCGACTATGCTTTTCAGCTCTAGTTTAAATTACCTAAATTTGGCACTAAACATTAAAGCTATAATATGCACGTTCTGGAAATCAAGCTACCACTAGCATGAGACTTGAAAGCAAATCACAGCGCTCCTCCCATTGTGTACGCATCATTGCGTACACAATGTGCCTTCTCTAGCCTACTCTGCTTTTATATGTTACCAACCTAACTACCATCTGTATAGATGAAAGCATTACAACCTTTAATAGTGTTTCAAACTCACTTGAGTACTGTGTGACCAAGTTTATTTTGCTTAAACAGTACGTTAGGTGACAGACAGGATCATATTTTCCGGGCATACCGTAGGTGTACGCACTCGCTGCAGTGACCGTTCAGTACTACAAATCCATACAGCCCCGTATACTGGACTCGACTCAGCTGCTGATAACAGCTCCCGTAGAGAGTTGTTCATCTACCAGAGTCAGACAGTAGACTGTTTATTAGCCTGTTAGCCTATTAGCTTGTTAGCCGGAGGATATTACCCCTGATTCCTGCTACCTGCAGACTCGCTGCTGCAGTTTGGTTAAGTTACATAACTTTAACGTCTGTTAGTGATAATAACTGTTTTGCATTTAAATTTAAATAATTTTATTGTGTCCAGGTTATTTTTTATACCTACTACTTTCATACAACATACATATGAGTTGGTAGATTTTTGTTTATTTACTGTAAAAAAAATGATATGCATGTAGCATCAACCCAATGATCACAGTAAGTTAATCACACTTAAAACACTATTTGATCTCGTTTTATTTATCAGCCTACAGCTTCATATTTTGCAAGGATAATGAAGCATATTGTTTAATTTCTACTTGACACTGGCATATCATGTTAGTGCGTCCTGCACTCCTCTGGTCTGAAGGGAACACACAGTACTCGCAATACTCAAAAACTCGATGCACTTACAGGTCCGCACCTGGTATACACAGAATGAAAATAACACTCAAGTGTCCCGGCACAACTCTGTGCGAGAGGAGTGGTATACCAGAAGCGAATTCAGCCATGAGCTAGCACCCCAGACTTTGGCCTTCTCTGATTGGTTTGAAGGGTAGGGCTCGCTAAAAAACTTCAGAAGGGAATAACTGTGCTGCTGCCAGGCTTTTCAATGAATCATGGTCACAGAAGCCTTTGACAGCACTTGTCCACATTAAAATATATTTTGGAGCATATTTCAACTAAAACATATTGGAAAAAAACATACTGAGGCTTTAATTTTCAGCAAAGTTACAGTACTGTTAATGCGTAATTCGGTGCCGATTTTTCAAATCAATCTGCACTTAAATTCCATTATCATGCAATTAACATTAAAAGAGTTATCTGCACATAGATTTTTACATCATGTGGAAACAGAAACTAATGGCTGCATGGAACTGTAGAAAATCTAAAACTTTACAGTATTCAGTGAAAGTTTAAAGCAAATATGAAGTCTAATTAAGGAGTAAACACTGTTTTATGGTAAGGTAAGGTGATGTCACTTACTGTCCCTGGGCAATATCATAAAGACACTGCAATCACACCTGAAGTCCAACTCTGTCTGCGTCCTGCAGAACAGCACAGAGACAACATGGTGTCACAGTATATACTCGATAACACAACAATAGCATGCACACACAGGCAGTGTGTGCATAACTGAAGCAGTTATGTGGAAATTTTTTCATAGTATTTTGTGCAAGTAACCAGAAGTTAAAGTAATGGAGAAAAAGTCAGGAAATGGGAAGATGGCATTTTGCTTTTAGTCTGAATGTACGGTATAGTATAAAATAAATGATGTCTCGTATGAGGAGACTAAAACTGTGGTCAGCTGTGAGATTTTCCACCTGCTACCTCTTGCTGCCTATGATGTGTTTTCCTGTGAGGCGTTACCTCTTGCAGGTCCTGGGGTTCTGCACCCTAAACACCAGATGAGTCTCGACTTGGCATCTGTAAATTCTCCCCACGCTGGCTGTGACTTGTTGGAGTAGCAGGGACAAACTCCTGATCTGATCCAGGATTGTGGTCAGGAACTCGTGAGTGTCCTGATTGCACAGAGACACCCACAAGGTTTAATGCACAGAGAAACTGTCAGAAGGAAGTGAAAAAATAAGAACCATCAAACCACCTGCCTCACTTTCTGGCTGTGATCCTGAAACTCAGGTGCCAAGATTTAGAGGGCCCCCTTCAACAGAGAGAGGGCCTGGAGTTTCACAATGTTCATGAATCTTCTTCAGAGGGTGAACTGTGAATTTTCACTGTTAGCACTGTTCAAGTTTGGTGTCAGCACAGTGTCTGTGTGCGTGTTTTACTGTTTGTGAGTATGTGTTTGGCTGCTGTACCTGGTTTCAGTTCAGCCTCAGGCACTGAAAGCCACTCTACCTCCTAGCAGCTCACTTCTCTGATGAAGTTGATCAGCGTGAGCAGGCTGCAGAGGCTTGAGATCATTTAGCAGATCTTGCCTGGATTTGTAAACTATAGACACATGAACACAACACGTGGCAACACAAACACAGAAACTCTTCAATCACAAACTGGGAGTCATCTTCTCTAACTAGTTATATTGCAGTTTTGATTTGACAGATTTATATTCTGTTAAAGATCTGTTTATTGGTCTAGGGATGTGACAGAGCAACAAATATCTTGTTCCACGATGAAGGTACTTCTAAAACACTAAAACATGCAAAAATCCCATGACAAGCAGCAGCAATCAATCAATCAATCAATCAATTTATTTCTAACATTCATTCATTCTAGGGAGGTAATGCTCTTTTGTGGTTTAAAAAAAAACAACAAAAAAACAAGCAAACAAACCAACAGCTATGTTTCTTGTGTCTGTGTGTTTTTAATGCAGATTTACTAGCCCAAGCCAGTGAATCAGCTGCCCTCTTGTTGCAGCATTGCTGCAGATTTGTCCTAACTTCAATATAGCAAAACACAAAGCAAACAAAGAAAAAACCCAAACCCAAAACACTGCTGCTCAAAAAGCACTATTTGCTGTAGACGTCAACTGTATTTGGAATCAGTGTTGCCAGATTTGACTGACCAAAAGTAGCCCAATCAGAGCCTAGCAAAGACCCAATCTTTGTAAAAGTAGTCCAAGTTTTCATTTTCATTTAGGAGAGGAATATACTGTATATGTTGGGTATGAGCTCAAAATCAGTACAATCAAAAGTTGGATGTACTGTCCTCTATCTAGGAATTACTTTAATACTGAGGAAAACCTAATAACGTGATGATCCTCAGGCAAGTTCTGCAGAAATGAGGAGCATCTTTTTTGTGCCTTCTAAACAGGTTTACGGATGTTTATTTGCAATGAACATAAGAGATAATGACATCCTCGGAAAGTGTTAGTCACATTGAATCTACAAATACATGCATCATGTCTGTGTGTTTACATTTGACTGAACTATGTTTTTCTGAACTGTCTTTTATCATAGCCAAACCTTAATTGCCTCTGTTAGCTGCGCATCACTTCCAGTTCTGCTACAACTGCTGTTCGCGTTGTTTGCCAGCCAAACTACAATGACTAACTTCCTGTTGTTTTCAGAACACCTGTGTGCCACCTAACCCTTTCACCTAACACAGTATCTTTGCTTCATGTGTCTTCCTCTGCACCTCCCCTGCAAGTCTACTGCACCGCCCTTACAGTTTAAACCTCTGGAATGAACTTCTGTAGATAGATTGTATCGTTAGGACAATTTCCATCTAAAACTGGCAAAGTCATGATTTAAATCAAGAACGGTCTGGGAATAAGCAACCGAGACAACAAATCTCGTCAGTCAGTCAGTGTCAGCTTTTCGCAATGTTCACATTTCAGTAGGTACAAAAAAGGTTCAATATTTAGCCCTACTTGTTATTTTTGTGTTTTTGAATAAGAACTTTTTCGCTTTTCAGCGAAAACCGCTTTTTTCATGTCAACTTGTGTGGCTTCTGACTTGTGTGAATTGTCCAGATTCAGACAAGACACAATAACACTAAGCCCAGACATGGTGCTGACCTTTGAAGTCTCCAAGCAGATCATTCTCCTGGCACTCACCGGGCCATGTTGGAGAGGCAAACGAGAGGGAGAGGACAGAGTATGCTGAGCTCATGGAAGAGTGCCAAAGCAACAGATGGTGAGTGAGATGCAAGCCCACTGAGGTGGGATGCAGAGGGTTTGCCGGCGAGTCCCTCTGCAGGGTCTACAACATGCGGAGAATCACAGGGGCCAGTAGGCGAAGGGCCATCAAGATGGCCACCGAAGCAGCAGAAGTAGCTTCAACGAGGCTGACGATTAGAAGAGCAGAGCCATGGGTGGGTTAATGGTACCTGGACACAAGCCGGGGCTTGATCGACCCAGGCTAAGTTGCCTGGATGAAGATGATTTATGTTAAAAGTATATATATGTACACCATTCAGTCACAACATTAAAACTGGTAACTGGATTTAATGTTGTGGCTGATCAGTGTATATATTTTTATCAATAAAGTGATAACATCACTCACAGGAGGAAAGAGTGCATGTGTAAGGCACTTTTAAGTCCACATTTTAGGGCAGCAGAATTGGGTCAAAATAAACTACACTGTGTGTTGTCAGTGTGATGAATGAATCGTTTTGGAGTGGCTAGCTTGGATTCTAATATACAGACACATTACAGGTTCAGGGCAGAAAAAGCATCAACACATCAACACATCCAGAATCAAGATTGCTGTCCATCTGTCTGATAGTTACTGAGTACACAACTTTCACTACCACGGATAGCTGTTTGCATTTGTCATAGGCGGCCATATTGCATGTGACAAAGGTAAACAGCACTGGTGACAAACTCTAAGTATATGTTTAACCATATTAGCTTTAGAGGTGTGTCCCAGCAACTCAGCGTAACTGTAAACCAGCATGGGATGTGGTCAACTAGAACAAGTGTTACTTAAGATTACATAATTATAAATAATGTAATAAATACCGTATTCAATTTCTGGCAAAGCTGAAATCAGTTTGACAAATATACAATGCTGACAATTCATCACTTGGCTCAGAAATCTCAACTACTGGATGGATGGATGAATTGGATGATACTTTGTGTTTAGTGCTAATTACCAAATGTTCGCATACTAACATGCCAAACTAAGACTGTGAACGTGGTAAGCATACCTGTTAAACATCAGCATTTTAGAACTGTCATTGTGAGCATGTTCGGAAGCTGACCTAAGCATTTAGCTCAAAGCTAGAGGCGGCAGCATGGCTGTAGACTCTTAGGATGTGTTTTGGATAGAATGCGAAATTAAATTTTTGCCTTTTGCTATTCACATGAATTTGACTGCTGACTGTGCGGTCTGTGTTTACCAGCCTCAAACATGTACTGGCTGTACGGACATTAGCTAACAGCTAAGGATAAGGATAAGTGTTCACAGACTGTGCCTAATGTACTTTTAAGTTACAGATATATAGTTATTTATGGCATATATTTTGTTTGTTGTCACAATTCATTCAGTTTTTCATCCATTCTCTTCCCCCACGCCCACCTGCTCACCTGTTCCCTTTTCCCTCATCATACCTCCCTAGTATATATACTGGTCCACTTGCACTCTGCCATATTGTCTATAATACCTTCCCAGCTGTAGCTTTCCAACCTTTTTTCCCGTTTGCATTCTGCGTGTTTTTTCCTGCCTGCCAGTTTTTGATCTCCTGCCCGTTTTTGGACTTTGCCTATTCCCTGCCCTCTTTGCCCTGTTCGCCTGGTGTGGTTGCCTGCCTGTTGCTGACCTCCGCCACATGCCACTTCCCTCCTCCTGACTTTGTCTACATCTCTGGGTATAAAAGTGAACTTTTACACTTGAGTCGAATATTTTTCACCTTGACAGTTTGTGGGTGTCTGCACATGTGAATTAGTGAATCAGCTTATTTAAGACTAAATCATTTCAGTTGTTACATCATTTTTTTTTTTGGTCATCACAGCTGTGGATTAGCCAGCCATATTAATTGAAATATCATTTTACTCTTAATATACACATGTGCTGTGCAAGAATGGAAGGCTTGACAGGTGTAGTAGGGCTTAGCGAACGATCAGATGGTTATCAAGAGCACCAAGGGCTGACATTTTTCAATTTCACACTATAAAATATTCTGACTGATTGTCGGCCAGACCAGACCCAACCTGTGATTTGAGAACATGCAGTGGGACTTTGAAGTGGTGTAAACATCATCCTGTGTGACCTCTCCTCCATCATTTTCTTTTTTTTACCCTTTTTCCCATCTTTGCCTGTTCATCCCTGCCCATCTCCTGTTTTTCTGTCTAAATGATCAGTAATTCGATTCAGAAAGTGTTGACAAAATCCCCATTTGCTGTCTATCTATTAAACTCAAGCCACCAACAAATCCTCAGACTCTCCCACCTCCCGTCTCAGAGTGGTCTGGAGACTCTTGACTGACTGGTAACAAATGATCATCCGCCTGCCTGCTCTTTGCGCCTGGCCACAGCCCACAGTGGCTGGCTGTTGCTCCCATACAGACCTAATGAAGGGGGCATGACTGGAGATGGATTCCCTCTGTCATTTTCCCATTGGCCATGTTTTGTCAACCTGCCATGCTGGGGGAAAAAAGCTGAATTTAAAGAATTTAATCTGTAACCCTGTTAACTGGTTATTCTACTACTTATTCTACTGGTGTTGTATATAGCAATCTCCCTCTTTCCTCTCTTTTGTACAATTTGAACAGAAAATGTTTATACAAGTGTATAAGTGTACATAAAGTAATTGGATTTAATGGTATGGTTTTCAGAGACATTACAGCATGTGGCTGGTGGTTCCACAAAGATGTATCCTTAACAAAAATGGTGCGCGAAACAAACGCACACACACTCTCAGTGGAACAGATGTCTGCTGTTATTTAGCTGTTATTTATTGTTGCTTTCATTCAGCTATATTGAGGTGCTTTGCCAGCATTGTTCATCTGATGTTCAAACCACTAAGCAAATTGAATGGAATTAATTCCTCATGTTAAACTGTTTTTAAGTCTTTGTATCAAACATCCCTTTCGTTCATAGATGTCCGAAACTTGCTGTTAATATTACAAATTTAAACATGTCGTTTCTAGCAATTGTAAACAGTCGATCATTGAAAAATTGTGATGCCCTAGTATAAAGTAGCCTACTACCATTCAGTGGCCATGACCAAGACTATTGGCATCTATATCAATTGAGTAGTATTGTTATTGCCAGTGTTTTTCAAAATTAGAGGGTAAATTATTAAAATTAAGAACTTCACTGAAGATGTAAACATCGTTCATTCTTTCTCTCCACTATCTACCAGAGCCAAAAACTGTAAGAGCTTTATTGCCTCTTTTCTGGTTTGTGTTGCAAAACACATATTCCGTTCCAGGATGCATGCTGTGTTCATTGCAGTACTGGGCAACACATTTTGTCATGTAAACTGTCACACAGAAACATTGGTCACATAAACTAGCCTTAAGTGTTTGTGAGTCATATTTATTCAGCTGTGCGTAGGACAGTTGCCACCTGTACGCGTTTTGACTGCGAGGTGAGCATGAAACAATGAGAGAAATGCCAGAGAGCCGGGCCCCTGATGATTAAGAGCTGCCTTTCTCCCGAGGTGTCTTTGTCTCTAGAGACACATCATTTTCCTGATAATATATAGGCTGAGCTTCAGCCCTTCAACAGATGACAGAGAGAGAAGCACAGCTACTCTTCCTTTGCCTGGTTCAGGAGGGCAGAGGGCTGTTTGTATTGTTTCATTTATCTTGCCAACATATGACTTCCTTTTAAAGTAGTCATTTTCATTAGAGTCCTTAGACTCCAATAGATGTGTAATGAAATTCTGGGGGTCCTGTAGAATTTTCATGATGTTTTAATTATGTCAAGTCATATTGAATTTCTTCACTGTTGTAGAAGATGTTTCAGTGGTGTGAAACCACTAGGAGCACAGGAACCTGGTTAATAAAGTTGGGTGAAGCAGAATAAAGCTGATGAAATTGAAATACTATTTATTTGTATAAGATAAAAGCCTTTGAAAGTTTTCACATTGATGACAGTTAAGTAGACACTGTTGGTGGCACTGTTTGCTATAATAAAAAAAAAAGATACTGGATTATACTGGGAAAGGTGGGGTGTAATGTGACAGAAAAAAAAAAAAATCATGCAAAATATATAACCTATCATGACCACGTCGGGATGCGGTGCTATACAAACAAGGACATATCTGAAAAACAATGGGATCAATTACTCATTATGTATTGCTCTATAAAAAGTAATTACAGCACTTTAAAAATTATACAACAGCAAAATTTGTTAATTACATTTCTTTATGGGCCATTACTCAGCCCATTTCTACCAAAGGTACCTTTAAACATCTCCAAAGCCTTCACCAACAAGTCACATTTTCTGCATTTGACACACATAGAACATGAAAAACTGGTTTAACAAGCAGCCAGTCTACAGTATGGAGGTATTTACGTAGCATTAGCAGCTAGCTTTGCCTTGTTATGGCATGCACTCTTTCACTCCGAACAAAACCAGCCAATTACTGTAGGCTTATTAATGCTAAATGGTCAGCGAAGAAAAAAAAACGTGTAAATAAAAAAATTCTGGAGTTTCCATATCTCCGCAAAATGGCTAGCTCAGTTGGTACACATGCACCAAACTAACATGTTCCGGACTAGTCTCTCCACTGAATATTAAATAAAAAGAAATATACAAAATTGATATTAACTCTCCCATAACATCCAAGTCCTGGTGAGACAGAAAACAAGCTAGCCACCCAAACTATCGAAAATACAAAAGCATTACTTTGATTAATAACTGTGACAAAATTACTGAGTTTAAAATAGTAATTCCTATAGTAACTGCTCATTACTGAAAAATGTGATCACATTACTGTAATATTTATTTGGTATTACGTTTCTGCCCAAAACTGTATATAAATTTTGGCAAGACCGTCTGGCAGTAATGTTCTCCAACAGCCTGCACCTGGATTCCTCTGTGAAGATCCAGAAAGCCTGTAAGGTAGGACAGAGTTACCAAAAACAACTGCAGGAATTGGATGAGGCATGTACACATAACTATCACTACATCAACACCAGCAATTAGTTTTAAGTTTTAATTATGAAGCCACTTCAAAAGTTTGAGTTTTACCTAGCAAATTTTGTTTGAAACAGAGAGACAAAAAGGAGGGACATGAACAATTTTGATTGACTGCTTTCTTGAGCCAAGGGCACTACAGAGATGAGAGACTGGACAGGGAAAGTAAGGACCATTGTGACATGTCCATGGGAGAAGGAGCAGTGAGTGAGGAGAGGCTTAACCAGCTGGACATTGACATCCTGGCCAAAACATCCACATTCCTTTTGCAAGAACTGACAACTGCCATGGAATCAGCTGTCTGCAAAAACCACACTCCCTGACACTACAGTTAAACAACTCCAAAGAGAGATATTTACCAACATAACCCACCTCAACCAGGTTTTCAAACCTTACAACACAGGAGAACAGGGCCTTGGCTTGCCTCAGTCGAACCTATCAGCCTGAGTAAAGATGTACAGGAGTGTTGAGGAAGAACGCCGACTACAATATGTCAAGGGGTTCCCCTCAACTAGGTTGAAACAAGGTTGCAACAGTGCCTACAAAAAGGTTATTTTCAAGGTTAATTAAGGGTAGTTTGTTCTTCGGTACAAAAACAGAAACCTTTATATTAACTCATTTAAATACACTTTAATTCATAAGCGCTCTTGCATTGTCATATGTCAGATTCATTTGTGCAAAGTGCAGTTTTTTCAATTTGGAGTTTACACCTCGTGTCTGAAAAGCTCAGCATTGTCAAAGAACAATTCTCTAAGTGTCTGAGAATAGTATGGCTGACCTTACAACTGAGGCAAGGGATGTGCCTACACAGGCCTATATGGGAGCATAGGCTGTATTTTTATACAGGCTATGCTCTTTGTACCATTATCTCCTCAAGAACAGTAGGTGTAGACACTCATGATGTTCAGTTATAACAGTATAAAAATCATCAAATCAGAGTCTCCAATCCTAATTGGTGACTACTCAGAAATCCACAACCGCTTTGATGTCTGTGCCTCAAATGAATCTATTCCCCAGAGCTGAGCCCTCTGTCTTTTGGATGCCCCATTAAAAGCTTCCCATACATTATGGGGAATAATGCGTACCTCTCTGACATATGATAAAGAGCCTTCCCATAGTTACTGTGTACCTGTGAAAAGAAGAAGGAAAGTTCAAACATTCCCTGCTCTCAGATGAATCACCTGTGCATTGTTTCATAATTAATTAGCTCATAAAGAGACTGAACAAAAGAAAAGGAAAGGCAGCATCTTGTGAATCCGCTAAGGTAATTAACATCCCTCCCTCAACCTGTAACATTGCAGCTTTCTCCAAATAATTGCTTCTTGAACCCACAGGGGCTTGGTGGTCCTGTGTTTGCCTGTTTATACAAAGAAAGGTAGGACTGAGTGAGATATATTTAGAGCAGGACTTGATTTCAAAGACTCGGCTGTATAACTACCTTGTGAAGGAAGATGAAATAGTACTGCAGTGACTAAATCTTCCGCATGTGTGTTTCTTTCTTTAACTGGTGACCAAAACCATATTAGAATGAGAAAACCGGACGTCCTTATCACATATACACTATTCCAAAAACATTTCATTGTATTGCAAAAAGAACCATGGAAGTATCACAGGGACTTTTTTGTCCAATATGTTCATGTATGCAGCTATCCAGCCTCTGAAACTTGTATTTGTCAGCAGCCCAGTGAGAGTTGTCAGAATGAAATGGTTTAATGCAAAATAGATGTATCCCCCATGGTTTGTTTAAAATAGCAGCAACCATTACCACGTAGGATTCAGCCGTGGAGCCAAGCCAAGCAAAGATCAAGGGAGTTAGCAAGTTATCATCCTTGCACAGCATTCTCCATTTGGATACACATGGGGCACCACCCACTGAAATATGGCATAACAAATTTGATCTAAAAATATGAGCTCCAAAGGCAAACTTGATGTGGACAAATTAAATATTGATGGGTCAATGAAAAGGCTTTGCTTTCATATTTCTAAGTTTAATGTCACAGGGTGTGATTTCTATATGAATGATGGGACAGAAAACGCAATAAATAATGTATTTGCTTATTTTTTGATGGGGAGCTCCATGAATATTAAGGGATTCGAAAAACCCATGTGTAAGTGATTCAGCTTTTACATCTTTGGAGTCATTAGATAGGCACTCATATTTAAGAAAAGAATATAACACTTTGCCGTCAGACACAGGCAGGCTAATGAACCAGGCCTTAAGGGAATAGTTAGATATTTTTGGAAATGCACTTATTCACTTTTGTGCTGAGAGTTAGATGAGATGGTCAATAATACTCTCATGTCTGTACAGAAAGTACCCAGCTACCACCAGCAGCTGGTAAGCTGAGTGCAAAGGCTGGAAACAGTGGAAGACAGCTACAGCCGGGATCTGTCAAATTTTCACAAAATGTAGTGCCTCTAAAGCCAAGTAATTTACATGTTGTTTGTTTAATCTGTACAAAAATATAAAGTTAAAAAAAAGAGAACTACTGGTTTTGCAGGGTTTCTGTGCTATTTCTTGGCTGGGCACAGCCCCTGTGTCTTTGTGTTAAGCTGAATGGCTATGGCTGGTATGGCAGTAGCTTCATATTTACTGTAATGTACAGATATTGCAAAAGAAATACCACAATGTAGAGGTGATAGTCTTTCAAATTCAAGGTAAAATTGAGCGTAAGACATATTCAGCAGACTTGAAGTACACGCGGGGCCTCTGCACATTCCCTTACCCAACACTTGGACTACCTCAATCAGACTTTTATTGGACATTCATGTTTCTTGCATCAATCCCCTGCCACCCCTTGCCATGCACAAGTGAGCGTGAACAGTCAAGGTCAAGAGCTGATAACACTCTTAACCTGAGACTGACCTCACGGCAGCTTGTTTCACTTGAGAGACCTCGCCGTGGTGGAGGCAATTTGTCATGTTCTCAATGTAACCAGCAATTACCCTGCATCCTTATAGGCATCATGTATCATTGACTCTCAGCAACTATCTGTGGACTTCACAAATCCCAGCTGATCCATACAGGCCAAACATAGCCACCACATTAGAGTCTGACCTCAAATATGGAGTTTTTTTTTCTCTGACTGAATAAAATTAAAAACACGCCAGACTGTAGAAAGTGTATTCAGCAGCATACCATACCCTAAAAGTGGCTGTCAGAGATTTTTAAGAAGTCTAATATTCAGTCTTTGTTAGTTGGATCCACAGGGCTCAGTATTTGGTCAATAATTCATTCCTCTAAGTCATTACACTTTTAATATTTTATTGCTATCATTAAACCACATCTCCCTCTCTTTCTTGATGTGCTATAATCCCAAGAAGAAGCATAACCATACGTTTATTGAGCTGCTGTTGATTAAGAAAGAAAGAAGATGATGTGCCCAACATGACAATTTTCCACTAGCGGTAAACTTGAGGGGAAAAATGTAGCAGGGAAGTCCCGACAGTTCTCTTCTCTTTCACACCTCACAGTGCCTCATTCCTTCCTCCCCAACATCCTCCATACATCACCTTCACATATGGATCTAAAGTGGGTCAAGCCATGCTTCCCTTGCTCAGTGGAAAAGAGCATCTACATTCATCATTGTGCTGTAAGCTCATTGTTTCTGGACACAATTATCCCTAAACAATGGTACTTGCACAAAGATTTATTTTGCTTTGAAGCGTTTACAATTTCCAGGGTATATAAATGTCTCATTCAGAGTGAACTACCTTTGACTTTTGTACAGATTCAAACGAAAACTTCCTTTGGCTAGTTTTGTGATCCTTACATTCTGCATTTCTTTATGCTGTCCTGGTTGGGTTACTGAAGCACGCAGTCAATTGACACAATATCATAAACACTCTGCTGTAATAGAATGCAGGCCACTTATTCATAAATTACCATGGTGTTGAATCAACACTCTTCTCACACATTCTCAACATCAGGCGGACATTTCAAATTTCCTAAAGGTAGTTTTTTGTAATTAATGATATCATGTCCACCGAACCCAGAGAGCTGCTGGAGTTTATTATTAGGGTTTTTAGAAATTCGTCATGAATAATAAATGTTGACACCACTGGTTGGACTTTGAAGAAACCTGCAGAAATTATGCCTCTCACGGCAGTGCCAAATGGTAGCACTGCAGTGGCAGGTTTAAACATGGAAACGTAAAACTCCGCCTTACAGAAGCATTGACTTGTAACCCCTGTCCATCTGTTTTTTAATAATAATAACAATAATAACAATAATAATATTAGTAATAAGCTTAAACAAACTGGTTTCAATGGATTGGAAAGCTGAGAGAACACATTTTCTTGGTAGAAGCTTCACATTCTCTGAGCATCCCCTGAAGATTATCCAACTGCGGAGCGCAGTTTTTGTATTTTTTAAGTTTTGTGTTGGTTCTATGGCAACTTTTTTTTTTGGGTGGTAAAATAAAACGATATTTAAAAAAACCTTTCCATTTGTAATACATTTCGCTCTCCAGCCGGAAAACTTCAAACTATTTTTTGTCAACTTCACTGCTTCAGTAGTAACCGCATTTTGCCTGACTGCAAAGCGTGACTTGGTTAGTGAATGTCTTGTCTATTTCTATGTAATATAGTACAATGTTTGCTGAGCAGAGCGCAAAAAATCAACTTCACTCTCTGTTCACTGCTGTGACACAGTACAAGCAACCCTACTGTCATACTATATTATGCCAGACAAACTGAGTATTTAAAATCTTGATTTCAACATGATTCTGTCAGCATCTTCTCCAGCCAAAACCAGAGATTACACTATACATAAAGGAAATATACTTGTCTTCTCAGTTTCATTAGAGCTGAGCTAGCAGGCTGCCTTTCTGTGTAGCTCCAGGGGAGGGGTATCTGTGTCTGTGTGTGTGCGCGCGTGTGTGTGTGTGTGTGTGTGTGTGTTTGGGGGGGCTCGTGTCTTCCCCATCCTGTCATCATGCCTGGCTCTGAGGGAACATTTCCTCCCAGATAGGGAGTCACCCTAAGGCTAGGCTTGCATAGCCAGACCTATCTTCACAGCGCTGTGTCAGCATTGGAGAATGGTCTGGCTGCACTCATTATCATTGTGCTATAGGGGAAGAAAACACTCTGGCTTGTTTGTATTTCTATAAACTACGACCATAATCATCAAGCCCAGGTTGCAGTGACAGTGCGCCTGCAAAATAGTGTCCGGGGTGGGGGGACGATCACTGTCGTTAGAATGGCTCACTCCCTGCAAAGAAAATTCCACAGAAAACAGTAACAGAGATATGTCGACTATGTGATTGCATGATCCAGATTTTGTTGTTTTCAGTCGCGAAGGGGATTTTGAAAATGGTAACAGGCAGATAGTGAAAGGGGAGGAGAATGCTGCGCGAGACAAGTGGCAAACGGCAGGCTTATTCCCAAACTATACATCTGGTGAGTCAAACTACACTGATGCTCCAACACCGCTGACAAGACTCAAAATGGCTAATATGCGTCCACAGTCTAGAGACAATGTCCACGATTTTTGAGAAGCAAATGAGAGAAGTATGTCATGACTGGCTGAATTTGCTCTGCTTCCAGCTCAGACTGCGTTTTTTCATTTCCTCCATGGCCCCTGAGTGGGTCCTTCCTGAAAAAAAGGGCTGAGGAACTTTTTAAATTAAATTTCTGACATATGAGCCAAGAGCCTTTTGAACATAAAGGTGTGAAAACACAGATATTCTGACAGCTTCCGCTTGTGACCTTCACTTTTGACATTTAGTTGTCGTTAACCTTTCTGGATAAAAACACGACATCATTCTTATTATTTATCAAATTGTCCTCTATTATGTGAAAATTTCCACATGCATTCGAGTGTTTTTGTGGCATTTTTTGGAGCAACAAATATCCTATTTTTATTATAACATTTATAGCTTAAAACTGTAGTTCATGTACAATAGATCTGTAGATCCTTCCTATCTGTGTAGATTCTTCTCATACATATTACTTTTCTACATATCGGGTTTTAATAAGGCGAGAAGAAAAAGAAGAATTCATCTGAAAGAAAAAAAATGTTTGACTATTATTATTTTTACACTTACAGACCCCAAACATTGAGTAAGTGAAGCCAGAGTCGACAAAAAAAAGTCACTGTCCTACTTTGGTGCAGTGTTTGCAATGTAAGGTAGACACATGAGATCATAAACACTGAACCACTGGCATTATCCAGTCACTCAGCGCTTTATTGAGTCTTTAAATCCTTCCTTTTACATACCGTAGCAGCATCTCAGTGTATGAATTAGTTGAGGCACTAAAAGCACCTGTGGTGTAGCTGAAAACTAGCATACATTGTGTAAAACATTATCAGGAGAGGAGAAATTGCCATAAACAACACACTAGAAGCATCAGAAACTACAGAACCAAGTACGATAAACTAAGCTAAAGTGATTAAAACAATCTCGGTAAGTTAGAGATAAAACAGACAGTAAAAATGGCTGACTCCGTCATAGTAAAATCTGATGTTACTTGTTTAGGAAACAATAGAAAAAAGTAAAAACCCAAGCCACCTTAAGGCATTCTCAGGCAAACAGGGTACAATAATGAGGCCTGGCAGTTATTTAAAGTAACTTAATTACTCAGAGCCATGAAAAGTTTAGAACAAAATCATTTTCAAGGAACCTTCTAATAATTCTTCAACATATTTGCAGCAGGTTGCATCAGACCTTGGGTGACAACTTCTAAAGATTTCTACAACACTCTTGAGCATTGTATTCCAAGAAGTCATCCATGTAAAATAGACAATGCGGCTTTGGAAACACTCGAACAAATATTCAGGTCATAGACAATTTGGTGACTTGCAATGACAGCATGGTCAGTCTGTATGGTGTGTGAAAGGCTCAAATACAAAACCAAAACTGTAGGAAAACTGAAAATAGGAAAATACTCTAAGTTCTTAATAGAGCCATATTTTATTGTGAATGGCTTCAGTTCCTAAACAGCTCTGTACAGCTAGAATGAAATTTATTCAAACAGTCTCATTCAGTGCACTTCAATTTGATGCAACACTGCAGCAATCATCCCTCATTGAAATTCAGATGGTTTCAAGTTTTCATCTTTAACATCATTGGCTCTGACATTTCAAGCCTATTTCTGTTACAGATGACATCATATGACATACATGACTTAAGTCCCCTTAACTAGGGGATTCAGCATGCTGCCACCGTGCTAACACATTTATGCCCACATTTATTAGCTTATTTCTATCCATTCACGCCAGCTGTTAACACATCAGTGAGTGAAATTCTGTCCTAACGGGTTTCTATGGCATGTCAGACGGAGCCTGACATAGCAACAAAGTCTCACGGGAACTAAATGTGTTAATCTAAATGATTTCAGTTTCCATCAGTGCCGTCCATGACCGACAGAGAATAAAATTACCGCTTATTGACAGACTGACATCCAGCCATCACATTAAGCCACATACAAATGCAGGACAAGCAGCAATTTACTCGTCATTTATGAACTGTCAGCACCATTTGCAAAAATGCCTTTCCTCCTAAATCCAGGTTTATTGGCTAATTAACAGTCCTTGATTTATGTTAAATCATCTACTGCCCCAAAAGTACTGTATTTGTGTATGATATGTTTATAAAGTGCTTAGGTCCCTGGTGCTCTGAAGCTGGAACTGTACTCAGACATAACAATGTTGTGTTGAAGGTGCATTCCTGTGCAGCACTATAGCGAGGTAGGATATTGCTGTAAATAATATTATAAAGAGTATGGTCTAGACCTGCTCTAAATGAAAAGTGGCCTGGGATACCCCCTGTTATGATTTGGAGCTATATGAAATAAAATTGACTTGACTTGACTAGCTGTAGTGCTGGCCAGAAATGAACGAACAATTCTTTTCTACTGATACCTCTTTGCATTTGACATCTTCTGGGTTTGTCTGCCTCTAGAAAATAGCAATATGCTCCCATGCGCTTGCCTTCTCCCGCCTACTTGGCTTTTATGTAAATGTTACCAAACTAACTGTCAGCCGTGTAAATTGAAGCATTACAACCTCGTACTGTGTGACAAAGTTTAGCTCGCTTTAAGCAGTACGGGGGGTGACTGGCCCTGAGACTGTTTGCTACTAGAAAACAGTACAAACCCATACACCCGACTCAGTTCGGCTCTTTTACTGCCCTTGGCACTTCTCGCACATGCAAAACTGTAGGCTGTAAACAGAAAAGACCGCTTGGGAGTTTCGGGGCTTGCCAGATTTATTCATGTACCACAGTCAGGCAGTAGACTCAATGCTTGTTAGCCTGTGGATACTTTTCCTGGATGTCTGTTGACTTTGACTTGTTGCTACAGTTTGGTAGATAGACAACTTTTAATGCCTGTTTGCATTTTGCATTTTTATTTAAATTTTATTATTTCTGCTACTATGATACCATATACATATATATTGATGGATTTTTGATTTTTTAACGGTAACATGTAAGTACACTTACAGCACTTCTTGATTTCATAAGTTATCGGATTTATGTAGCCTGCAGTTTCATATTTTGGAAGGGTAATGAATCATTATGCATCACTTCCACTCGACATCCAGATAGCTCTGTGCATGTGCCTACGAACTGGCAGATGTCTTCACACACATTGTCAACCTTTCCCTGTCTGTTTCCAGTCTGTAGTCCCCATTTGTTTCAAGAAGACTGCCATCATCCCAGTCCCAAAGAAACCAATCGTGAGGTGCCTAAATGACTACAGTCCAATAGCACTCACCCGCATTATCAAGAAATGCTTTGACCAGACAGTCATAGTTCATATTACATCCTCAGTGCCCATCTCACTACGTAGCCCCACTCTAGTTCACCTACAGGCCAAAACAGGTCCACAGTCGATGCAATACATTCGCACTGTACAGCACCCTGTCCAATCTGGACCAGAAAAACACTTATGTGCAGATGCTGTTCATCAACTATTGCTCAGTCTTTAACACCATAGCGCTGTCCGGACTCGTCATGAAGCTTTGAGACCTGTGCACCAGTTCCTCCCTGTGCAACTGGATCCTGGACTTCCTGACGGACAGAATACAGGTGGTGCGGATTGAAAGTGCCACCTCCCCCACACCGACACTCAGCAGCGATGTCCGCCTGAAGTATGCTCAACCCCCTGCTTTTCTTCTCATGGTTTTGTTGTTGTTATTATGTTGTTGTTGTTTTGTTGTTGTTGTTGTTGTTGTTTTTTGCATGGTAGATGCAAAACCGGACCATGCTGTTCCGAAAACAAATTCCATTGAGCTTGGTAGTCTGGGCATTACAGTAAACTTAAGTGACTACCGTTGGTTATACAAAGAATGAGATGGATATTTCTAAGACACTAAAGGGCATGTATGCTGTGTTCCACTGGCATTTTCTCTTCCAAAGGCCATGGTCTATAAAGTAGAGCTCTTCACTATGCTCTTACTCAATTCTTAATAAACAAGACTTGGTTCAAATCATCGTCAGTCTCATGGCGTCTGGGTAGGCAGTTGTTGCACTGCTGCAGGTTTCAGGTTTGTGTGTCAGTATGTATAATAAACAAGTGGATAGGGTCAGACTTGCTCTTAACTCTGATCGCATGGTGCATCATCAGGAGTAAGAAGTGTATTTGAGGCCAAGTGAGAGTGTCAACTTGGGTGTGAGAATGTGTTGGTATTGCATCTCTTTACTTACCACAACAGGTCATTAATTAATGGCTGATTGTGCTGCTGTCAGTGTTGCTGTTCAACTTCCTGGGCGTTTGTTCTTAGCACTTCCTTCCGTCCTTGTGTCCTGTTTGGATCTCTTTTTCAAAAATGTATATATACACACTGGGTACAGGTAGGTCTTCCACGGGACCACTCTCCTACTATGAAGATGGGGCCTTAGAAGCACTGGATGAGCAGGCTGAATGTATGTCTCCTCCCCAAATGAAACAGTCCGCAGTATGTAGGATTAAACACAAGTTATAAATATCCAAGTGTACCACCTTCACAAACAAACCATGAAAATGGAGAATTGTGGAATTGTGACATTTTATTTCTGCAAATCTGCATTTTAATCATTTTACTCGCACAGCTGCCATGTGACCTCCCAGTGTGAAGCTGTGAGTTTAAGATGCAACAGAAAAGCACATCTCATTAGTGAGATGACTGGAATTGTTTGAAATATAAATTATGTTTAATTGAAGAAAATTAATAATCCTGAGTCTTTTTTTAAAACTGTATGTTATCATACCACTAATACACAAGTGTTTAACTCATATTTCATTTGTTAATAAAATCTTCAAAACACAGTGTGTAATATGACAATGAGGCAGTCATATTGAGCTCAAAATAGCCTTTGGCATAGATGATGAAATAAATTACCGAAATTAAATGGGACTTTAAAATGAAGGTAGAGGAATTAATTCACTTTTGATACGAATCAATTATGTTCCTGTAAATTAATTCCTGGTGCAAAGGTAGAACTGAAACATTAAGTTAGTTGTTGTCATAAATGGCTTCTGACCCTAGAAAAAATTCATTAGTCTGGGTAAATCAAAACACATATGCCCTTCATTAAGTTCATACAAACATACACCCACTTAACACACACACCACCCACAGACCCTTTTCATATTCAATTATTGTTCTCGCCTATCTCAGTTTAAGGCCTTTTTTTGAAAACAGACATCAACAACAGCCCCTACTCTAATTTCCTGTTGAAAACATGACTGCATATCTCTGTCTTTCTTCCTGTCTATTCTAACCTCTATCTGAAGAATCTACTTCTCATACACAGAAAACAGTCTGCATCCCTGAGCAGTTTTGAACTGCTAAAATGGAGGCATAACAGTATCAAGCAACCTGACTGTGGCTCCAGACTCGCAGAGCAATCTCCCCTCATGAAATCGCTGCGGCGCAAATCAATCCCATATCACTGCAGGACAGGACATCCAGGACGTAATCTGACAGCCATGGAAGGTTGGCAGGGCGGCATGCATGGGGACACTCTTTCAGGTCCTTCAAATAAAGGCAAACGTTTGCGTGTAGATTCTCATAACATAATAATAATAATGATAATAATATTAATAATTTACTGAAAATGAAAGGAAATCAATACAAATGCAACAAAATGCAAAATACAAGTGCATACTACAAAATTATCAATGTATTAAACGGAAAAAAAAATGAAGCAAAAACAAAGATCATGCAAATGAAATGTAGCTAGGATAAAAAGCTTGCATCAGTGTTTTCTTTTTTTTCCTCTAACACAGCTGTTGCTAGTCAAACCTCCTGAGGCAGGGCTTTCCCAGATGCTCTGGCTGTCACAGCTCAGTCACCTCTAGTGTTCCCGTATTTCCTCTGGACTGGACTTGCCAGGAGCCACCCTGAGGACGTGAGCCCGTGAGCTGGCTCGTGATGTACCCGGGAGCTGCAACATGCTTTGACCTATCACTTTAAAATCCAATGAAAAATGCCCAGACAGCCAGCGTCATGGGGGTTGATGTTACAATTCTACCTGTTTAAATTTAGTCGTATGTTTTGGTGTCTCAGTAGGTAAGAAAAAGTAAATGTAATGTAACTGCACTGAATCATTTATAATCTGCTCGATTAAAGATGAAGTTGGCTGTTCTAATGATCAGCAGTGAGCAGCATACTTATACATAAGCAAGAATCTTGTCAGGCTATTCTTGTGCACAAAGCTTTTGAGAATTATAATCGTGATTACAAATTAATTTTGAACAGTCATGTTGAAAAGGCATATTGTGTTATATGAATTTAACTGTCCACTTGATCCCTGGTCTCACAGAAAATAAATAAATATATATATAAATGAAATAATAAATAAATAGATATTGATTTTACTCACAATGCAAGACTAATTAATGATTAAATATGGCTTATTTTCACGAAATCTCCATATGAGTCGACTGGGAGTTGCCAAATATTTAAAAACCAGCTAAGAAATGAGTGTGTTAAAAATGTAATGCCCCTAAAGGAAACGTACAGTTGTATCTGCCCTCTCCAGTGGCTCAAGTAGCTAGTGTGTTCTAATGGCACATTAGAAGCTGCGTTTGTGAAAATCAGAAGTATTTCAGGCATTAAAGTGTCCTCTTGCCTCTCAGAGGCATCCCCTGAGAAAGCTGACCAAAGTCTAATAAGATAGGGAAAGTGAACAAGTTTGAGATGAAACAATGAATATTTAACATCTTCAAAGTGCCCTGAAACTTGAAATTCCTGTTGGACCTCACATTTTAAATGATGTCACTGGTGACAGTGAGTTAACGCAAGGAAAGTCATGAATTTTTTCTCTTTCTCTCCTTCCCCTTTTTAATTTTGTTTTTTACCCTTCAGCACTATTTGCACTGTTTATGGTACCCCTCTACCTCAATATAATTTAACTTTAATGGGAATGACAAAGAAACTCAACCAAAAAGCATGTGTCCTTGTTGTCCATCTGAAGAAACCTTGTCTACCTTGTCTAGTGAGTTAATTACAAGTCCTCACACTTAAATAACTAAACAGGAAGCTTGTGAGTACCTAATGATTATTCTAAAAATGACTTAAATGAGGGTTTTCTGCCCTGACACCCCTGTGGTTAAGGTTTGGTTAGGTTTTGGCAACCAAAAATCTTCTTGGTAATCATTGTTTAAAGCAACTCTAGGAGTCTACAGCCGTGCTAAAGCGAGTCTGTACTGTGGCCCAGCAGTGCTTTGACATTAATGCTAAATTCAGCAGGCTAAGATATTCACAATGACAGTGCTAACATGCTGATGTTTGGCAGAGAGAATCTTTACCATGTCTCCCATCTCATTCACCAAAGTCGCCAGGATTCACCCTCTGGGGACCATGAAAATATGTACCAAGTTTCATGGCAATGCATCCAGTAGTTGCTGAGACCAAAGTGGTGGAAACGATTGAGAGACTGACACTGCCATCACTATATTCATGCTGCTGACGTGGCTGATTAAAATAAACACCGCTGACTTTTGGTACGTTACAGATGTTGCTGCGCTAACAGTGTCACGCTTTATCCACCTTTGCTAATTAGAAACAACAGTGATTACCTGCAAATCCATAAGAGTTCACTTGTTAGAGAAGCGTAAACTTTTTTTTGATGAGTCTGAATAAATGACTAACGCTGACTAATGCCCCTCTGGTGAGGACAGTTTCCATTTAGCGTTGATATCAATCAGGAACTGGAGTTGCAAATTCTTTGATAGCATTACATTCATAATGTTGCTTTTCATAACCTTATGCTGAAGTAGTAATTTAAGTTACCTTACTAAATCAAAACTTCAGACCAGATTGCTGTTGTGTGGAGGTCTAATCAATGTCTAATTCATGAAAAAAAAAAAAAAGCGAGTTTGGCAGAATCATCCAGTATCAATGTTCTGTCTCAGAAATACTTCCTGATGATGTGAAAGCACACAATAGTGCTCTCAAATCTCTTCCTCCCAGCTCGCTGTTAGTCATTTGATCATTTGCCGTAACAAATTTAGATAGTGTATTTCACTGTCTATTTTCATGAACTATAGTTTAAACTAGACAAACCTAAAAGTTCTTTAACAAGCAGCGGCCCACCAGTGTGTCAGCCATTACAGACTCATGCTGTGCAGCCAAATATTGAGCAAACTCACAGAATTATATTTTATATTCTAGTGAAGATCCCTAAGTTTCCAAGGATACCACACATATGGTTTGAATGTTTCTTCGAGTGTAAACATCATGTAGCTTTAATTAAGAGCAGAAACAGAATATACTATATATATATATATATATATATGTTATATATATAATATTTTCAGACAGTAAGTTTGAAGCTAAAATAGAGTTGTAAATTGTATATTCTAAACCACATGTGTTTTTGGATTTTTTTAAGCGTGCCAAGCATATACAGTAATGTAATGGTGGTTCTGCTCTGCAGCTCTCAGATATCACCTGTTCATCAAACAATGTTCTGGGTGATGTCTTAGCACCATGGTGGCCTTCAGTGCTAAAAGTGACAGATGCGCTTTTATTTCTTCCAAACAGACCAGAAACGGCAAACTTTTCTGTATTTTTCTGCCTCCTCTAGATCTACTTGACATTTAGCACAGCAAATGTAAAATTAGTCATAGGTTTATAAAAATGATTATATTAATCATATTAAAATATTACACATTTATGCTTTAAATAGAAATATAAAATATTTACAATTATTTACATTTTAATGGGCAATGACTTTAAGAGAGATATTCTTTTTCATATTTGTTCAGCCGGAGGATTGCTGGTACAAGCAAGATTCCTGCTGCCTCTTCTTCGACAGAAAGCTGATCTATTTCAACTCAGCATATTCCAGTTTATATTTTTCCTGCACATTGTGTCGTGTCTCCCCTGCTGTCACTCTGCTGTCCGTCTTACAGCGCTTTCGAGCTGCTCTTCCTTATCGTAATGACCTCCCCAGGGACCTGGAGGCGCTGTCTGCAATGCCCCGGCTGTTTGGTGAAGGACTTAGCCACTTCATGTGAAACAATAAAGAGCGGTGACAGAGCGTAGTGCCGACGGTCCTTTTGTTAAACGCGCGGACGGCAGAGTGCATATAAAACCTTCACATCACGATGAAAAGAACAGTAACTTGCCGGGTGAAGCCCTCTCTCTTGGTGCGATGATGGGGTGGGATGGAGAGCAAAAAGTCTCTCTGGTAGAAATTCTCTTTGACAGTTGCTCATATTAGCCAAAGAAATATTTCCTCTAAATATAAATACGAAGTACCTTATGATAAAGGAGCAAGCAAAAAAAAGAAAAAAAAAACAGAGTTATACTGTTACGACTGTTGTATTCAAATTTTCAGTGTTGTTTTGAGTCCAGCTTCTGACTCCATCACTAATCAGCTGTTTATTAGGACAGGAAAGCAATTGATACACTAATGCTGTCGAGGGAGGTATGATGCTTAGAGAGGTAAAGAATGGATGCTTTCGGTAATGTCCAGCTGTGCATCAAGGTGATAATGTTATACATATCAGGATAGCTATGTTTTGTGGACAATAAGCTAGAAGAAGGCAATACAAATGTTTTAAAGCAGACTGTTTCTATTGCGTATGGTGGTGCTCAAAAAACAAAGTTCTTCACTCAAGCACAATTTTATTCCAAGACTAATGTTCCAGTGCTGCTGGCCTTGCACCCTGGGGAGAAGATTTTATGCAAGAACGGTGTGTTGAAGTTTCCTCAATTTATCATATATACTGTAACCTTGACTCCAGTGCACTTAGATAACCACTTTGGAATCAAATATTTCCCCAAATCCTTATACTGCAGCAGTGCCCTGACTTGCGGCAACTCTAGCAAGAAAAACACACATTTGTTCGCTACCTTCACTGCACTTCAGTGGCGATTCAAATCCAACAGAATCATTGAAATCAATTAGAATCACGTCCAGGCTGTCATCCTGCTGACATGTGGCAAACCCCTCTGGCTTTAGCTCCAGATCGACTGGTCTCTATTGTGGTAATAAAACTGTCTATTTTGGGATAAGGTTGTGACAGTAGCTCTTTGTGTGATTGTAACATCAGCTGCTAGTTTGGCATTAATTGGTTTGGAAAAAAAAAAAAAAAGGTTGTTCAGATGTCTTTGATAAAGTATTGCTGGTGATAGCTGCCCCTGTAGATGTGCTTATTTGTGTTTGTATTTGACATATTTCAGGGAGATGCTGAAACACAGGAAGACTCATAAGGATAGCTGCATTTCTGTTATTATTTGACATAAACAATGCCTAATGACTGTGTGAAAGGGTACATTATTTCCTGCTTAACAATAACAACAATAATAATAGTAAAAAATTGTTTACAAAAAGTGAAAAAGTGAGAAGGAATGCTACTGGTGTTTCGATTACACTTTACTGAATTGTATGGACCTCTTTGTAAGGCAAGGTATTGTACTGTGAAAACTGGCTCCACAATTAGTGAATTAGGGCACTATGCGGTACAATAAAAATACTCTTTTAATATTGTACCCTCAACGTTTTTGTTCAATTGTTGAGATTAATCCGCATCACACCACTATGCCGAAGACAATCAAACTCTCAGAGCTGTGATCCAAATGTCCCTCTTTTGGTGCTTCGAACAAAACAGATATCATGAATATGCATAAGAAGGCAGAGGAGAGCAACCCCTCCAGGCCCCATAAAAAGCAGCAATAAGCCTCACTAATTAACTTAACTCTCCCCTTCCGAACAGTCAGCATAACTTAGGGGACATGATAGAGCCTCTTCAGGTCCTCTTTCAGCCTTACACTGGTCTGCTGCCCCAGCTCCTCTGCTGGAACACTGCATGCTGCAACAATCAATAAAAAGCAACTTCACGAATAGAGAATCTTTTCTCCACTATAAACAGATGCTATTTCAAGCAGGCTGGCCATGGCGAAATTGCTTGCTTGATTTAAATGCACTGAATACTGAATGACACCACAGCTGACAGCTGGTAAAGGTAGTCTGTAATCCCCTGCGGTGGCCTGGAGAAAAGAGCAAGCGTAATGTCCACTGTGTTCCAGCGAATGCTGGTTTTTTTCCCTTTACCGTGTGTGCTGTCGTGTTGCCATGAGGGAGAAATCCCCCAAAAACTATGGATAATGTGCCACATATGAAAAACTAAATACCACATGTTGCTGCTAAAGCCAGCGACATGTAAGGGTGTAGCGAGGATCAGAATACATGGAATCCTGGAATCTGAATGGAAATGACATTTTCATTTTATTGCACCATTAGACACTGCTTGAGAAATAATGAGTCCTATTATAGATCTGTGGGTAACTCTGGGGTTTTTTTGTTTTTTTTTTCAGAATAAAGGAAAATGTTACATAGCCATAACTCCTTGTTCTTAGTCAATAAAAGCACCATACAATCAACTTTTCCCAAATGACCATCCAGTCTTATCAAGAGGTAATTTACGTTTTGTAAGTTTAAGGGGGGGGGGGGCATAAAGCTATCATCAGTTCAGAGCTTGCCAGTGGTCTACACATAGACTCACACATGGATTAGTTCTTATCTGGGCCAAAAAAAAAAACATCAACCACATGAATGGTAATGCAAAAAAAAAAAAAAAAAATCCATGTTTTGATAAAATATAGAAGACTTCATTAAAAAAGGGAAACATTTTAAAAACCCTACCTCTTAATGAAATCTTAAAAATCGCTCATGGTGAAATGTTGAAGAGTGCACACACTAAATTGATGATAATGAGCCACACAGTGGAGTTGAAATAGGATCAGAAAAGAACAATCACTGCATGACAGAGAGCCAAAGTGACTGTGCTCACTTGATGACAATAATTGTGAAGAAACTGTGCTTGTCCATCCCGTACATCTCCATTTGCCAGAGGCCCCACTTGTTCTCTCTTATGCTTAGTGAGTGTTTAGTCATTTTTTCCCCCTTGATGCACACGAGAAAAAGCAAAATCAGTCCGCAAAGTATTCAGCTCTGTAGCACAAGTTCGTACAATGATAAAAATGAAAAAATGTGACAGAATTTTGCTTGTTGCCTTAATATTGTCTTACTAAAGATACTAATAATCCTGCATTCAGTTAGATTTAGGTGCATTCACATGTGACAATAATGCTGCAGTGCTGTAATGAACAAGAAGACTATAAAATGAATCATTTCATGGCTCTAACTCTTCTCTCTTTCTCCCATCATTATCTAGCATCAATATCTTCTCATTTCAATTCTCAGCTATTCAGGAGTTAACAAAATGCAAATGAGCAGTACTCCCTCAGTGTCGTGATTGTTCAGTTCTTGGTAAAAAAAAATCATTTCATGTTCCTTATTATCAAGTGCTGCGGTGGGAAATAAGCGTACCACAGAGGCACCAAAGCGGCTTAAACGGGGTGCACAGAGACAAAGTGAGGCATTGTTGCTCATACAGTCCAAACATTTATTAACACACAGAAAGCAGCATGGCAGACGAAAACCATCCAATCTCTGTCTCCAGCTGGCGCTCGCGTCACAATTCAAATCGCTTCTTTCTGTTCACTTATTGATCTTTTTTGCCATTATGGGTAGTACTTTGCCTCGTAACCTTGCATGAAGAGGGCCATTTATACAAAATGACTTGAGTTGATTCGATTCTACAACATGCAGCTAAGTGCATGTTGTAACATAAAATATTTCCTATGCGCTTCCCTTCCCGTCTCTACAGAAGCTGCTCCTCCTGCTGAGTTAATTGAGGACTTGCCATCACTGAATTGAAACTTCCTCGTATAAAGTGCACATGCATTCTATCACTGTTCCCGTGTCACCAGTTTTCAACAGGTTGTTTTAAACTTTGACTGCTGTCTGGACTCCTCACAATCAAATGCCTCAGAGCTGAAGGTAATGAGCTTTTGATCCCAGTCCTTAACACTCCACGTACTGAGTGTGTTTTATTTACATCCAAGATGTAGCTGAAAATACAGAGAAATACATATTTGTGTTTGATCAGATTTTGTTACAAATATAAGCGATGTTGTCTTTTTCTGCACTCTGGATAGCAGTTAGAGATTCCTCATGAAAAGAGTTGCTGGTCCAAAATACACCGTTTTTGTCAATGTAGCACCACGCCTCTGCTGCTGAAAACAGTGCCATAAGACCACTTCTGCATTTCTCTAACTCACCCCCCCTTAAACATAACTGTGTGAATAATACAGATTAAGAAATCAAACCTTAATAAACTGATGATATGGGCTGATTCACCTAAGTTGTACAGATGTATGAGAGAGAAAAATAGAGATATTATTGAAGTGCTTTCAAAGCATGAAGGTGGTAGAGTCCTGAGTGCTTCAGAAACAGTCTGATGTGTTGAAATGAAATCATTTTCCATTCTGACCTGCCATCGTGTCATAAATGGAAAAAAACTACAAACATTCAATATCTACCTTTCCAATTTCAGGACTGGAATGAGGCTCTGAATAAACCCCAAACGGTCTGTGTCAGTAGAGGAGGATGTTCTGGAAAGGGAGAGAATGGAGACGTCGCTGGAAGCAGCTCAAACAGGCAGACAGTCAATGACCACAGCCGTAACAAATAAAGACAAAGGAAAGGAGGTGTGTCTCCAGTAAAACTCACTGATATCCTTTGTTACTGATATTAGTCCAACAAACCAATAATGTCTCTGTATGATCAGGTTTCGCCATCAGCACCTAATTACCTGCTGTGATTGTTTATGTTGCCGAAACTACCGTTCTTCTGGCAGGTAATGAATGAATGCAGAACAGATCGTAAAGTGATTATGCTGCCGAGGGACTGCATAAATTTGTCCTTAAGCCTGAATATGCAAATTTGATATATGGCCAACAACCTCCCACGTGAGGAAGCCCAAGACCCAAACTACAATCTGGGTGTTGTAAAAAGATGTACAGACTGCAGAGACTTTAAACACATGAACTTTGATGTTTACCTGATGCCTGTTGTCACACACACCTCATCTTTGACCTGCCCAGATTTTCATCCATGAAGGTTTCCTTTAGACTGTCTCACTGTGTGAATAGAGGGTCCACTTCTGATGCACGGTAACCCAAGGCTAGAGCTAGGTTTGGTTTTCCACGAGTTTGATCTTCCCAGGTTTTTTTTTGTTCACATCCCCCCCCCCCGGCATTGTAAAGATTAATGAAAGAAGATTAATGCTGAGATGTCCTGGCATTACATTTTTCTTGCTTATTTTTCTACCTACAGTGGGTCAAGGCAAAACCTATCTGTAACCTGGGAATTCAATGGCACATAAGAGGTAAGAACCAAGTTTATCACCATCACATCCCTTTTGGACATGCTTATCTTACCCTGTTGCCCTGTAACAGCTGCCAACAGCATTTCACTTTGAAGAAGGGATTTCAATCTATTCCCTTTGCTAATTATTTTACCGGATGTTTATCTGGCAAAATTGAATTCTTTTAGAAGTGTGATGCATAACATCAAATTATTAATTCTCACCTAGAATAATTTCTATGTGTGGTACCAGGTTCCCACCTAATTAGGGCAGAATAATTACTTTGAAAAGTTATTTAAGTGTTGACGCTGGATCCATCCCCTCTGCTCGGGCTTCATTAAGAGCTCTGTCTCTTTGTGTGAAGAGACAATGATAGCACTCTGTAATCAAAACAAAGTAAGTGTGTCAAAACTTGAACTTTATAACACTTTGAAAACTTTTGTCATAATTGAATTACAAGTCGGACAAAGATGGTATTTTCTATAAGGTGCCGTTTAATTGCCCTGTTAACACTGTTAGCCACACTCTTTGCCACTGAAATATTGTGCAGAGTCCCGCATTTTATTTTGAGTGCATACTTGGGTTGTCTGCCCCATCCCCCTGCAAGTACAGCTATTTTGCCTGGCAGCGGGTGACACTCACACAATCAAATACTTTCCCCTCGCACACCAACTGTCAACAGGACTAGCTGCGTTCAATTCAACCTAACCTAAGGACATAATTAAAGCTGAATTAATCAACATTTTATATTAACAATGGATCAAATAATCATGTTCGTGAACCTACAGATACTGTAAGTACCATATTGTGGTTTTCCAGTAGCTTCACTGTTTTGGTGATCTTTCTGTGATTGTTTCCAGATTCAGCAGGCACCTGCTTTCAGCCCAGAAGCTCCAGAAAGAACCTGCTGTACACTACCTACCAGGCACCAAAAGACAAAGTCAGCAATTAGTTGGTGAACATAGTGGGGCATCCAGCAAGCCAAAGATTACTATATTTTTCCTCAGGAGTCAGTGAAGAACAAAGCAGAGGTAAATGAAGAGTGAATACTGGACCTATATCGGCCAGGTGGCCAGAAACATGGCAGCAAATAAATGATAATGTCGCTCTGTGTCTGCTGTTTAATAGGAAATTGTCTGCTAACACCTTTACCAAGAGGATGCAGGATTTTTTCATGCAGTGCTTATGATGGTTTGAACACAGCCACAGACAAGCTCTTACTTACTTACTCCTCTGCCCATACTTCTATTGTACATACATTCTTTTTTTCACAGGCAGTTCAGAAAGAGGCATGATGTACTGCATTTTAATGGCACAGGAACCACAGAAAGCACTAGGTCCTGGGCACACCTGATATTTTGGTTCCTATAGGAACGGTTTGATTACTGAAAAGGGGCTCGGTGAATCATCAGAATATATATCCATCACAATCCATTTCAAAAGGAAAACATGAAACACCACTTGTGCTAGAAAAGCTGGATTCGAGGCAATGTTACAAAAGATTAATGACCCTCTGTGACTGAATATAACCAACCAGTCTGATGTGTGCATGTAGTGAATGCATATAGAAACAAAAAAAGAGACAGAAAACATTCAGCTGGGAGAAATACATGGTAAAAGAATTTGCTCATGAGTATATAGTCTACTATTTAAACCTAAATCACCACTCCTATCCACTTACTGCATTCATGTGCCATCAACTTGTACATGGCCTAAGAAATGAAAAGCATTTGAACTACATATAATTTTTGATCTCTCAGCCTCACTACATTGACTTAATTGCAAGATACTGTCTTATCATTATTACAAAATTAGGAAGCTATTATGGGAATTCAGTGCTTCCCATTTACATTGCTTCGCTTACGTTCTTGCTAGGACATTATCTTCATGAAGCCCGCAAGATATTCAGATATAAAGTCAGAAAAGTTGGCTCTTATACCGAGGAACTACAGTGTGTCTTCTTCTCCACTGGTGTATTCATTAATTGATTTATTTTTTTTAAATGGATGTTCTGTAAGCGAGCAATTCTCTACTCACCTCACACTGAAAAACCTTTCAGGTATGACAAAGTCTGCAGTCTTGCTGATTATCCATGGCCACTGAAACAGAGATCTTTCCCTTTCCTGCCTGTTTCTTTGCATTATGATAGTGCCCACAAAAATGTTATCATTTAATTCAGTAGCTGCTGAGGTGCGTTTTTATGTGATGCAAGCATCTTCCAGCTGAGGACTATGGCCAAAAATAAAGTAACTTCAGTGTTTTGATGACTGTAATGGACTTTATTCACTCACCTTACGTGTTATCTAAGAAGCTGCTGCTCTCAGCTAAGACACGAGACTACATCCCATTCATTCTTTCCTCCTTAGGATTTAAGTGTAATGTTACAAAGAACTTTTAAGGCTGTTCATGGTTACATTTCCTGCTGGATAAGTTAGCCCCCTGTGTCCCAGAGTGCACCCTGAGCTCAAAACACGATTCATCAAACAATCGTGAAAGAACAATCAACATTAGTTACAGCTTTTACATTTGACATACACGAGCGGTTCTATATTATGTTATATGCTTTCAGCAGATCGATAACTGTAACTCCACATCTTTAACAAGGTTGACACACACACACACACACACACACACACACACACACACACACACACACACACACACACACACACACACACACATAGATTTACCAGCTTCAGTTTCTGATCATCACTTAAATATTTATCATGACCTAAAGTGTGAGGGTTAATGCATTAAAATGTATAAAGTGGTTTCCCAGTTCTATATTAAACATCTGAAAACTGCTCTGCTACCTTCAAAAGCATCTCTAAAGTGAAATTAAAAAAAAGGGAAAGCTCCTCCAGTATGATTTAAATGTTCATGAAAAATTAAAATTGTAACGAAACAGGAATGTGAGATGAATTCAGGTCTTTACAGATGACTCGCTATGCTCTCTGAGAAACCCACATCATTTCGGTTTAGTCTACTGAATTATCTACCGACTGACCAATGAGGAACTTGGAAGTAACTCATAAGTATCACTCCCTTCAAACTGTGTATATAGGTCTCTGTCATTCTGTATTGCATCCCTTGGTGATCATACGCACGTTGGGATCCCCAAGTCTACTTTAAATTTAAAACCGGAAGGAACTCTTTTATTCCCCCTCTGTGTGCAAAAATGTCACCCTGTGGTCTTTGTTATACTTGGGATTTGGGACACTTTGGTTTCCTAGTGAAAAAATAAATGCCACATCTATTCCCCAAAGACTAGGGGCGTGCCTTCAATGTGGAAGTATAACTCCTAATCCTGCCCTCAATCCAACTTAATCCCTCATTAAAATCAACAACTTGCAACTGGTTGTTTTCATGCAAATTCTCTCCCCTTGTATGATAATCCTTTAATACGGTTTTACTATCTCAGCAGTGTTCTTCCTTTCTTCTCTCTCATGTTGGCAAAGTGAGTCATAAACTTTTAAATTTCCGCATTAGTAACTGTAGCCCACGCTGCATTTCAGATAACAATTTAAAGTATGAGGAATAGTCTGAAACTTTTTCTTTAAAAAAAAAAATGAAAACAGGATGCCTTCATCTAGGTGTAGCTACCGAATTTAAAACCTCAGGTATTCACAGGAAATACACATGAAAGTCAGCAGCATACAGTCTGAGCGCTATTGTGATGAATAAGCTAAACCTGAGAGTTACCTCAAGTAGTTCTCTGAGGACACTGCTGTCTCCCCCAGGGCTGGTTGGCTCTATACAGTGCACGCAAGTTGCATAGTGCTCCATGCTCCCCCTGTAAAGTGGCACAGTGTGACAGCATGGAATCCGCACAGCGATTTCCCCTCAACTGTGACTAGGAAACAAAGACAAAATGTTATGAGAGACGAACTACCAGCAAGCAGGTCAGCTGTCCTCTGGTAGAATAACGCCACCCAGCCTCTTCTCTATAACTGAAAAAGAACCATTGATTTTATAGAAGTTTAAATGGTTCTTTGATTTTACTCGCATAGAATTGTTCTTTCAAAGATGTTTGGCCTTGACCAGTCAAGATTAGCCTAATCAACATACTGTAACATACAGTATCTTTGTTCATCACTGCATTTCGAGGCACATAATTTACTGGAAGACAGTGCATTTACTGTCATGTTTAAGTTCCTTTATGCTAGTTCCTTATATTATTATATATTTATTTTGATACCACGTTTGTCCTGTAAGCTTCTCTCATCAGAGTTAGAATAAATTACTCTGTACTTGCAACATCTGTGTTGGGATACACATGATCAAGACTGCTTACACCAGAGAAATGACAACTGTAGTCAATCACATAAAACGTCCCATCGATAAGCTGACCCTTGCGGCCATGGAAATAATGACCAAAGTCCCCCAGACGAATGACAGCATTGGCCATTTGTTCAAATAGTAGCTGGTGTTCAAATTTATACTTGCATAGAGGTCTGTCAATCATGCCTTGACAGGTGGGTTTATATTAGGATCAAAAATGGGCTTTTGAGCTCAGAAGCTCATAACAGCAAACAAATTCAGCATTATAGTAGAAAAAACTTAAGCAGTACCAGTGAAGTCAAGCTCTGTGCATTTGTATGCATTGTATTGTAAGACCTCACATCAGTACTGGGGCACGGAGCGCGACTGTTGGCAAATAGTTTACATGCACTGAGTGGTGTGGCCCTTCAGGCAAAATTTTGCTGAGGACTCCAGGGAGTCGGGATTTGTCTCCGCAGAGAATAGATTAAAACCATATTAAAAGCCCAGTTTACATCCTTCATTCAGTTCCCCTTCTGCTTTATTTTTTCTGCCTAAATTATGTGCTTGTTCACATCCTTTTATGGACTGCAATCCTGTTATTAGAAAACAAGGGCAATACTAGATTATAGCTCGGGAGTGATCTGCATGCTAAAGAAGCGACTACGGATTGTGTTGACTCAGTGTTCCAGGTGCACGCCTCCTCTTCATTTGCATTCACGGTGGAGGACATTCCTTGCCAACCGGCTCGCACGGCGAGGCCAAGGTCAGGTATTGTCTTGCTCATACACGTCAGACTTCGCAGGTCCAACCCCTCACACCTGAGTGCCTCCATAGCTAAATGTCTTGCCGGTGCGCCGGCCATGACAGATCAACAAGTCTCGGGCAGGACTCACGTATCTTATCAGTGCAAGAGAAAGGCAAGTGAAGTCACTGTGCAGAGGATAAGGGAAAATCTAAATTTCAGTCTAATTTTCCACAGCCTGCTTACAGCACAGCCTCTATACAACACCAGCAGATTACAGACGTGGTTGTCTGCAAAGCGGAAAAGAATTTTCACACATAAATAACTATACATCCATACTCTTTATTATTCTGGCAGTAAAAAATAAGTGGCTTAAAAAGCGAAGCCATCAGTTGGCGGTGTATAGCAATGAGACTGCACGATGTCTTCGCAAGTAGCTGAATAAATAATCAACTGGTTTTTGCCAAGAAATGACACCTCACCACGGCGAAGACTGTTTTTCTGATGTCTACTGTCAACTCTTTAGTAAAGTAATACCCCTAAAAGTTTCTAATGCTGTTGTAGAAACTTCAGAATGACCTTTGCACAAAGCTTTACAAGGCATATATTGTCAGGTAAGTTTTCCATGGCATATAAATGGCACATTTATAGTGAATTAACGTCTTGAGCTGTTTTTAATGTCACATTTGCTTCACTGTGACCTTGCATGAAACATTTCCTTCTCATCTCACTTTGATGATAGACTGCTGCATTTTGCTTTATGAGGATTTCAAGCTCATTTCCCCCCTCGTATGTCATACCAGGTGGCGATCTGACAACTGAACGATTTTATCCCCATTTCTCAGACACGCCATCGGTACAGCTTTCAGTGAATACTTGCCAACATCTTTTCCCTTCCTCCATAAAACTGCAATTGTTTCACTTTCCGTTTCTCCGACCTTAAACAATAACTTTGACCAGTGGATAAAGTCAGAGATTGTGATGCAGTGGAATGCATGAATGTGTTACTGTTTCAATATGTTGCAGCGTATTTTGCATATATTATAACTGGCTTTTGTGCTAGCATATGCCACCTATTTTAAATGAAATGCGCAAGTGGTCCAGATGACTTACAAAGTAAAATGGGAACAGAGGGATTGTCAAAGGCTGGGACGCATATAATTCTGAATGCAGTATGTCTCTCACTCGACTGTTATGCCATCTGGAATTGTTTGGGGAAATGCTGCAAGGCACATATTTTCTAAGCAGTAAGTGAAAATGAAAATTTAGTGTATTTTTCCAGATCTTTAGCACTTGTACTGTGTGTAGCTCATGGAACTGTGTGCCACACAGTACACAACACTTCTGCTTCCATGGTGTTCTTTCACTGTTTACTTTTTGAAAGGTGCTGTGTTGCAGAAAAGAATATGGAGCAAGAATATGTATTGGACATCCCATGATTTAGTAAAAAATTAAATTGCCATTTGAGTTTCTACAAATATAATAAATGTTAATGGATTTAGGGTAGCCCAGACAAAGAATACAAAATCTGCTTTAAATATGCACCTTAAACACACTTTTGTCAGTAAAGTAAAATTACACTGCAATTTTGGTAAGATTGTTCCATCATTATTCATCGGTTGCAAAGCACAAGAGCACAGGTGATGCTTTCTGCATTTGATTGTAATAATTTTTAATGAAACTTTAACTGGCTGCTAGCGTTACAAAAAAAGACACCCATGGATAGTTCCCTCTAAAACATACACTTAAGCATATGGACAAAAGTATGTGAAGACCTGTCTGTATACTTTTGTGTACTTTAGGTCTGGGGCTATTTTCCATTGGCCAGTCCGGTGTATAAGACCTTGACTGGCCTTCACAGAGCCCTGAACTTAACCCCGTCCAACACCTTTGGGATGAACTGAAATGCCAACACCAAGCCACACCTTGTCACCCAACATCTGTGGCTGACCACACAGATGCTAATTGTGGCTGAATGGGAGCAAATCCCTGCAGCCGTCCTCCAAAAAGTCTGAGAAACCACCGTTCACTGAAAAAGACTGTGGGATATAGTCAAAGGGTCTGGAAAAAGCTAATAAGTGAAGCTTGAGCTTAGAATATTTTTACAAAAACAATATTTCTGCTGCAGAAAGCAACTAGCGTGTCTCAAACCAATATAACCACGAGTTACATTGACAACAAACAAACATTGGCAAAACAGGACAATTTGAACAGATAAGTTAATTACTGCACATCAAGCTTCAGCTGGACATCAGGGCCTTCGTCGCCTCCATCTGTTATTTGTTATTTGCTGTTATTTAGAATATCAAGACACCTCCTCAGATACAGAGACAACTGATGTTATACTTCCTGCTGTGCAATGCGTGGACTACAGGTGCTATTCATGAACATCTCATAATGCTGTATGAAATTCAAATCATCAGCACAGACCTTTAAGATACAGAGAGTAACAACCATGCAATGCAATGCCTGGCTAAATTTAAACTACATTATTCAACCTCTAGGTTAAAACATACTGTTCTCTTGATATACCGATCCTATATCTGCATGCTTGAATTGCTTTAAATTTATGACAGCCATAACATGGTCTGAATCCTACATGGTTGCACAGTTGGAAGCAACTTTTTCTTTATAGTGACATCCCCGGCAGATTTTTCATTACATTTGCATTCAATTTGTACCTCAGTAATCTGCTTGGCTACATTTGGCCGTATTACTCACTATTGGCTTGGGTCTGCAGAGTCTTTGGAGAAGCATGGGGCCGCTCTGTGAGAAGAATGATGTTATTCGATGTCACCGGTGGAACATAGACTACACACTTGATGTACATAAAAACAGGCCTTAACAGTACAGTGGCACAGAGACACACAGACACACAGACACACCATGGCATTGAAACTGGGCTTGAAAATCTCAAACCTATGGGCTGTTAAACACAGAATATGTGCCTTGTTCCTGGTAAGTTTACAATTTAATTACACAGGCAGGTGCCTTACAAATAGAGAGGACTGGCGATAAGTTAAAGTACCGGACATGCCTGAACATGAACAGATTTGCACTCATATGCCATAAAATGGATTCATCATTCATTATGGATTCAAGTGACTTTTTACCCTGAAAATCATTTCTCATGTGCCAAGGCTGCTGGCATAATGGTGCTATGGTAGAGTGGATACAACTGACAGGAGTATTCAATAGAAAGTTATTTGTACAGTCTCCCATCAGAAATATTGCTTGGTTGACCTTTCATTCAGTGAAGGTGGGAGGATTATTCCTGTTTTGAATTAAGACATTTACTTCATTTGATAGTGTCAATAAAGCTGTAACGGTAAAATTCAGCTACCACCGCAACCAAAAAGTTTACTGCCACAGGGACTGCACAATGTAATGTGCAGCTTGCTTTAATTAACCGCTAATTCCTGTTGGTCTGAAGGGCTCTACATACTGCCCTGTTAGATCACAAGAAAAAAAAAAGGCTGCATCATCAAAGGTCAGCATGTCTGGAGCTTCTACATTTTGTTCGGGCCCGGCTTGGAGCCTTGATCAAAATGAGCGCTCTCTGTGGGGATCACTGTGATCAGTGGTTTGCATTTCACTGCACTTTTGGTAACAGGTCTCAATGAGAAATCATTTATTTCCCAACCTCATGTTTGGAGTCACAGACTAAGAAAATTTGACACTAAATTGGATAAAGTGTCTAAATATGGAAGCTCATTCATTCAGATGAAAGCTGCTCACCCAGGGCATTCAACAAAGAAAACTCTTTCAGTTGTCATGCTCCTAACAATTCTGATTCATTCTGATTTAATTTAAAGAGCTGAATTTAAATGTTTGTGATGCTCAGGAAATTGTCTTCACAACTTTGCCACCATTTATTTGTAATACTCTGGTAACCAATCAAACAAAAAATGCTATAAAAATCAGACCTGATGTCATAATTCATTGCTTGTTCTTATTTTGTTTGTTGTAGCTATATTTTAAAAAGGACAAGGTCCAATCAACAATATTGTTCAACGTACTGCATTCTACAGAATATGTATATTGAAACACCAACATTAAATGACAGAAAATTCCAAACTGAAGTGCGAGTATAAAGACAAACTCTAACAGCAGAACTGTGCCTTTTTAAGATTCCGTCAGAGCTGCAGATGTCAGAGGAGCTCAACTTTTATCTCCATCTAGAGCTATTAAATGAAAGTGAACAATAGATAACAATGATCCCAGCAGATCAAAAGCCGAGCTGAGCTCTATGAAGTTTCCTACACACAGTATTTCCCTGCAGTATCTCACCTTTGCTGTAGCTGTCTCACACTGCAGCCAGAAGGGAAAGTCATCCCTAATTAACATGTCAGAGCTGGTTGCTGCTGCCATATGAGCTGAAAGACACTGGTTGACTCATGGCCTCAGGCCTCTGACATGAACTATTCAAAATATACTCCAGCACCTCTTCAGGCAGAGAGAACAATGCCACAAGGGCGTATGCACTATTTATACTACTTAAGCTATCTCTGTGTGTTGTTGGTGACTGCCATTTTTGCTGTGGTACAAGACTGGCCACAATAGTTGAAAGGGGATCAGATTTTTAAAAAAAGGGATTACAGTATATAAGTTGCAAGGTGATCCCAGTGGAAATATTTCTCATGTGCATCCAGACCTTTACAATTAGATTTGCTTGCACCGCGCATCTCCATCCAGGTCATTTCCATTTAAATGGGCAGAGTTTTGACGGTGAACTTTCTGAGACCCAAGACATGAGTGGATTAGTTCCATGCATGGTTTTCTTGTTCTCACTGAAGTGTGGTAACGTGAAGGACACACGTGAAAAGTCTCATCAGTCTGCCACCCCCATCCCAGCACATCATCGGCACACATTTAACACAGCCCTGTTACAACAACAATGTTACACCATCACTGCCTGTGTCTACAACACCAGGCATGTGTGAGCAAACAAAGTCCTCTCACCTCCCGGAGAGCTAGCAAAATTAATAATGAGCAGAGGTTCGGCTGTTTGATTTGATTATGTTATAAAGAACCATAAAGCCATCACAGACAGCCAGTGAAAAATATTCTAATTCTTAGCTGAATATAAAGTGTGGAGAAACCAATGCGAGAATAGGCAAAAATGAGGTACAACATGGGGTCTAATCTAGCTGCTGGAAAAATGCTCACATCTTCATAATTCTCTGTTCATAAATGGTTTCCACAGATCCCTGTAGCTTTTTTATAATATCTATAAACTGTGCATGTAAATTACTATAATTTTTATGACAAACTACTAATATGCATCCTCAAATAAATCATTTCTGAGCACGAATCATGCCCCCAAACCCTCCATGTACATGCTATTCAGCCTGCTACTGTAGGGTACTGGTACCTTGTTATTCCAATTCAAGCACTAATTTACTTACACTTATCTCTTATGTGTTTTCCATGAATCCAGTATCATGAGGAAAAATATGAGAGCAAAATAACCATAATATACAAATTACCCTTTAAAGGAGACCTTTTTTGCTGATAGGAAGTACACCAACACCAAAGGTGGAAAATATGCCCATGACCTTTCCTTCTGTTGGGCATACTGTAAGTTTTCATATTACATTACTTTCTACATCATTAGCATGAAAACATTGCATGTACCAAACAACAATCAACATATTTAACTCAAGTGCTGCATGAGAGCAATTTGCAATCAATACCAAGCATATGTACTGTATATAAATAAATCCAGCACCATTATGGAGCAAACTTAGAGTAGAAACCAGCAGGGCTAGACTTTACACTACGTAGGACAGAGATGAAATCCCAACAGTTCATGCCTGCAATCAATCTAGCCTCAAGCGATGCCAGCAACAAGCACAGCAGAAAAAACTAAAGCTGAAAAAATAGCCAGCAGCAACAGTAGCCTTATCCTTTGCTTACTGACATTCAACGAGGTAAGGTGAAGACAACAGTACCAACAAAGCATAACAGTACGACGAACATAATGTTAATGCTGTATAATCCTGTTCACAGTCAACATTATCACATTGACTGTATTTATATTGGTACTACATTTGCGGGATTTTAGCCCCAAATTATTTTTTCATGATAATGCATTTTTGTATTTGTCTGTGCTACATGTTATTGGTTGTCACACCAACTGACGAATTGGAAAATGCTAGGTTACCCCAAAGTACTCACAAAGTACTTGCAACGTATAAATCAAAACCCAGGTGATTGTGTAGAATATTAATAGCAAAAGCATCCCATGAATATACTAACAAGCAACTAAGACTATCCAACAGCTGACACTTACATGTCACCGGTCATTTGAATAAAAATAAACCAGAGATAAAGCCAAAAGATGACACCCACCTCAGTCCGCTGAAAAACACATTATAGAATTTGTTAATATGTACATGCATAAGTTTATTAAATTAATAATAATGATATAAAATTGTTTCCGATGTAATTGGAACAGAAACAGCGGTGACTGTGAAGGTCATCCAATGCGTCTGTGCAAATATTAATGAGCCAAAGTCGTAGCTAATGGAGATACAGTAATAAATATTGACACTATTGAATCGTTACGATAAATCCCAGGTCTCGTGGTGGCTCTGTACGTGGTCAAGTTCATTTTTCCTCACCTGTTACTTTTTTCATCGTCTCCACTTTCACACTCTATTACAGCATGTCTGTGTCTGGCACACAGGCAAAGGCAGATCAATGAGGATCCTCTGTTTGTACCTCCCCACCACTGTTCCTCATCCTTCACTCCCCTGCAATCAACCAGCATACATATTAGCCATCAGTACATATACCATAGTTTAAACGTTAAGCAGGCACATACAGGGAAACAATGTAAAGAACAATACTTTTTAATGCAGTACATTGCATTAACATATGCATTACAGCGAATGTTATCTCAACGTCATTTTGGTATGACAACCATTTCAGTAAAATGTGTTTAACTATAGGCCTGATGTTTATCTAATTAAGGTAAATCTATACAGAAGTACAATCTAGTTACTTACAGCTTACTTACATATAGAGGACGCATAAGCTTCCCAAAAAGAAAACAGCATTGCAAATAATAAATGGTGTGTCTGCAAATAAATGACAAATGTTCTATTTCAACACCAGTCTCCATGTGGCTGACCCATATACTGTTGTAACGTTTATAGCTCATAACATCAGTGGAGGGACTTCTTTGATTAAGCCTGAGTAATGGACAAGACAGAAATGCATTGTAAAGCACTATCGTGCTGCCTCCTAATTGCCTGATGACATTAATTAAACTTCAGGCTCCTTTCCTTGACTAATCATACAGCCTCACAGTTCCCAACGCTCCTTTAAATGGTACTCGCATGACTTTTTGCAGATGTCAGCATTCTGTTAATAGGAGGTTGGTTCAGAAAGTGGCTCTTAAACGGACTCATGCACTGTACAGAGATAAAAAAACAAATGTAGTCAAATAAGAAGATTTGCTCGTGCTACCGTTACAATTTGTCACCAAGCAGTTACAATGGAGTATAAATCAATATGCTCTCATACAGCCATCAATTGCATTTAATTTCTTCATAAAGTATCAGTTTATTGCACTCACTGACGCGTCGCAAGCAGTAAAAGCCTTCCTTTCTGTGCAACTCCAACAATGTGCCACCTACCAGGTTATCCATATTGTACCACACCTACTAATACGACTACGTGTACATGGTCTATGTTTTGCTTTAATGATTCAGATTAAAAAAACTTCTCCCTGCAGTAGCAGAGGAGGAAGTCGGTGGAGAAGCTTTTATTTCCAGGGGGCCAGGAGTTAATGCCTTACTTATATATTTTCTAACCTTTAAAATGATGCCAGCTTTGTCACAAGTCTGTGCACAAATGCATCTGCTCTGCCTGTAACCTTTGGAAAATTGCAGGCTCTGGGCTGAAAGAATTCAAATTACTCATCAAGTACAGTGTGGATATTATAATATGTTTAGTAGACAAAAATACACAAGGTGCATAAGGTGCATTAGGTTATATTGTAAATAGCATGTGTAAAATATGCTGTATATTCATTTGCTTTTTCAATTTCATGTATATTTTGCCGAATGTACTGTAGGTCTACATGTTGTACCCTCTAGACACAGTAATGTATAGAGATTGGAAACAAGGTGACATAAATTGGGCTCAGAAGTTATTGTCACTTCAAATGTGTTTATTTTACAGGAGAAGCTATTTAAATACACCATCAACCACAGGCTTTGAAAATTGAGCAGATGCACTAGATTGAAATCTGTAGGGTAGATTGTCTGCTCACTGCTGAACATCTGTATTTACATGTCAGGAAACATCTTACAGTCGCTGGAAAGCTGGTGAAATATAGTATTGGTTAAGTGCATAACCATGTTTACTCATTACTAAATTTTAATTTGTTCTGAGGGCAGCAAACACTGATTCATTTGTAATTTCATTAGCAATCCGAGCAAATCAGCCTTGAAAAGCTCCAGCATGCATTTATGTGAACCTAAGTGCTTTGGCACCAGTTACTGTATTTAATTGAAAGAGATCAAGTTGAGATGAATAGCAGTATTTAGTTTGAATTTAAAATACAGAAAACAGATGCAGACTCGCAGGCACAGGCTTAAGGACAGGACCCACCTTGGGACTCTGGATGCTGATGGAAATGAAAGGAGATTTTGGAGAGCATCGTGCCAGCTGGGACTGTACAGTAAAGGTCAGTATGTTGATAGAAGTGTCTTTTGTCTGCACGACAAAAGACTATTTAAATATCAATATGCACCAGCTCAATCGTTCATTCAACACAGGAGCTTGACTGCAGAAATGATGGAGACGCCATCATTTCTGTGGGGGGAGCTGAGGAGAAAAAGTGAAAACTGGAGCCGATGTATTGGCTGACAGATTTTATCGGTAAGTAGTTATGTTATAGCGATGTTAGCAAGGTAGCTAGCCAGCTACATATATTCAGTTCGATCAGTAACGCAGCAGATTGAACGGTAAGCATCATTCAGTTAGCTGCTCAATGCTGAGGACGTAAATTAACAACATCCCCATCTTTTACTCTCCTGTGACAACCATCATGTTACTCATGCTTATCATACTCATTTGCTACATTAGCTAGCTAGCTAGTAGAGTGAAAGGTGAGCATATAAAATATATATGGACCAACAACCTATAACAATACACACACACACACACACACACACACACACACACACACACACACATATATATCACCATTTTTTTTACCCCCAAAAATCCAGAATTGGCTGGGCTCTAGTGGAAAAACTCAACAACAAATGGAGGGGTGAAATTGGAGAGACATTGTCTTGTTTATTGAATTTTTGCAAAAGCCACATGACCAAGTCAAATTGTTCCCGTCTCCACAGAAATACCACGGGAATGCCAAAAGAAAAGGCCAGTGGTCTGTGAGAGAGATACTTGAGATAGTGAGCCCAGGGCATTACAGTGCCCTATCTCCTCCTAGAAAAGATGGAATCCAATGCTGAAATGAATTGGAGGATTTATTTTGGTGCAAGAAGCTTTGTCTCCATGTTTACAGGTCATGAAAAACTGTGCACTGAGAATAATCATCATACTAATGTATTAATTTTATGTATGATAAATGTTTGTATGCTGGTACAGTGTCTGTGTATACTCTATGTGATTGTGTGATTGGTTTTGATTTCAGTTTTCAGAGAGCACATTCACAGCCTAATAAACCAGATACAAATTTACAAGGCTTTTCAACATAGTGTCCATGTTTTTGCTTGACATTAAGTCAACCACATACTGGAGTTCTGTATCCAAACAGCTGGGCACGTCCATGTAGCACTGATAATATGGCTCTTCTGATGTTTTTTGTTCTAAGATACCATACTGCACTGTAAATCCAAATTCTCTTATGAACACTTTCTGTTCTTGGGCATCAGGTAATATGAGTTATACTAGTGCTGAAAGCCAGCTCATTCTCCAACACTGCTGTACCAATTTTCTTCTCTTCCAGTGTGAGCTCAGGAAAAAACAACAAAACAAAACAAAAAAAACATCATTTACATTGGATTGCTCACAGGATACTGCAATCAAAAAAATATATAATTAATGAATTGCTACTGTGTGTCTCTCCATATATGGCCAACAGCAGGAATGTTGAATGTCACGTTCGAAAGGATGTAAAGCAAAACCTCTCAACTCAGCTCAGCAGAAGGCTATGTGATTCCTTCAAGCTATTGGGCTCCTGGAGGCACACAGCAGCAGATCAGTATGGAAGGTAAAAATGAGCATTTCCCAAAGCCAGGTGATTATTCCCAGCCAGCCAGTCATTACTAGTAAACCTAAAGAAGAATGAAGCACATTCATTATTTAGTGCCACTTCAGAGCTCCCAACATCTTGGAGCAACATATCCCATACAGAATATCTACCTTGAAGCGTGCAGTGCAAACTCTGGCAGACACGGCACACATTCGGTGTGTGAAGTCATCTGTCATGCTGAATCTGACAGTTGGTTCAGGTTATTGATTTTAGGAGAGGCGCTCGGTGGGCGATATCTACGGGTGCCATCAGAGACCAAAGAATCTCCCACTGCTTAACATTTATAGGTTGACTAACTCTCTGAAACTTCCTGCGGTCTTTTCTCTGTTCACACTGTAGTGTACTGTATGAAAAATCAATAAAAGACTTCAGGGAAGATTTTAAACTTCCATCATGACTGAACAGTTTTGAACCCATGAACTTAATGAGCAGCCTGACAAAGAATAACATTCTTACTGATCGTGCTCATTAGGACTATTTTAATATAACAAATTCAATATTGTTGAACATCCTTGGCAGCAACAGACAAAGGTTATCATACAGAGACAAAAATGAATCATTCCGAGGAATGAACTGAGTTTAAAACTTATACAACCAACAGAGTTAAATAGTATATTTCGTACCATTCAGATAAAAACTTTAATTAACATTATTCATAAAAAGACTGACACCATTATCATCATCACTACTGACGTGCGCAGCAGATATGACATTCTTTGTAATTCATGTTTGTCAGGTTTTTACCTCCGGCTGCTTCAGTCCATCTAAATCAAGACTATAAATAAGTGTAGGCTCATGACTCTGCTTTCATGCTCCATAAGGCTGATGCATGGCGTATTTTCCTATTGACTTCTAGGGGGAATTTGCAGGTGAGAGCCTCATTCCAGAGTGCCTTTGAGCTGTATATGCGTATACACTGGACACAGTATTTCATATCCTTTAATCTCGTTCTCTGAACAATATTTTACAATTCTACAATATTATACTATACATTTTTAGATCCCTCTTCTCAAATAATTCAGCTAACTCTATGATCAAAATCTATGTCAGATCATTGTGTTCTTCCTTTGGTAAACTAGTATGCAGTAATGCGGTCAAGTTCATCTTTATTTATTCACATGTTCATAAGGGATTCTTTTAATAGTAAAGGGAACTGGACATACAACTGGGTCCACTGGACTTCAGAAAAAAATACACTCAGAATTATCAACAATTTATGCATTTTAGAGCACTATTGAAATGATGAAAACTGAACCTGACAACTGAGAGGCTACCTCAAAATATGTAATGAGCTTATATACTGTCAGTGATGATTGTTGTTGACATGGATATGTAAACACATACAAACACATGCCGTAAAACTGTTACTGGTAATTATTTGACAAGGTAGTCTGTTGTCACATAAACATAGAGCTGTAGCACTTTAGGCCTCACAAGCCTGCCATCAATCAGAACAGAGGGATTACAGTGGATTTAGGTTAAGCTTTGATTTATTTCCATACATGGGGTGTGAATGTACTCCCTGTTTCTCCTTACTACACAGTAAAAAGAGATGGACTCCCTAAGGACATTTGTTGGATTAAGGTAAAGTAGTGGTTTATAATCAGCCAGCTATGAACAATAATTCTGCAGTAAACATGACCGAAGAAATCTCACCAATGATGGCTGAAACTCTCAGTTAAAAGATTAAGATTATTATACTGTAAGTAGTAGTAGTAGTAGTGTTGCTATTTTACCACTTGGACCTTCTGCCAAATACGAAAAATGAGATGGTAATAAAATTCTTCATACCTTTAAAATTAAACCAATTAACTATCACTGCATTTGGGGTCATTAAAGTGTAAAGCTGCCTGGTGCAGATTTAATACTGGAATTAAAAAGCTGTGGTCATCCAGTGCAGTGGCATTTTCGCCACATCTATTTTTATTCTGCAGTACTTGGAGTTTTACTGCCACCCTCATAGAAAAACATTGACCAACTTGATGGTCGCCGGCTTGTGGGCTTGATGTCACTGGCATCAAGCTGTTATAAATTATCAAATGTTTGGCTGCACAGTGCACCGTGGCTTCTTGGCTGGAGTGCTAGAATGTGTTCTGAAAGCGGTGACAGAGTGATAATCTGAAAATATAAACAGGACTTGTGACAGTCCCCTGAATCTATAAGCCAGAGCTTTTAGCAGAGTGGTGCCAGGAGATGCCCTGCCGCTCACAATGTTTGGTAACCCTGCACTAAGAGGTTTAAAAATATAATAAAATTAAACCATAATGTTGTCAGCTACAGGGGGGTGGAGAAAATAATATGCACACTTGAAGAAAAAGGAAATGCAATGGAAATAGAGCGTATTTGTGACCACTTTATTTCTTCCTGAACTTATTCTGTTTTTACAGGAATAGTTCACCATTTTGGGAAATTAGCTTATTTATTTTATTTCAGAGAGTGAGACAAGAAGATTAAAATCAATCTCATGTCTGTGCATTAAGTACTGCCCTGGTGTGGTTAGTTTAGCTTAGCATGAAGACTGGAAGCAGCTATCCTGCTCTCTCTAAAATAAAAAAATACCCACCAACACCTCTAAAGCTGACTTATTCACATGTTGTTGGGGGGGTTCCATGGTATACTTATTCCTTGGCATGACAACAGCTGGACACAGAAACTGGATGCAGCTTCACAGAGGCTTGTCATCACAGTGAGATTGCCATGTTTGGTCCCGTTGTGCCAGTACCCATCGTGACCTGACCAGAGGCAAAACTTGTGCTCACCGACCAAATCTGACAACCCACGCTATTATGTTGAAGACACTGCATAGACGTACTACAGGGTGGATGGATAATCTATTGTTCATTATGAAATAGTTACAGCATGTGACTTTCCTACCGTAACAGTGGCTTGATCAATCATCTCTTAGTTTAAATATTGGCAAGACAAAAGTATGTTCTTTCCATAACCAATGTACAGCCCCCTAGTGTTGAGATTCTCATCAAGGGTGAGACATAGTTGCTGAATTGAAACATCTTGGTGTGGATCCAAATCTTAATGCCTAGAAACATTTGAAAAAAACCTTAAATAAAACTTGGCAAATTTTAGACAGATTAGAAACTTGTTTTCTATGGATGCATCCATGATATTTATGCATGCTATGATCCTTTCCCACGTGTCCAATTGCATTACACGCTGGGGGCAGGCTGGAGAAACCACTCAAGTCCTTATACAAACAAACCTTAAAAATTCTAGATAGAAAGTCAATTCAAAGTCATCATTGTGGGAAATTGGAAAAATATCTGAGCTTTGAAAATTTTATATTCAAATCTTCTGTTTTAAACTAGTTTAACGCGTTAAAAATTAACTCAGATTATCAACAGAACGTGTAGACATAACAGTTTTGACGCTGTGTCAAAGATGTCTATGTATTCTGTTGCAAAAGTATCTCCTGAAGTTAGCATGCTAACCAGCTAGCCCCGGCCTGTCCCGTCTCGTAATACAACTTTGTACCTCAAGAGGTGATATTACTGCCCCCCCCCACCTTTGTTCTGAGATGAATTCTACAGCTGGTCAATTCTTACACATCGCCCCCTTGAATGGCTTGGCCCATCCTCCATCATGTGAATTTGTTTTCATTCATGCAGAGAGAGAACTCTATAAAATCCTCAAGAATGACCTCTGTAGGAGATTTTACCTGACCCTTTTGTCGCACTGCATTTTGGGCAGCCAGCATCCTCTGTGAAAGTCACAACTAAGTGCAGAGCATTTATCAATATTTTTGTAATTAGTCCATTTTAAATCTACTATTTCTTTTGGTTGGACCTCTGCTGGAGCACCAGGAACCACTGAAACACAAGCTTGATAGATTCATTGATGCTGCTCCAAGTACACACTTTGGAAAGGGAATTTTTTTTTTATTCAAATAGAGCTATAGAAGCTGGCTGATGAGGGTATTCACTACATCTTTTATATCTCCATCTCATTCTTGATCTTCAGGCACGATTATTCTCTTCTATTCATATCACCCACCTGCTAGGCTCTCAGGAAACAAGACTACCATTCTCCAGGGCCGCTGATGACATCATTACCCAGACCCTCAGACCAGTCTCAGAATTAGCTTGCTCTGCTTTCCCTGGATACAGTCCTGAACTTAGAACAGAGTTCACTTTTAAATTCGTTACACCTTCCTACCCGCCAATGTGACGGGGGTTACACGTATAGATGTTTAAAAAGGTATCAGCTAATGAAAATGTGTAGTCTTCAGAATTTAAAGCAAAGACCTTGAATTTCAGAGAGCATTTGAATAAAATGCCCATATTCTTCAGGAGTGTAGTTTTCACAGAGGGTGGTTCAACAGGACATAACAAAAGTGTAATTTCAGTGTAATTCTTCTGCAGGAACATAAAGCCGACGAACGTTTGCTTCACAAGAAACATTTCAGGATAGAATGCCCACTATTACGCCAGCTCTGTAAATGAATGTCTTTGCTGTTGAGTGTGTTGCTCGCAGATCCAAGCATGTCGGTGTGATACACTGAAGGTTCTTGAACATAACCCTACTGCGGACACACAGTCCTGCTGCCCTCTACCTCTCTGGCCTTGGTGCCTCACCTCACCTGCAAGCACTCTTTGATTTAGTGCAGTCTACAATAGGGAAGACAAAGCTCATGCATAAATATATTTTTGAACTCTGCTGCAGGGAATAAGCAGCCTTGTTGGTGTGGGCATGGTATATGGCTTGAGAAGGTATATTATCTGTTCTCTGTTGTGTAGACAATCTGAGAGTGGCAGGGCAGTTCTGATCCTATAGCCTTTTAAGCATTGCTCACTTCAATTAGGTAAATGCCTTTAAACTGCCTATTGAACTTACAAGGACTTTTAGTAACTTTACCTCCACTCATACTGTAGGACCTGACCACTGCTTCTTTATTTATTACTGACTATTCAACAAACCTTTATACTTATGTTGTTCTAAATTGACAATTTCCCTTATTTTTCATTTTTATTTAAATACCAGATGTCTTTATGTTTTTTTGTTTTTTTTCCCCCTGTTAGTTGGTTTTGCTCAAGCATTTTGCTCAAGCATTACATGCTGTTTGCATCAGCATGTAATAGTGTTTTGGCACTCCTTTCTGCTGGCCCTAGGTTTCACCGCAGGTTTTTACTTATGGGTTTTTTTTTCATTACGGGTTTAAACTTGGTGATAGCCAGCATCTGTTAATTTTAATCAGTACCATTTTTTTAAGGATGCACCCATACCTGGTCTTGGTTTTAGGGTTAGGCTTAGAATTAGGTTTAGGTTTAGGTTAGGGGTTAGCCATTTAGTTATTATGGTTATGGTTAGGGTAAGGGGCTAGGGAATACACTATGTCAATGACTTGACCCCATGAATATAGTAATAAGGGTGTGTGTGTGTGTGTGTGTGTGTGTGTGTGTGTGTGTGTGTGTGTGTGTGTGTGTGTGTGTGTGTGTGTCTGTGTGTGTGTGTGTGTGTGTGTGTGTGTGTGTGTGTGTGTGCGCACGTTACAGTTACAGTGTTCTTTTCTGTGTTTTATGGCGTTACAATGTGGCTTTTTTAAATACACACTATCTGCATGACTTAGTCCCAGTGCCTCCAGTCTGCCAGCGGCTTGTTGGGTGCCTGCTGAAGATTCTCATACATTTCCCCAGCTTACAAGCTGCAACAGTTATTCTCATTCAAATCAGTCATCCTATGGATGAACAGACATAAAAGATTTTTCAACATCCTTGTTTGGCTGCATCTGCACTCTGTGGTGAAGGTGATATGGGAAAAAAAGGTTGCCTCATGTATTTGGTAAATACTCCAGTGAATAAATGAAGATTTTGAGAAAACATCATACTCTATGTTATTACAGTGACAATGAAATGCAAATAACACTGTCAGATTTGAAATTCACAGCTATACTGATTACAGTATTTTCATATTTTAAATCCTTCATTCCCATCAGTCTTTTCATAACATCAGTGCGCTTTCATACACAAGATACAATCAGTAATATTTTACAGCTTAATTGCACAAAAGGACAGCAACAGATCTGCAGGGGTGTGCAGGTGCCAGTCAGTGTTACCTCAGCAGCTGCTGAGATTTCAGGCTTAAATGAGCAGTCTGGTCATATATAAGTTATGTGATATAAAAATGTGGAACTCTCACTGGTTCTTACAATGGCGTTTAAAAATTTCACAAACAGAGAGTAAATTTGATTAAAGGGTAATTAAATTTCCTCCTAAGTAAATGTCTCACATTGAAATTGTACCTCAGATAGATAGATATTATTATACAAGTGTCCTTTAAGTATTTCATTAAAGGATTAATCACGTTCCATTAGGCTCTTCCTATCAGATTCCCTAAGGTAATATCAAGTTTTGCTTCCTGTAGTGCTACTTGTAGGTCCCTTCTTTGCCCATTCTGACTGTTACACTCAAGTAGTACATGCTTAGCCATTTCTGGCTGACTACAATGTGTGCATAATCCAATTGGATGCCAGCCTATTCTGTAAAGTGTCTGTACTGTCCCGAGGTGGGTAATGACTATTTCCTCCCTCAGGTTCCTGCCCATATTTCACTCATAACAACATGGTTTCGTATATTGTAAAGATGTCTTGTGTCATTAATGTCCCAAGACTCTTGTCAGATTTTGTGCATATGCTTGCTTGAAAATAGTTTTTACCTCAGCCTTACGGAACGGAATTTCTATGTTGATCGTCTGTGATTTTAATGATTGCTTGGCTAATTTGTCTACTTCTCTTAAACACCTAAATGAGCAGGAACTCAGAGGAAAGAAAGCTCCAAACCACTATTATACAGTCTGAGCATTTTATGAGAAAAATTCAAACAAGCAGATAGGTGACAGGTAACCAGGGAACCATCAACAACCAGTAACCGCAAGCATTTAATCATTCTTCAAAAACATTAGGTAAATTGGTGTACTATGATGATGTTGCCACTACAATAATTTTACAATAGTATTAATATAAAACGGCACTGAGATGGCAAGTGACACCTGTGCTACCGATTTACTGATGTGGGTGAGTGGACTAGACAGGGCAGAGTGGAGAGTCAGCTCAAGTTGAGAGACACTTAACTTTTGATCTCACAACATGGCAGGACAGTTAGCTGGCGACACTCACTAAGGTAAGCTAACCGGCTGCTGGTGGTAGCTTCAATTTAATCATACACGCATGAGAGTGGTGTTGATCTTCTCATCTCACTCAAGTCAATTAGTGTATTTCCCAAAATGTCAGACTTTCCTTTAAGGTCCGACAGGCTGTGTTCATACATCATTTATTTCCTTAAAATCTCTACAAAAAGGGAAGACACCGGTTACATACTGCTTACTTTTGCAGACACATGTTCAGTGAAGGGAAAAATGTAAATTGCATCCAGGTTGTGCGCATAATTTATGCAAATTATAATGGGAGTAGGAATAAGGTGGATACCTCAGAACTGGCATCGACAAAAAAAGAACAGACTACCAGAATGGTAAATTCAACACTAACCAAATGCGTATATCTCAAGCAGTATCATATAACACACATTTGCATATAGTATGCTAATGCATTTCTTTTTTTAACATAAATCGGGTCTCTTGTAAAAAAGCATGTTTGCAGCCTAGTTCTTAGGCAGTGGAAGCGTAGGGGCCTGGAAAAAGAGGTCAAGGTGGAGCCATATTGTACGTCTCAGGATCTGAGACGTACAATATAAAGAAGATTGTGTTGTAACCTATGTTTTTGTAGCTCCTATGGAATCAATGGAATCTTTAACATGTATTTATTAAATTCATAATCCAGTAAGTATTGTCTGTGTAAATTCAGATTAATTTTTACCTGAGGGCCACAGCTAATCTCAGGAACTTCAACAAATGACAATTATGCATCTTTCCTTCAAGTTCTGTAGTAACCCACAAAGGGATGGTAGTTTATAAATCAATGTTATGCTGGTAATTGATGACTTCATTTTTGTTAGTAAAATAAGCCACATATTTAGACAGCCACGTGATCTCTGTGAAGAGCTCTTCGGTATCTGTTATAGTTTCAAGATGGCAGAAAAATCCACTACTCAGACATGATAGATCTTGTCTTGAACATTTCAAAAAGGTACATTGCCATGGGTTCAAGTGATAGCCAAGAGCCCTTGAGTCATCCCACGATGGATCAGTAATGTTTATGACAACAGTGCTTCAGAATGCCATGTATTTTAAATGTGTTTGGGATAATGAATGAATGAATGGAGTTTAGAAAAAGGGAATGTAAATGGGGAACCATTTGGCAAATCAAAACTGGAAAAAAAAAGAAAAAAAAGCAGATACAGTAGTTGGCCAGTGGTTGAGTGGTTCAGTTCAAGAACAGAGTCATATCTGTTGTGTACAAAGGTGAGAAAGACCTGGGAAAAATCCATGGGCAAAAACATTCAGTGCTCCTTAATGAACAGCTTCCAAAAGGCCTTCTGAGTATTTGGCAGTGAGAGCCCTACTGATGTATGTTTCTGAGTACATTTTAATACCCGAGGGCCACCAAGAATGAAGACCCTGTACTGCACCACCTCCTCAATGACCCCTGCTAGATTCTTAAACTATAGGGGTCTGAAGAATCGCGGTACGGTCAAATCAGTGCGAGGTAAAAGTCCTGGCTGTGATTACAAATGCACTACATATCCTGTTCAAATTAGCTTTGACTTGGATAACCCTGGGATAAGCAAATAATAAAGGAGAGATGAAGTAATGGCCAAGACCTAAAGTTTGAAAACTGCTACTTCCTCTCCGGCAGCTCTGTAGAATTAGAAGCTGCAATAAAAGAAAGTTTCAATTGTTCCATGTTACAATTTTACTGCTGCATTCACCATAACTAATTACCTCTTGGTCATAAAACATGTCCACTCGTACTAGATTTCAGCATGAAGCTGGTTTAATTGGAACAATTTTGACCTGTTTTCCAAGTGGTGTTCAACGATGCGCTGATAAGAGTGAACTTACTGTATATATTTAATGTGTACTGCAGGGAACAGCTTGAGCAAACTTTTTTTTTTTTTTTAAATTGGACAGCACCAAATAGCAGCCCAGCATATAGAGTTATGATTTTGTTGTGAAATCAAAGTTGGGAAAAGTCTATATTTTTATTTTCTAAATAATAAATAACCATATGTTGAGTGGATTTTTTTTTTTTAAAAGCTCTGAATGCACAGGATATTATGGACCTGCTCCTGCTATTGAACCGTAGCCCACAATCTCGCTTGTCCGTTGAAATCTTTCTCTGCCTGGTTTATTCCTCGGTCTCCTGCTTTGAAAGGGCAAATCAACATGATGGCTTTCATCCCATCACTGACAAAGCCAAAATGTCCTTATTGCCTACATTCTGTGCAATATCGAACAATAACGCAAACCTGGAGCACAAGATTTTAGCTAAAGAAGGAAAAATGTGTGCGTAACATAGAGATATTTCATCAGTTAATTTAATACACTACTCTGCCTCAGAGCAAAATGTTTTTTGGTGTGTTATTCACCATGCCACCTAACTGTATTATGGAGAATTGAATAAGCAAGGTTTGAGGTGTAATTTTGCCACCTTCGTCTTAGAAACATCTGAATGATTTGTCCGGAAAAATCATGAAATTGTTATACATAACCTCATTATTTTCTAATTGGGGCTTTGGCTGTTCTTTATACTCTGGTAGCAGTAAAATGTTTCTCTACTACTGACAATATATCCACAAACACAACATAATCAGCACTTAACAAACTTACTTTTCTTTGCTTCACTGGTTTCAAAGCTCAGATGAGCCTCTTTAAATTTCAGATGAAATGGTCAATTTATTTTATTTAATCACATGCTATAAATGACATTCCACATTGACAGTATGATGAGGAAAAACATTAAAACCTAACAGGTGAATCAGAGAATACATAATGTGTAGACAGCATCTGCATATGAGACTTATTGGTCGTAAGTTCCCATAGTGACCAGCTACCCGCTCTGTAGATTTAAACAAATGCATGAATAGGAGAAGATGTATTTCAGGACTTTCATCATAACTGTACACTGTTACAGTGTTTAACAGACAGCACCACTGTAGGCAGGCAATCTTATCAGGTCAGTCTGTTTTTACTTGAGTGAAGGAAATCTTTCCAGACCTTGTGGGATGCTAGGAATTATTATTATATATTCATTTAATAACAAGTTATTTCCTCTTGTGGTCCTCTCCAAAAGGTCAGAAGTCAAGGTCAGCATTGCCCAATGGCATTTCAACAGAATGGGCTTATAAAAACCGGACATCCTTTGTTATAACTTCCATTCATGATGCCTTTGTAAGTTTTATGTGCTTTCTCGCTGGTAGTTAGATGGGAAGTCTGATGCCACTCTCATATCTGTGCAGTAAATATGAAGCTATCGCCTGCAGACAGTTAGCTTAGCTTAGCACAAAGACTGTAAACGGGGAGCAACAGCAACAGCTAGCCTGGCAAAGTCCAAAGGAAACAAAATCTGCTCACAAAATAACACGGTATACTGTACATGCCCTTTATATAGATAAAGACTAAGTGCTATATTTGGGCAGAAATTACTGATTGTTTAAAAGAGGGGTTAATGTGATAAAAAAGAATGTGAAAGGTGCTGTAACTACAAAACTGATCCAAAAAAACTTTCAACAGCTGAAGCAAGAGAGCTGATTATAGCTCGTTGCATTACGTGAAAGCTAGCTGTTTCAGTAGTCATTTCTATCCTCGGCTAAAGCACAAAAAAAAAAAAAAATTTACTGTAACTGGACGGAAAAATCTATTATGATGAAAAACAGGTAAACCAAAAACAGCTAAAGGTAACCAGCTTAGTGGAATATTAGCTCCCTGTCATCTAAGTCTTGAGTGTAGTATATTGAGTAGTAGTATACAGTATATTGTAGTTATATTAATTCCAATTTAAATATTGTATTATAAATCGTAGCATGTAACACTGTACAGTGCTGCAGACAGAGATGCAAACAGATGAAAGAATTGACAAAGTATATTCGTATTTCTGAATTACGTGTTATGTAGGAGGCGTAACATTTCTGCTTGTTTAAATATTATAACACAAATGAGGAATCTCTGATCCGAGTGTAGTAAGTAAGTGTAGTAAGTACACCTATCTTATAAAAAATGTCCTTATGCTCAAGAGTCAGCTAATTCTAAGTGCATGTCTGTGGATCCTGATGATTGGTCTTCTAAATTAAACCAAAATCTTAATTTGTTGGCTGTTCATTTGAACACATCTGTTTCATGTCCATGTATCATTAATCTGCTTAATGATGTGATTAAAAAGGCCACATTGACTAAATGAGTAATCTTTTTACTCATGCATCCACTGCTGATTAGATCAAAGCATGTTGCAATGTCAAATTACCAAGCTATATACAAATCTACTCCTCTAGCCGTTTTCTGACTGTATCTGATTCTGCCTTGTGATTATGGAAAAAAAAAGTCCTTTATACATTTGCAGTCTTGGCAGTCTTGAAAAAGAGTAGCAATGGCAAATTTGATGTCATTGCTACAGTATGAGCTATTCCTCCTCACAGGACGCATTATTCTCATCAGTTTTGTATAGAGAGAGAAAATGATTAAAATACAGACAGGTGAGAAATCAAAGGAAAAACCTGAAAAATTAGTGGAGAAACAGGATGACAATGCCTCCATCAATAGGAGACGAGGGTTTAATGAATGGTTTGATGAGTATGAAAATGATGTCAACCATATGCTACGGCCTTCGCAGTCACCAGATCTCAACCCAGCCGAACAACTATGGAAGATTTTGGACCGACGTTTTAGACATCGCTCTCCACCAGCATCATCAAAACACCGAACGAGGGAATATCTTTTGGAAGAATGGTGTTCCATCCCTCCAGTAGATTTCCCGAGACTTGTAGAATCAACGCCAAGGAGCATTGAAGCTGTTCCGGTGACTCGTGACCCAACACCTTAGTAAGACATTTTATGTTGGTTTTGTATTTGTCACCCATCTGTATGTAATGTCAAAAAAATTTAATTTGTTTGATATGTAGACACAAAGCTTATTTTACATATACGCCTCAAGTGCAAAAGACTCAGAACCTTGAATATACCAATTTAAAAAGTTTTTTCTGTTGCTTACCTACTCTGCCCTTGGTGAGATTTTGCTAATTGCAATATTGAAAATGTCATTATTCTTTATGTTTGGGTGAGTTTTATTGAAAATTTGCTAGGTAACTGGAAAAAATGTAGTGATTTAATATTATGTGGATTCCTCTTCCCTACTCCGCCATTTCTTACTAAAACAAACAGTTTTGTAGAGGCTTTTTCATGTCTTTCCAATCCACAGCCTGTCTGAGTCCCTAGAGCCACTGGTGCATAAATGGGCAAAAGAAAGCTGAGAGTTGCATGCAAACCGAACGCTTGTACTCTCTTTCTCTCTCTCCATACCAGAGTTACAGTTATTATGCCACACTTCAGGGAGACTTGTTAAAAACATTCTGGAGATGCAGACTTTCATTCCATTTGCAAGTTATCAGTGTGGTTTGTCACAGCCAAAGTGCTGTGATGTTGCTTTGGTGTTCCCATGAGGGCTCAGTCAAAGTGCCCACCCCCTCCCTTTCACTTCTTGCACAGCTCCAAATGAATGCAGTCACTGTACCTCCGGCGATGGCCTGTTAATATCGGTGAAAACTCTTGAACAAGCGGTGTGAACTGCAGCAGGTGAGGTGGTAATAACATCTGCTCTACAAAACGCCTTAAAAGCTTTTTTCTCTGGATATGGAGCCAGAGATGAGCATGTACCCAGTAAATAGCAGCCCTTGAGTTGATCATTCTTTATCAAACTAGGCCATCCATCCCTTTGTTCCCAGTCGTTTAATACACAGCTATCAGACCTGGGCCACTGAAAAGGGAAAAGGACAAACCAAGAGAAAGTAATGATGTTTGTGATGAGCCTCAGTGTTGACTCAAGTCTAGCTGCTAAATCCCTGGACTCTCACAGCCAGGCCATTACACACACTCAATGTGGTCCCCATAAGCTGGCAGAGGAGCTTATAGGGAGTGAAGATGCTCTTATTTGAGGCTTTGTTGACGACCAGATCACTGAATCCTGTCTGCAAACCTTGCACATTTTACCCTTTAAGTTACAATTCCTTTCACCCAATTTTGTAAAGCTCACCTTTGTGATTCTACTGTTTGCTTACCTGCCTAGTTTGACTTTTTTTTTTTTTTTTATAAAGTAAAGCCACAAGCAATGTTCTTGCTGCATCTCTGCCTTCACCGCTCAGTTTTCAGTGGCATGTGCATAACCTATTGGAGGAGCACAATAGTCACAGTCGGGTCATTGATTGTAGCTGATTTCCTATTAATAGTCTATTCAAAGAAACACATTGGGATCTTACAAAAAATACAACACATTGTATTCCTCTATTACTGGCTTCAGCAGACATTTATTTGAGGCAGAAAATTGAAATGCAAACAGAAAATAAAAATCAGTAAAATAGTCAAGGCTATCTCAGTTTAAGTGTATTCAGCTGGTTGAAATAAAAAAAGTAGTAGCCTTTGCAATGTATGACGACACACCCACCCTGGCAGCTGCATCCATATACCTCTGGCCCGGTGCCGTCTATAACCACCATCTGTTATTTAACATGTTGCTCCATCCTGTTTGAGATAAAGGATGTGATTCTAACTCACACTCTATGGAAAGGTTTAATTAGAATGTTTCCTGCCAGCATTGCCTGTCAAATAATCATAAAGCTCAAGCGACAAAGCTCATTTGTCTGTTTAAGGGTTGAGTTACTGATCAATGAAAAAAAAAACACACTTGTGTAAATAAAGGGTATGTTCTTATCACACTATCAATATTAGTTTGCAGTTATAATTAGAATGACAATATCTTACATGTTTATCTAAATTTAGACTAGCTTTAGATAAGCAAAAATATCCACTATACTGCCTGTACATTAGATAGTTATTTTGGCATTAGTTGGCATTCTTAAAAATTATTAGTACCTTATTTTTACAAGGTTTTTGAAAGGTAAGTATTAAAATCATGACAAAATTAGGTCCAAGAAAAATAAGAGACAATGACTAAGGGAAACAGAGACCAAGCCCAAAGAATGTACAGTACTTTGAGTCTGGCACCAGCCACGGTCTAAAAGGTTCAAACCTAGCTGTCGTCTGTAATTAAGCTGACTCTGAAACAGGAGTATTATACATGATGAATAACTTTGAGAATAATGGTACGAGGCCATAACATTAAAAAAGCAGCTATGTGTAGTCTTCTTACTGCAGACAAAGCCGGTAAGGATGGCACCGTTACCTCCAGGGAAAGAGACCAACATGAGCTGAGTGGGGATAGCTAACAGACAACAGCAGCTGTCAGCCTATAACCCAAGAAACACTTCAGCCCTCTTGGTTTTAAGAGCTTAGGGGCTATTTCCTGTCATAGAGGGCCCAGTTGTCCATAATATGACTACATCAGGGTTGGTAGGCTATACTGCTCTAGGATGTTTGGCAAAAGTTGATCCAAGGACAAACTGGCAGCATTTAGTGTGTCAACATGTTGATCCTCATTTCCATATTTCACCTGGGTGCTAAACCCAGCATTAGAGTGGTCCTCCATAAATACAGAAAAACAAACAAACAAACAAACAAAAAAAACACTCGCCCACAACGCAGTGCTGCTTGAAATGCAAAGCAAAAAGATATCATTTACAATTTACTCAAAACAAAAACAGTGCATCCTTTGTGCTCAGCACATCATGGCACGGTCAGAGGGGGGTAGTATTTTTTGTTGAAAACCGAGTAATTATCTCAAGTCTCTCTCTTCTCATTCAAAAGAATCGTTGCCCTGTCTCCCTCTGTTTTCTGACAGCATTATTCAGATGAGTTCTGCATTGCAGTCTGAGCCATGTTTACTGACCAAAGCCGCAGTGTGAAATCCAGAATAATTGCTCTCCACAACTCCCCTGGCATTCCCTGGCACATTGTGCTGCTCTGCTCAGTTCAAACTGGAAGTCCGACTGAGAGAGAAATTTGCTAAAATGATTAAGTCAATGTTCTGTTCTATTTTTTTTATGCACATTTTTGTCATTGAAAAATAAAAAGATAACGAAACTCCCCCCCTAAAATCCACATAATTTTTTTCCGTGAATTCTGCATGATAGAAATTTGAAAACGACTCTGCCTTCCCTGTCACTGAGAGAAATGGTTTAGTTCTTGTACAGTCAGTTTACCACCAACAACTTTCACACCTTGGCATGCTCTGAGATACACCTGTGAAATACAAACCGTTAGACCCTGGGATACCCAACAGCATATTGCTTAAAAATGGATGATAATCAAAACAAACAGATGTGTCAGGGCACAGTGTGCACAGCTCAATATACCAGAGCATTGTTAGAGTTGAAGCTATGCTCAGTGCCTGTGCAAAATGACACATAGGGAGGACCTCTCTGTGTGTGTCGTGAAGTGCGGCAGCGCTGATAACAAGCAGATAACCATCCCACCCAGATGGTATTGCCAATGCTTCGCACAGGTGGGGTGGGTTGGGGGGGCATCGCTGCCATTCAGAATTATCCACATGCAAATATGCATGCACGCTCAAAAACTTATCCTAAAGCAGCCGTGTTTCCCCCTGCCGGCACGTCACTCTCCCAAATTGTTTCATGTTCTTTAAAAGGGACTAAATAAAACCAAAAGGCAAAAAAAATCCTCCTGGGACAGAGAGGCAGAGAAAATACTTGTGTTGGATACTTTGTAGTTCTGTCTGTGTCTAATACTTTCTAGTCAGGTTTCTTCAAAATGGCATTTTCTATTTGAGCTTGACTCTAAAACTCTGGAGGGCTTTAAAAAGAGGAGGAAGCATCTCTTAAGGACTTACTGCCATCTGTTGGCACTGAGTGAAACTGATTGTTGGTTGATTAATGCTTTTTGTGCTCTGCTGTATTGTACAATACATTCCTTTGACATACTGTATGCATGCTGAATTGGACTACTATGCATTATCTAGTCTTTTCACAGAGTCCTTCAGCTTCCTCTTTATTTATGTATTGTAACTCTTACCATAACCACTGCAGTTCATTCAAGACATGGGTGACAGTATGATATGATAGCTGATGCAAAAGTAAATAATTTTTTCTTCTGGAAAATACTAAAGCATGCAGGAATGGATCCTTTAACATTTCACAAAGTTTACTGACACTTAAACATCACTGGCCAGGAATAGGGTTAAATACTCTATGTACTCAAAATTACGAATTTGTTTGCGGCGTACAATTAAAATGATCAGCCTGTTTTTTTAGACTTTGTAAAATGACTTGTCCTAATGAATCTGCATGGACCTCCATTTTCATAACATCTTGAATCACCATCTCACTCTCATTTTTGCATGCTTGACTGAACCATAATTACCATTTAAAGTGGGATAGGAGTGAAGTGAGTGAAGTGAATGGGATTGTTGTTTGCACCTCAGGTCACGCATTCCAGGCTGCCTTTCTTGATTACTTGATTAGGTGAGGCTAGAGAAGACCAACCAATGGAAAATTTCAAAGGAACACAAGTTGATCTGTGACACAACAAATGGATTTTCCTGAATTTCTACAAGAACCTCTCCATATGATTGGCTGTGTATACAACTGCAATTTTCTGCTATTTTTTTGGTCATTGCTCATAATAGTTTGTTTAAACTATAATAATTGTTGGATGTGACTATACGTACCCAGCAATAATAAATGCAGCAGAAATTAAAACCAGGAATTTCCATTTATTTTAAAAAGTCAAACTATACGGTAAATGAAAAAAACCCCACAAAGCATTGGTTCTGTTACGTAAGATGAATGGAACAACTAAATTTCATTTTATGGGGCATTGCCACCACCACCATTGCTGTTTGAAACAGCACAGCTCCATCAGCGGTAATGGAGACCGAATCTAAAAACTGGCAATAAATTCAAAGTTGTCACATAATTGGCAGAGATGTAAAATGAGGTTATAAAAACAGTTTGCCTTTCAGAGGACCAAGATATCATGACTACACAGATAGACCTCTGGCAAATAAGAGTTCCATGACTAAATACAGTACAATAGCTGTGAAATATGCCTTAAAACTGGCTAATTTTAAAGGGAGCTATCTCTCCAAAAAGCCCCCCTTTGTTACATGAAAGGGGTTTCAATTTATTTGGCTAAATGTGGCACTGTGACTGGCTGCTGGAGAGTATAAAGGAGAGTACAAGTATTGATTCAGACACAAAACATGTCGAAAGTAAAAACAGTATTAAAGCCCTTATATTACAGTTGAACTGGATATGAGGAGGTAGAGAATAGAAAAGGAAAAAAGAAATATAGACAGACTTCTGTAACAAATCCATCTACTGCATCTGGTGCTGTGATTATGTAAAAATACAAATTAAGATGATAGTTATAGCTAGTGGTCCTCAGTCTGCCTCCTCTTCCTCAGACTCAGACTCTGGGAAAAAGAAAACATTAGTCATCACTATGCGCAAACCTCTATGGACATGAAGCATTATTACCACTGTAATTTAAAATTAGAAGTGGGACAGAAAGAAAGATTGAATAGAGTGGATAAATCATTTATATTACTTTGTTATTTGGCACAAATGAGAAACCACAGACCCATGCCATGTTTTTTGGCAACCTACAGCTGTGGGTTGCCAACCCCCCCCCCCAAAAAAACAGACAGAAAATAGAAGAAAAGAGGACACAGTTAGGTGCTTACCTTCCTCTGCATTCTTGAGCCATTCAACAAACTTTTTCATCTGTTCAACGAAAACACTCTTTCCTTTGGCTTGGTGGGCTTCATTGTACCATTTCAGAATTGCCTCCTCACTCAAGACATCCGCTTTAAAAGAACATACATAAAAATATATTAAACATGAAGCACAGAGGCATCAGTATATGCTTGAAAAACAAATGGCACCAAGCAGTCCAACGAAATCAGTCAAGTCAAATCTTTGGCATGTTTCACATATGCCAATATAGCTTCCCACTATAAAATGAGCTTTTTCCCCAAATCTGAGGATGGAAAAAGGAGTCTTATGGACACAAAAAAAGAACTGACCTTTGTAAAGCAGTACAATAATTTTCTGGAAAGCCTTCATGAAGTGGATGTTATCATAACAGTACTCCTGGATCTTCTGCAGTAGAGTAAGTTCAGAGAGGCCCTGGGAGGTAAAAGCCTTCAACAGTGTGCTGTATTGCTGAGAAGTTAAAAGAGGGAAAATTCACACAAGGCGTGGGAGAGGGGGTTCAGGATATTTTTATGATTTCTTCCATTACTTCCACTATGGGTGGAATGGCTTTGAGTTAGGAAATCAATTATCTTCTTTAGTAAGTTCAAGGCCTACAGCAGCCTGGACTTCTCTGAGGCACAATTTAAGAGGGACATCCCTAAGTTTCTTTAGATCTCTCGTTTCCGAGTGTGTTGTCATGACTGCCACAGAATCAAGGAACAGCAGAGCAATATAAGAGAGGTGTCACCTTTAAATGTTTGATGGCTTGGTCTGTGACTAGCTCCTCCTTCTTGTTCCACTCCATAGAGCTCATTACACTGGACCAAATTAATCCAATCATCATCTGCTCAGAGATGTTGTTCTTCTTGATTTCCTCTCGGATGTAGGCAATGATCTGTAAGGCCCAATACCAGAGATGTAACACACATGATCAGCAAAGCAGGCAAACCAAGGCCAGCATATGCTGAGACTTATTGCTGGTCAAAGCCTGAGGTATGAGAACCCTGGCAGGATACAGAGGCTTGCAGGAGCAGATAATATGTTCAGGGTGGGTGGATTTCAGCAATTTGTCATTGATTCACTGCATCCTTTTGTTCAGCACTCCTCAAGACAAAAGGGGGCAGAGGTTAAGAAGAAAGCAATCTTAAGTGGTACCCTCAGTGTTGTCATACAAAAAGGGACTGTGTAAAAGCAGCTCAAAATGTAGCAAGGCTTACATCTCCGAGGGGGTCCCCACGTGACATCTGCTCCTGAAGCTCTTTCTGCAGCTCCTTGCGAGCACCTATGGACTCCTGGTTTCTGGCAAAGTCCGAAAGCTCCTTGAGCCCAGCGTCTGTGAAGTACTTCGAGAAGTGCTCACAACTGCGCTTGTTGGCAGGGAACAGCTCCTGAAAAGACAGTCAAATATTAGGGCAGGCCCTTTTCAGCAGACATGCCTTGTTCAGCAATAAAGAAGATCTCGTTCATTAGTTGCCCGAGTACTGGGTGCCGTGATAGTTTGGAACTCTGTTAAATGTGTGCTGATCATGAACTTTTTTTCCCAATCAAACAATCTTATTTAGATTGCACAGACCCATTGTCAACCCTTTTTGCGTTGGAAAACATAACGCTTCACCTAAACTTTGTAACAATTTTGTATTGAAGATGTTATTCTCACCATGAGTCTGTTGTCCATGCCAACCTTTCGGAGACTGGCAGCCACAGAGTTGATGTCCTTTTCAGAAAGCCAGGATTTGAAGAGTTTTACAGCAAAGCATGCTGAAACACCTGAAGAAATGCATACAAATGTGAGTCAGCTGTTGGTAACAGACCTACCGGGATAAGTTTTAGCCTGAGTAATACATTGGTAAACAAAACTCCCCAGGATGCAATTAGACAGGCATTAACTGGATCAATGCCTCAAAAAACAATGATGTACAACAAAACTAGTTTGAGTCACAAGTATATTAAGTATGCATCTCTGTCTAAACAATATACAATATGATTTCAGTGAACATCATTTCAGGGACGGGTCTATGATGGGATACAAGAAACAACTCCCTTCTATCTATCCTATCTGTTTAAGGGCCTTGATACATCATATTGACGGTCGATCATCACTGTCGTGGACCAACTGAGACTGTCCATCAACCACAGTTTTTGTGGCAAATCTTTTCTTCTTTCATATACGAAGACAACTGGCTGAAAACACTTGCTCAAAGCAAAACAACACGTCAGTGCCATCTGCATCTTTTTTTCAGACAAAATCAATTCATACTTCAGACCATTTAAACATATTTACAAAAGTGATTGGCTAATTTATTTTGTCTTTCCATAATGCTGGATTACAAATTAAGACTGCTAACTATATGTCAGCTGTTGGCTAAAGTTTGGTGGGTTGAAGTGCAAAATTGTGAAAAGACATGAAGTGATGTTAGGCATGTAAATTTACTTTAGACTGGGTGGCATCGGCAAGTACGTAAACCAATAAGTAACAAGTAATTGCAGTTAAAAAAAAGCCAAAATTATGTTTGAGGTAGTTTAGAAATATTATCTCTTAAAATAATTTGTCCACCAGAAATTAATGTGTAGTTTATTTTTCAACTATAAAATGTTCCACCAGTCAGTGTACACACACACACACACACACACACACACACACACACACACACACACACACACACACACACACACACACAAAAGTATTTTTAACTGCATAAACTGCCATTTCCCCATCAATCTAGACTCAATAAACCATAATGACAAAGTGAAAAAAAGTTTTTAGAATTTTTTGAAAATGTATTTTAAAAATAAATAAATAAAATCTCTCATTTACAAAAGTACTCAGACCCTAAATTCAGGTCTTTGTAGAAGCCCCTTTGGCAGCAATGACAGCTTCGAGTCATCTTGGGTGAGTCTCTACAAGCTTTGCACACCTGGATTTGGGCAGTTTATCCTGTTCTTCCTGGGAGATGCCAGGAAGAACAGCTCCGTCAAATTGGATGGGAAGTGTCTGAATTGCCATCTTCAGGTTTCTCCACAGATGTTCTATGGGGTTTAAGACTGGCCTTTGGGTGGACCAATCAAGGACAATATGAGACTTGTCCCAAAACCTCTCCGTTTTCCTGGCTGTCTGCTTTGGGTCATTGTCATGCTGTAAGGTGAACATTCGCCCCAGTCCAAGTTCGCATGCACTCTGGAGCAGTTTTTCTTCAAGGACCTCGCTTTATTTGGCAGAATTCATCGTTCCCTCAATACCCTACCCCTGTTGCTGACATGCCCCCCCCAATAGCATGATGCTGCCAACACCATGCTTCACCATAGGGATGGTATTAGCCGAGTCATGAGTAACGCCATGGTGTTTGCCAGACTTCGTGTTTGGACTTCTGCCCACTGGGGTAAATTTTTGTCTCATCAGACCAGAGAATCTTTTTCCTCATGCTCACAGAGTCCTTTAAATGCTGTTTGGTAAACTCTAAGCAGGCCTTCATTTGATTTTTACTCAAAGTGGCTTCTGTCTAGCTGCTCTAAAATAAATGCTTGATTGATGGAGTGTTGTTGAGATGGTCGTCCTTCCAGCAGGTTTTCCTGTCTTTGCAAAAGACTTCTGAAACTGAGTGACTGTGGGGTTGGGCCCAACAGTCAACTCTAGTAAAAATCCTGCTGGTTTCAAACTTCTTCCATCTCACAGTTACTGAGGCAACTATGTGACTTTTTTCATTTGTCATTATGAGTTACTGAATGTAGAAAGAAAAAAAAAAAAAATTATATTATATATATATATATATATATATATATACATACATACATACATACATACATACATATATAAACACATACATACATACATACATACATATACACACACACACACAAATATATACATACATATATATCTCCGATAGATAGTTATCAGATTTTTTTTTTAAACTCTCAAATATAAAAATATAGTTCTTTGAGGGTAACCTGGTGTCTCGCGGCTGTATGCCAGTTTGCATTTCTGTCCATGGAATCAACATCAGTTCCAACTAACAATAGCTACACTGGTTTATGGAGATTTCTCTGAATGTTTAGTTTGTGTATTCAATCATTTCAAATGCTCTTATCATTGGAATTGCAAGGGATAATGCATACTACACTTATCTTTGAGAAAAATACAGTAATGCAAGGACTTGTTAATTACATACCTGAAATAAACAAAGCAGCTACCCATCATCATGTACTGCAAGGCTAAGCAAGTCTGCACACATTTTGCATCAACTCATAAGTAAGAATAAGAATACGATAACAATGTTTATCCTAGTGGACGAACCGTTCATTTTCCTTCATCAAATGACTCACAAAACCAGAAATTAAAACTACACTGAACAGACATGACCTTAGGCATGACTTTTCCATGGCGTCTGGTTAAATTGAAAACCTAGATAACTCTCAGTACTTGTTTGCATGATTGTCTATTGCTCTGCTGCTTGTAGACAAATACCTGTAAGGTATATGCAGGCATAAGGATAAAAACATATGTTGATTTGTATATTTGTTCTTAAAATGTCAGGAAATCATTGAGAAGACCATAAACTGCTTTTTTTTTTAAAAAAGACTGATGTTGGGAAAGAGAGTGTAAAAGAAAAAGGAGAGCAAGAGAGGTTAGTGTTTTAACGTTAAAAAAAAAAAAAAAAAAAAGGAGGTAGAGAAACACAACTAGGCATGTCTATGAGGCAGAGACGTATGTACCCTCTTTGACCAGGTTCTCATTGAAGAGGCTGTTCAGAATGGATGCAGAGATATTGCCGTTGGCCAGCAGAATTCCTGTTAGCATGGCCAGCTTGTTGCGCTCAGACTCTGTGAAGCCCTTGAGAAACAGCAGCAGCTGCCACAGAGCAAACATACAAAAAAAATATTTTAGGCTGAACTTTGAGTCCAACATATACTCATGTTTTTTTTTAAAATATTACATTGGAATAAAATGGTCACGAACACAGAAACTTGAACTACACACGTACTGTATGTTCCCAGAAAAAGATAACCTTAGCAAAAAGTAAACCTTTTTAATCTCCTCCTCAAATCCTTTTTCCAAGTATTTGTAACGCCTGATGAGCTTGTTAAAGACCTGAAAGGAAACACAAAACATGTTTCATTATATGTACTGACTGAAAAAAATTATTTTTAACTTTCTTTTGATAAAACTGCAAAGTGAGCACGAGTTTGGTATTCACCTGTGCATATGCCTGCATGGTCTCCATGTCCTCTTGTGCTTTGAAGAGACAGAAGTCTGTGCATGTCATGTCATCTGACAAGGTACCCCCTGGGGCTATAAAGAAACACATTTTCTTAATTTTGTGAGTCTTGTGCCCACGATGACTAGCGTTAGTCACAATTTACTGTATGTCTACAGTTGCATAAACTGAATGAATAATATAAAAGTTGTTTTTTAATGTTTCAATTGTGGTAGCTATTATATCAAATTAAAGACACAACTGCAGAAACTTGTTTGCTTTTATCCTGGTTGGTATTAGTCTGATGATAGCACTTAGCTATATAACTGCCAAACTTCATCGCCATTGATAGGTACTGTTACTTTTAAAAATGTTTTTGGTAAAGACAGACAAAATATGAAAGTGTCCTGCCACTTACCCAGCATTCCACCAGCCACCAGGATGTCAAATAGAGTCTCAGCATAGCGCCGATAATCAAGTTTGGCACCAGAGGCATCAAGAAACTTTGCGACAGCTTCCAAATCAGTGCCAGTTTGGTTCAGACCTTGTACAATACTTTCCTGAAACTGGGAAGGATCAAACCTCTCCTTTTCATCTGTTGAAAAGACAGATATTCATTTCAGTTTATCCCTACCACTTACTTATGATCTCATGAGATTCTACAAGACATATCCAAAGCAATACTCAAGTCAAGAATGTACAAAGGTTCACAAATTCTCTTCTTAGCATAAGATAAGTTGTTGCGGCCAACACATTTACGTTAGGTTGCTGTGTGAGTTTACTCTTCAGTGGCAGTGAAATAAACAGTACTCAATAATTTATATTTATTTGCCACTTAACAGTTTTGGTCCAGACTTATTTGGAGACTTATTAGTTGACAAATCACCCACGAAAACTATCCAAAGAAGATATTCAGTTCTAGTGTGCAGAACTGTGTGATTGTTGCCTTAAAGCTTCTTACCTCTTTTTCGGGTTTTAAATCGCTGGCCTGTTAGCGTAGGCTTCTGCTGCCTTTGATTACTCATAAAAGACACTTTTGAAAACAACTGGGAAAGGAAATAAGTACAGGATTAGGCCGTTAATATCAAAATCATTTCTCCATCCCCTATACTCTCTCCATCCATCTATTAAAGACTGAAAAAAATGCATTGTTAGGCGATACACGTGGCTGAAAACAATGATTCCAGCCATCCCTTCATTTTATTAAAGTAGTGAAGACGTAGTGCCACAAAATATTCTAAGGTCAGTCATTTTTAAATTGGAATTAATCAAAAGATGAGTATAATGGAAACAAACAATGGCACAACAGTGGATAAGGTACTGCTGGTGTGTGTATAATCATACATGCTGTGCAAAGTAAAAAGAGCCAGGGGGCATATAATGATCCCTGACTACTGGGCGTAAATTACACCATAATAACATAAATGTTCGTTAACGCTACAGTTCGTGGAAACCAACACAAAGTTACCTTTAGTTGCATGGGATCAGGCGTATACATAGCGACCAATGTTCAGGGTTATGATGCGAATCTATCAAACTACACGACCTTAGTTAACGCCACATATTTTCTAACATACAGGCTAAGTGAGATCTGACAGAATTACATTAAAGTGTGAGATAAGAATAAAGATTTTGCAGAGGCAGGCAGTCAACCCAGATGCTTGACTTCAGTCAACACCGTTAACGTTAGCTAACTACAGTCCGCCTCAGCTTCATTATTTTCCTGACGCAGTGCCACAGCAAGCTTAAATATATGACCACGCACTCAATGAAATTGACCACAAACAAACTGCAACTCACCGAAATCCTCGTTATGAGCAAAAACAATCCGTGAAGTAAAAAACTACGACAACTGGACTCCAATACCACCAGTTCCAGGGATGAGGAAGTTGTAGACGCAACAGCGCATGCGTGTAAACACTGACTCTATCTGGGTCACTACACTTGTGTGGGGAGTGCAAAGTCTAGAAACTGTTAAAAACTTAGAAAATGTTGCCTGAGTGAAATAACCGTGGTAAATTTACCAGTATTTAATACAATATGGTTACACGTCTGCTCTGCCTGTTATGCAGGATGGACTAATATAACGAGAGTCCTTGTAATTGACCCCCCCCTCCCCCCATGTACAGTTCGAAGTAATTTAGACAGCGTGTAAAAGAATAGAAGAAATGACAAAAAACAAACAAACAAACAAAAAAACTTCAAAGAACTTCAACTGGATCATTATCCTGGCCGGCAGAAACGCGTTTTAACTCTCTCTAGTACCACACGAAACCGACCCATAGTTAGTGTCATTAAACAATCGGTAAACAAATCGTTGCTATCTGGGATGAAGACACAGGAGGGGGGTGTTGTGCTGTCGGGTGGATCATGAATATGTCTATGGGATGAAGGTAAACCTTTATTGTTACGTTAGTTTCTTTAAAATCTTGGTTCTAATTCCAAGAATTTCTTTGAATATGTTTGGTAAAATAAAACTTTTTTGTTTGTTTATTTGTTTTTTTTTTTACTTTTTTTTTGTTAACCAAAGATTGAATTTTGAGGCTAATAATTCATATTATTTTCATAATGCCAAAACCAAATATCTTAAAACGCATATTGTACCATAACTTATCATTCCATTCATACGTCGGACGTCCATCATTTATTCAGTCATTTACCAGAATATGTGTCGTATATAAGAAAAAAGCTCCCACTTTCCCAAAAGACATACGATGTAAAATAATGAGTTATGCTCCCCGAAAGTTTAGTTAAATATTAGAAATGGCTGGTGTTTGCTAAATGTTTGGCGTGGCTGAGGTTTTAGAAAGCAATCATTCCGACAACACTCGAAGGCATCACAGCCCAGTTTAACCCCCTCCCCGGACCCGCCCGCCCCTCCCGCACTGGAGGTGATTAGGGGACGCTGGACTAGCCCAGTGACGCCGCTCCAGCCGCTCCCTACGCCCGGCGGACCATCCACTGCGAAGTCCACCCAGAGCTCCATTCAAAGTGCTGAGATTCGGATGAGAGTCCACGTCCAGCCTCATCCAGCACAGCAGACACGAGTTACTGCAAAGGCAGCGAGGAAGGGCTTCGGGAGCCACTCCACGTCCAGGACCCTACTTTTGTCCGTAGAGTGGATTTAGGACAAGAGGGAGCAACTCTCAAGAGATAAAGAGGCAAGTTAGACATCTTTGCTTTCTTGGCTAGATGCTAAATGATGTCCATTCTTTCTGTCTGGCTCATATTTGATCCACTGCTGCACTCGCGGCAACTTTTCTAAAAAGTGAACTGTGCATTAGACCGTCTGCTTTCCAACTCATTCATTCCCCCTGACGCCGGGAAGGAGGGGGTTGGGATTTTATGTTTATCTTTCTTTTTCTTTGGCAACGAATCGTAATGGTTGGAGGATAAAACCGGCGGGACAGATCATGTCGAAGTTCGGTTTCGATGTTTTTTTTTTTTTTTTTTTTTTTTTAAATCTTTCTTAATCCAAACCAAAGCTCATTTCGCAATGTGACTAAAAAGTGTCGTCGCTAATTGCCTACATCTGCGGGCTTAAGCACCATCTTTGTCATTCAAGAGTCGAACCGCTGCAGACGCCGACGCAGAAGACCGTAGCAGATGCGTCGGCTTCTCAAACAAAGTGAGAGTTCCGGCTTCTCAGATGCTGCGGTTATCAGAGTTTGGTTTATTCCTGTGAATGTAGCCCAAACTCTGCTCTCCCCTTTCGGGTCCTTCAAAGTAAAACAACCACTGTCCCTCTTCATTGAAATTATATGCTTTCATTACCTACACTATGATCTGTGGACACACCTGGATCTATAGGATACAGAAAAAAAGATTAGTGTCAGCTGTAAAAGTGGCCAAACTGATTGAAGGTGCAGAAGGTCCAGTGGTTTTTAGAGATCTTACTGCCCCTGAGAGGTGTAAACTTGTGCCCATCGTGGACCTCATGAATGAAACTATTCAGCTCTGAGAGACATCCCAGATTTCTTGCTTCTGGGGTCCCCTGTAGGATCCAGTCTGGAACTCATAGAGTCAAACAAAGAGGGGAATCCCATATGGGAGGAAAAAACTATTGTGGCTTCAGAAAAAAAGCCACACAACACTGCAATATTAAATAAAACTGCTATTACGTTAGATTAAAAAAAAGATGGCTGAAATCAGAATCAGGGAAAAAATAAATCTACAGAAAGTCATTATGCCGTAGGAAAAAGTCTTTTAAAGTCATTATGGAATGCCACAAAAACTATCTATCTATGTATTATAGACCTTATGCTGTTTTACTGCACATAATGTATAATTGAAATGGGTCTGCATTTGTAACTCATAGGATTTCAGATCTGAGTCAAACTGCTGAAAAGAAACTGCTGATTGTGTTCAGTCTAATCATAAGTTTGTCCTTGATTTGGCCTTTTTTTTCCAAACTATGAGCATCTACAGTCTAAAAATAGTCATGTTTCAGAGGTATGTGGCCATAGGTGATCCAAAACATGAATTCAGTGGAAATGTTACAAACTCAGGAATGTGTGCTGCTCCAAATGTTCTAATTTGTTGCTTGATTGCCTTATGATGCAAGATTGTTTCTGTTTTCAATTCCTGATTCCATCTGTGAACTTGAAATCCCAAGAGGATCAGATAAGACCCTTTTGTAAGGCTTGTGTCTTTCTATTTGTGGTTTTCTGCTGGCCAGAGTCTCTCAGTTGGGGAGCCAGATGGAAACTTTATTACCCGTGCTGATCAAACAAAGAGTGATGTAAGATGACTGTGAAAGGTGTGGTAAGCCTTTGGAGTTGCAGAGAGACTCCTGGAAAAAGTAACACAAGTTTAGCTCAGACTTGGATGATGGCAGTGTGTGGGACTGTTGGCCATTCTAGTAGCTCCACTCAGTGTGAGCCTGTTAACTGGCCTGTTTTTAAGTTGCAACTGCTTTTTCTAATGTGCCAAAAGCCTCTTCATGAACACTGTGGGTGAGATGCGATGGTCTAATGTGGTGTGTATGGAGGACCAAAGTCCCCCAGCCAGTGCCATGGTGATGAATGGTGTTTGCACTTGTCTGACCATGCAGCTTAGTGTAGTGAGGCGTGCGTCTTGTGTTAGCCCTGCATCAACAGAGACAGACAGGGGCACACACATGCAAGTTCCACTGAGTGGACCTTGAAAAGCCTTCAGCGGGCTCTCTTACAGGAGGATTTTCTAAAGCCAAGAAGTATCAAAAGTCCTCTTAGTGATATATAGTTACCTTTGTGATAAAGCAGATCTCATTGTGATTTTCTTTTTTTTTCCTGTTGTTTTGTTACTTTGGAGTTGAAAAGGTAAAACTCACACATTGTCCCCAAATTCACAATCCTAACAAAGAAATTTTCCCTACGCAGTTTGACTCACAACATTTTCCATGCATTCAACTTAACCGCTTAAACGTTATGTCCTTTTGTCCCTCTAAGCAGCCAGAGTTCTAATGGTGTGCATTTGGATTCAGCTCACAGTTGCTTTAAGTCCACTACAGCTGCTTTCTCCATTCACTTATGTGAAATCAAGCCAAACCAAGTGTTTGACTGCCTGTTGTGCAGACAACGCTGAAGCTGCTAACTAGCTGAAGCGTATTGATGTAATACGGTGAAAAACTTCCACCCTTGCAGGGTTTTCCTATGTGCATTTATTTAATAGCCTGCAAGTGGTTAAGTCACTTTAGGGCTGTTGTAACTGGTGAAGTTCAACATTGTGAACCCTGAGGAACAAGAGAAAAAGAGCGTTCATTACATTAATCGTAAAAAAAAACCTTTTTTTTAGGAAGTTTTTTTTTTTTTTTAATGTAAAACTCCATCCTTAACAGCCTAAGTAAATCTCAACATCAGGATGCAAGTGTCTGAATGCAACAGTGTCTCCATTACAGCGGTGAGTGAGTGCACTGTCCAAAGAAACCTTGACCTGCCAGGTTTGGCTCTTATACCTCTCTATTCCTTTTAAAGCATTACGTGCTGACTGTGTGAATAAATGTTCACATGCTTTGTGTTCTGTAGCTAAAGGAACATTGCATAATTTTTGCTGTTTTAGAGTGACCAGTGTGAATGTGTGCCTAGTACAAAGTTAGACCCCAGCTTTTTTGCAGTGCAAGTTGAAACCAGTGGTAAAGGCTCATAGCTATCACCTGGTCTACCCATCGTTTATAAATGACTCTTGGTGTGTTTATATTACTAAGGGAGATAAGTATGCATTAGAAAAATCTTAGCACACTTAACCAGCGCTGCCCCAGTGCTTATGAAGTTAAGGGGGAAATGAAAAACATTAATCTGCTCCACCTGTGAAACGAAATTAAGCCCCTGAAAACTTGATTTCCAATCTTAAGTTTTTCTTGACAGCATTACGCATTCACGATGAAATAAGCAACAATCAAAGCATAGGTGTAAAAATAAAATTAAATTCCATTTAGCTGCTTCACATTCATGGTCCTGGTATTGTGCATGCTGACTCACCGTCAGACTTGAATAAAACAGGGCCTTTCAGTAAAGACAGTAACACCTGTGCTTTTCCCACCGTTAAGGCCTGGTCACTGCAGAATTGAAATGGCGTCCTTTTGCGGCACATTCAGTTCATTCCAGGGGAGTTGCCACGATAAGGGGATTCACTTGTGCAGGTTAAGTAAATCTGTGCAAATTGTTCACATGAAGCTCAACTTGGGGGAAGTTTGACCTGCGAATTTGTGCCATTGACTAATAGCAAGCTGGCTAGACACCTTTTGAGGGAACAGTGAGCAAAAAGAGTCCACAACAGAGTAAGCTATTGTAGCTCAATAGCTGTGTTGCACCTTCCGCTTTTATTTAAGCTCTTCTGTAAGAGTATTAACTTCTCCATGAAAGAGTAATGGATTTCAAACAATTGAGACACAAGTCAATGATTAAAAATGTATGTTTTGAATAAACTGTGTGAACTTATTGTCTTATTAGCAACCAAGCCGGGCTAACGAGCTTGCTAACTGACCATTAGCTAGCTTGTTATCCAGGAGAGCTTTATTTCCATGAGATTTTATTGCACCAAATGGTGCACAGTGGTGAATAAATGCCAGGGGAAGTAAGCGGCACATTACAAAAAAAGAGAAGCTCTGATAGTTTTTGTGACAGACTAGAGCTAACCCAGCCGGATAGTGTTTTAGTGGTTAGCTCAGCTGCTGCAGCTGCTTCTGGTTACGAGTCAAAATGTCTGCCGTGAGGAAAGCCTCCCAACATCACATTTTGATTCAGATGATGCTAAAAACAAATTTCTTCCACTTAGCCCCACCCTCTTCAGATCAGTGAGAAGCGCAGCTAAAGAAAAAAAAAAAAGAAAAAAAAACCAAATACATAAATGTCTCATGTGACATTACAAGAACTGTTCCAACTTTGGCAGATTATTTTGTGGTCCTGTAATACCTCATGTCGTCTGCTGATGAAGAAAATATCTTGTCAGGGTCTTTAAAGCTGACACATCAGTTTTTCTGATCAGTCTTCTGGTCTCTTTTCAGTGAAGATTGCATGTGCTCAGTGGATTAATTATGGTGTGCTTGTTTGATCCTTTGTAATCTTGACTGCCAGGTGTAGGGATATGTTTTGAATATCTACTAGTCTTGATGTGTCCCTGCTGTTTGAGCTGTATTGTAAATAAAGAGCAGTGTTTGTTTGGGTTACAGGTTTATATTTAACCACACTGGATTATTGCATTGCATGAAAACTCAGTTTGACTCACACTCTACTCAGTTAATGAGGAAACATTTATGTGATCTTAAACTTACTATAGAGTGTCTAAATTTCAAGTTATCAAATGTGTGCAGTTTAGTGGGAAGACAGAAATCATCACTTCACTCATTAAGTACAAGATGTTCAAAAATATTCTCAGTTTGTTCACTTTCTTAGTGTGCCAGTAAGAGGAATGACTGCCAGTTTGTGTGCCAGCCTTTGCTCATACTCACTCGCACGGATCTGCACCTGGAGCAGTGTTGATGAGTCTGGATTCCTGGTCACTTTCTGAGCCAGCTGCTTGCCCTCTGTCCCTTTAAACCTCTGTCCTCTCTGTCCTGGCCTGCTCTTTGGCACGGCCCCATGCCCTGCTGCTGCTCCATTAGGGAGGGCTTTAATCTCCATCATTGCCAGCTGCCTCTGATATTGTGACTCTTCTGCCCTGTGACAAGGCCGGCCTGATCTGCGGGGAATTTACAGGCTATTACACGGCGTAATAGATTTTATTATCATTTGTTTGCACATAGACACCACTGTGTTCTCCAACAGCCACTCCCATGGTAGAATGACTCCAATCATTTGTTAATTGTAGCTCACGCCATGCCCACGTTTCCTACAAAGCACAGATCGTGGTAGACTGCAAGCCTGCTTTGTTGACCGTGATGAACTTTTTTGACCATTTCAAAACTGATAATCACTCTGAGCTGTTTTACTTTTAAACAAGTACGTGCATCCAAACAAGTAACAGCTGGTTTATTGGCTCTTTCACCACTTATGTGTTTTGCATGTGAGTGCTCGCACGGTTGTTGACCTTTGGATGACTGACTTTTCTCCTTGCTGAAGGACAGAATAAAAGATGTAGCCTCAGTCTAGGGCCTGTAAATAATATATGTACATTTAATGGTGTTTTTTCATGATTTCCCCCATAGCTTGATCTGGCTGGGATATCTAGGTCACTGTCAGGAGCAGGAAGCAAAGCATCTATCATAATATTGTTGGTGACATGCATTGAAATCCCAGGTCACCCACCCATCAATAATAGAGTAGATGATGAAATATTTCACTGATGTTTTGTTTTTCTGTTGAGCAATTTAGCTCCTCTAAATACAGCACTTTAATCTTTGGGAATTATGATCAAATTCCAATTTAAAATGTAATTGTGTGACTTGTACTGAATGTCGTATGTAGGAACAAAACTCAGTATTGACCTTCTCCTCACATTCAGTGTGCTCTATCTGCTCTTGCCAGAATGCTGCATAATGTGCGTCACCAATGGGAAGGGGGTGGGGGGCTGCTTAGTTGAGTGCCAGTGTCAGATATTCACATCGAATTTATATTGCTGATAGGTGATAAATAATAGAAGATAGCAGATAATAGCAGCAAAGATTTCGATTCTTTATTTACATTAAGTCCAGCATTCAGTGTGGCAAATTTAAATGATGTGTAAACCACTCCCATCCATCCCACACATGGTCACTGTGCCAGTCAGTTTTGGAGAGCACACACAGTTAAGGTGACACACATCCAGACCAAGGTATTTGGCCAAAGGTTTTGCTACATCACTGATTCGTGAGATTTAGATTTGAGATTAATAACAGCTATGCATGTGGACGCATGTGATGCTTGCCTCCTAAACATTCATCGGAGAGATTGATTAAATCTCCCTGATGCATTTTGCATCAGAGAGATTGATAAAGCAGGACACTTCTAATCCAGTTTCTGAGTAATTCGCCAAAGGTTCATACTACAGTCAATTTGATTTAGACTGATATATATATATATTTTTTTAATCTAAAATCAAAATAAAATGTTGGGACCATTTTATCCTGGCAAACTACAAAAATCAATGTTTTTAACATTAACCAATACAGACTAGTTATATTCCTCATCAATCTACCGCTCAGCAGTGAGGATAATCCCCTGAGTTTAATCAAGGCTGTCAGGTTTTTCTCTCACTCTCCCACTTTGGATCCAGTGCAACAGTTAACAGCAGGCATCAACTCTTATTAATGGGATTGTGTCACTGGCTGCCTGGAAGCCAGTCTCAAATCTGGGGTAGTGGGTTATCAGCAGAGGAGCTAAGGGCATCCGGCATCCAGGCTGCAGACAGATGCAATATTTTGTTGGTCAGAATGGCACAGGCACTCGGGCGACATAGACACATAGTGTTCTCCCCCAGGTCAGTGAGAGGCTTCAGCATCTGTTTTCTGTTTAAACTCTTATTTGTTCATACCAGAGACTAGACTCAGCATTTCCAGTGTTGCATGAGTATGCACTTACTGTTCAGCAGTAAGTTTGTAGTAGCTGAGTAGTTTGACTATGTAGTAATTTGCTTGTGACTGGCTAGTACAAACATCATCTAATGCTCTGGATGGTCAATAGTTAAATAGGGGTTAATAACAGTTTGTGACTTTGAGTTTATTTACGTACAGCACATCTTACCGGAGAAACATTTTCAGGTTCATCCATGCAATGTGTGGAAGGAGCTCTCAAGACACTATCTTCAGTTATACTTAATATAAACGTAGTGGCATGATGAGTAATACCATTGGTGGCAAATGTTGAAGCCAACCAAAATGACATTTTATTTAAGGGGAAATGAATAATAATAAATGGGGGGGAAAAAAAACGAAACTGATGTAATACTCAGTGTTGTTGAGAGCAACAAAAAACCTGGAATGCTGTAGCTAAGCAACAGCATTATGAAGGTCTATTGAAAAGTGGCATATGGCATGAGATCACAGAGTAGGTGATTGTTGTTTCATCTCTCTAGAGTATCAGTGACCATGTTAGAAGGAAATAACTTGATTTAAAACTGCATTGCAGACGACCTAAGCAGCTGGTAGACATGAGCCATGACTGGGGTTTTTTTGGCAAAATGCCATTAGAGCAACACACTGCACCAGTCAGTGGGCACAAAGTAACGGACCTCAGTGGACTATGGGTTGACAAGTAAGCAAATATTTCTCCCCCTGCTTATTATATCCCTCTGAGTCAAGATCGAGCTCTTGACAAATTTGTAGCATTAAAGCCATCTAAAATGTTGTAATTGCAAATAAACATAAATCATTTTGCAACATTCTTCCTTATCTTTTAAAAGCTTTGTGGGAGTGTGTGGTTTAGGAACTTCTTTATGGGCCAATAACACTGTGCCCAGCAGGGGAACAGAGGCCAGAGGAAAAAGTGAAGGGAAAGTCTACACCAGGAATCTTTTTTTTTTTTTTTTTTTTTTTCAGGAATATCATGCTGCTCCTAAGTTGTTGCTAAAAGTTGGTTTGACAGCTGATTGAGAATGATGCCTTTGGAACAAAATGGGTCTTCATTTCTTCCAGTTCTGGTTGTCCACCAACTGTTTCAGATAACATACTGTATCACCCTGTGATCCAACTGTTTAATCTTCAAACATCACCTTGCTACATCTGGGTATTCACTGACAGACTATGTATAAAATATTTGTGTGAGTTTAATCTATGCAGAAAATGTTTTTGTTAGTGTCAGACATCACTGCTTTATTCAAAAGGGTATCAGAAACATCAGAGTGCATTACAAATATGTAGTCTTGCCATATTTTCATTTGGTGCAAACCATTATCTGTTTCTGGCTACGCAAAAAAAGCCATCTGTACTACAAGAGCAGTGAACAATAGATGCCTACATGGCCTCACCCATTGGCCTGGTGTGGACAGTCTGTCACAACAGCAGACATTGGGTGTTCGGTGGAACAAATCCCTGTATCAAGGCCCTGAATGTATCCTAGGCTCCTCTTTTATCTCCAGCCCTATAGCATTGGGATTACTGTCCCAAAGGAGATGGGAGGCAACACTAAACTGAAAACTGCCACCCCCAGCACTGTTTTTGTCATGGTGCACTACAGCTCCAGATCCTTTATCACCCCCCCAAATATTATATCGCTGCAACAAGCAAGTATGGCAACAAAAAACTATGAAGCATTTAACTGTTTTTGGGGAGGGGGTCATCTCTTTGATTTATAAGAAGCCCTAAAACAGGAGCCAATTCCAGCTGCGCAGACACTCAGAGGCCAAGAGCAAAGGTCTTCAGTTATGTAATTGCCTATGGGATGTTCTCACATGCCTGAGGAGAAGAAGACTGAATAGCCAATCAAAAGGCCCCGCTCCTCCCCTGGAGTCAAACCACTGCTGTACAAACATGTCCACCCCAAAGTTTATTTGCATTGGCTAAGTTTAGGACTGTTTATTTTCTGATCAGAGAATACCTCTTCAAAAACCTTGTCCGAGACCTCGCAAATAATGGACAACAAGCATAAAATAATGGCCTAATAGGTGCAATAAAGTGATAAAACTCTTAAACCAGTGTTTCTCACCATGTTTGTGTGTAACCTTGAGGTCCAAAAAACAAGTTAAGTGCATTTTCTTCCTCACAAAGCATATGCAAAACAGATTTTTTTTTTTTTAAATGTTAAATTGTGTATTATTTACAGCCATGTTTGCTTGCCGGCAGTTTACTTCTGCATAGACTTTTCTGGCTCATTGTTATACAATAAAAACAAAATAGGGGCCCACTCATAAAAACATCTCTCCATAATGCTGTGGACCAAGAACTCCACAGCATACCTTTTTAATTTGCAGTATGTGTGATGTGTCTCTTCCATCTTCTGTTTTTCTGTGCAGGGGGGGACACCTACAGCCAAAATGGAGGTGAAGACGTCACTTCTAGACAACATGATTGGGGTGGGCGATATGGTCCTCCTAGAGCCCCTGTCTGAAGACTCATTCCTCGAAAACCTGAAGAACCGCTTTGACCACAATGAGGTCTACGTAAGTCTACCTTTTTTATATTCAAATAATAGTTATATCAATGTAACTGAATTTCATTTGAGTAGCGGTGTAACAGTATTGTGTTGAGTTCGACTCTTCTGATCATTCCTGCCTCCAAAGACTGTTATAGAAGGCTTCACTAAGGAAACATGCAGATACATTTTTCATAACTCCAATGTTCCTCCATTCCCTCACTCATTTTTAGTCTCAGCTACAGAAGTAGCACAGATACACAGACCACAGTAACAAGCCAATCAATAAGTCACATCACTAAGGAATGTAGATGATGCCTTTTAAATGAGGCATGAAATCTAGAGCTCAGGGACAAGGAGAGACTGGCAGCCTGGCTGGCTGTTTATTTTGAAAAAGGGGACTGTTAAACTATCCTCCCTGCATCAGACAATTGGTTTTGGGTTTAGTGCCGTGGCACTCCGATTCTTCTGCTGTGAAGGCTGGCTGCTATAGAAACCAGGCAAGATGATTACAGCTCTGCTCTGGCTGCTGTTGGCTCACAGGGCCCAAGTGATGATGTCACCTCATATAGCAGTGATTGCCTTAGTGGTGCACTAGATATTTTGTTGAGATGCAGCCCACATCCTGCTGAGGATTTGGAATGATGTTTTTACTTTTGAGATGCCCTTAAGTCTGTCCTTACTATGTGCTCAGAGCATTTATATCGTGTGGTGCTGACCTAAATGTTGTGGAACTAGTTAAACATGCACAGTTATGCTTTTTTAAAATGAGTTATGTATATATGTAATATATGCTCCTCCAAGAGATATTTTAATTGCACTAGTGAAAAATCTTCTGATGCTCCCCCTTTTACTTTAGTACTGACTGCATATGAAGTTAAAGTAAAAAATAATATTCACGGAAAGGTAAATCACATGAGTCTGAGTCCATAATGGAAGCTTTTTGGTGACATAAACTGCACCTCAAGATTGATGACCAAGAGAAGCTCTGAATCCTGTACTTATCCAATAAATCTGTGGTGCACAATCCTTGCATGTGAATGTATTTTTCCCTCTTGTGGCATCATTCCTTACAAATGGCCCCAACCCCCATCCCCAAACTATCATATGACAGCTCACAGCAGAAGAAACATGGCTTTGTTTTCCAGAGGGACAGCGTATCATGTATCCAATAACTCAGTGGAAAATAAAAGAGAATGAAGATTGTCTTGTTAACTGTTCATGTCTTACTGAGCAAGAGAAATCACTGAGAATGTCAGTGTTTTTCTCAGTTTATTTTATTTTACTCGTGAAGCGCTCTCCATTTAAACCATCAACTCTGAATTGTGAGTTGTGTGATAACTTGTATTGACTTTTTTTACACCAAAGCTGTAGCAGGATTATCAGGCCTTTACAGCAGCCACCTTCAGTAGCTGCCTGTTTGTGGGTCATTCTGCCCTCAGTTTTGTCTTCAGTAAGTGAAAAGAATGCTCAGTTGGATTGAGGTCAGGTGACTGACTGGGCCATTGTAGAATAGTCTTTTTCTTTGCCTTGAGAAGCTCTTGGGTTGCTTTCACAGTGTTTGGGGTCATTATTCATCTGTACTGTGAACCACCATCCTATCAGTTGCAGCATTTGGCTGAATCTGAGCAGATAGTGTAGCCATGTACGCTTCAGAATTCATCCTGCTATTTCTACCATAAGTCACAATGTCAATAAACACCAGTCAACCAATTCCATTGGCAGCCATACGTGCCTGTGCCATAACACTGCCTCGATCATTTCAGATCCATTGTGGAGGTGTATAGAAATATATAAAGAGTGGGGTTTTTGGCCCAATCAGAGCACAGGAGCAAACTGTTTCACTTTTTCTTGCCTCAGATCTGAAAAAAATTGCAGCACATTTGGTAGCAAAAGATTAATATACATTAAAGTCACACTTTTTTTTTCCTTTTTTGGTTTTGTTTTTATATATTAACTTTTTTTTGATTTGGTATGAAATGGCTTTAGAGCCCTCAATTCATTGCTGTTTGAGCATTTTTGACACAAATTTTATGATTTGTCAGAGCATCATGAAATACTTATGGAAGTCCCTTTCAAATTTTAATTGTCTTAATGATCTGCAGAGTTGGAAAAAATCTTTAATGATTTCTACTTTTGGTTAAGAGAACCCCTCGTTAACACATGATACTTTGTTTACGTTGCGCACACTCTTTGCCTTTGTACCTGTCCTCTGCACTTGAAAAGGCCTCATTCTGCCTCCGGTGTGCTATTGACTGAGAGGCTGTGGGAGGTTGTGGTGTTGCCACAGGGAAGGCCATGCTCCACTCTTTTCAGAGTGTGTTTCGCAACAGCCATTACCATGGAAAGCAAAAAAAAATGTTTCAGGTTGATGTTTGAAAGTGCTGGACTCTGTTTTGAGCGTAGGAGGATGATAAGGATGATTGCTGGTTACATTCGCGTTCAAAAATATCTGACAAGTGTTATCTGCTGAACAGGACCCGTGTGAATGTTACATAAAGGTGTTCTTTTATGTGAAAAAGAGAAAGCAGTGCTTAATATGTTTGCTGATTTTTGATTTAAAAACACACTGCTGACAAGTTATATATCTTGCATTTTAATTAGATATTATGTACCGCACTGATGCTACATTGTTTTTAATGGGAAACACTTAACCTAAATGGATCTTTTGAACAATTTTCATTTAACACACAATTTTAGGTGTTTTTGTTAATAGCAATTGCTAATATCCAGGCCTATACTGGTGTGGCAGCATGAAAACTTGCACCAACGCACTCACTAAATATCTCCTTGAGCATCATGACTTCTTTGCAGTCTGTGTTTACTGCACAGCCCACGGATTCCATAAACCTTTCATTTTACATGTCTTCAGTTTCACTTCAGGCATTGCATGTCTCAACAATGCATTAGGAATGCCCAGCTGAGAAAAGCTGACGGAGGCAGAATTCCTCCCACCGCGACTTAACAATTAACACTTAAATGGAGAGGGGAGCAAAAGTTGTTCAAAATGGTGCTCCCGTCAGTCTGTGTAAAACTGAGAAAATACCATGTAGATTCACAATCACTCTTTCTCCTTTTCTTCTCCCTCCAGACATACATTGGCAGTGTGGTGATCTCCATGAACCCCTACAGGTCCCTGCCCATCTACACGCCTGACAAAGTGGAGGAGTATCGCAACAGAAACTTCTATGAACTTAGTCCACACATGTGAGTCCAGCTCCCAGGTCCTCTGCAAAACCACCTAGTATTTATGGCAATTTTATGTCCTGCGTACGGCTTAGATTTTGATTTCAAGGCTCAGATTTCAAGCACTTAGATTTTGACAGTGAAGTTTGAAATTTGATTCTTTTATGTGAAATATTTATTTATTTATTTATTTATTTATTAAATTGCTGCAACAAAGAACTGATGAGGATGGTACTTCACAAGAATGTTTTTGATGGTTTGGTTAGTTTGAATGTGTTGAGCAGGAGCTGTCATCTGTATGTTGAAGATACAGTGTATTTCCAACCTCTGTAAGGATTATCAATGTGAACTCAGTGACTAATGCGGCTTGTTGGGGGGGCATGACTGAGATCAGAGGGACACTAGCTCTTGTGAGGAGAGTCGGTCTGCAGCTTCTGCCGGCCATTCAGTACCGTGGCATGCCATCTGTCCATTGGCAACATTAAGTCAGAATTGCTGTGAGGCTGCCAAGATAAAACAAAGCCCAGCACTCGTCAATTAGCCTGCTGTGTCTCTAGGCTGCAGCAAAACCCCTCAGAGACACAGACTGAAAGAGCGAGAGTGCCCTTGTCCCAGAACAGACATACTCCCTGCAGACAAAAGCAAGCTCTTTGGCTTTACTTTACAGCCAGCTATACAGAACTGACATGAAACAGTTTCAGGCTGTTTTGCTCCCTTTTTCCTCCCTTTTTGTTTTTCGGTGACTGTCTCTTCCATCTTTCTTCCATAATCTGGTAGCGACTACTGGTGCATACAAGGAGTTTTTCTCATGGTCAGTTACTCGGTGCTTTGCTCTCAAAGGTTTTTTAGGAAGTTTTCCTAATTTACCTGTTGAGTGACTTTAATTGGCCTCAACAGATTCTGCATTCCAAAAAAAATCTTTTTGCTATGTGTTTTTGTTGGCTTGAAGCTCAAACTGAGGATTGAACACTAACATGTGCTGGTTATGCTCTGGTAAACACAGTTCACAGGAAAGACCAGCTCACCTTAAACAGTGATGTTGTTATGGAAGTGAATAAAGAAGAAAGTTGACTGTTATTTGTTTCTTCAAAATATTTTTGTCACTTCCTAGAAGATGCCAAAATTTCCAACATGCTCCCACTGGATTATTCACAGCTGTGCTCCACTATTTTTAGTGTCGAAAAGAGACTGTATTGCAAACATTTGTATGGATTATCAGTTTGGGCCCACTAACTCTAAAGGCCTCACCATTAAGCATTAAACAATAAACAAGCGCGTACATTGCTAGAAGGATGATGTATGGATGGTTAATACTGGGGCATTTAAAAATGTAGTTGTTTGCCAGTTAAAAATGGTCTCTGCTCTTGACTGCATTACCACAAGATAATTTAGGCAGTTGGCCAACCATTTATCAAACTCTTTGCAAGATCATTTTCATACCATACTGACATGAACTGAAACCAGTGCCTGCCTTTAAACATGCAGTCATTTAAAGCATGAAAGATTTGTATGAGCTAGAATATGCAAAAACACTGCTACAGTCCTTGAAGTTGCTAACTTTAAGCCCTTCACAAAGAAATGACACACACAATTCTTGCTGCCATATGTCTAAGACAGTTAAAGTCCGTGCTTGGATTAAAGTGTATGCTATTTTAGGAAAATAGATTTTTGTTATTCGTATGAGACTCAGTTACATCTCTGATATCTGTCTGAACTGTTCCAACTGATCTGGCTCAAACTTTAAAAACCGGGACAATGTCTACGCAATCTGTGAATCTACAGAGCCAGGTTGAAGGAGTCAGGGTAAACCAGAAAGGCTAAGTCATGAATATTTGACCTGGGTTCAGAGGCAGTTGTAGATGTATTTGTGTAGGGGTAGATAGAGTTGGCATTTGATTTTCACAGCTTCCACATAAATTGTGTCTTCCATTTATCACTATCTAAAGCTGAATCACCTGCAATAGAATACACAACCTGATCATTTCAGTCCAAACTAGAAGTGTTGTCAAACAGGTAAAAGGAGAAAGTAGTCTGCAACATCTCTCACTGTTCAAACTCTACTCAAAACCATCTCAATTTCGTCATCCATAGAGATGAATGAAAAAGAAATTACATCTACTGACTGAAATGTCCATCGTCTAAACATGTTAAAAATCACCTTATCATTAGTCTTTAAGTAAAGGAGATTAAGCCCTGTTTAATAGGACAGTCTCTTGTAGAGGACCTAAAATGCCAGTCAAAGGCAGATTGTTTCAACATGCTACATAAATTCATCTTAATCCTCCGGTCTGACCATCTGGAACAAGCTTTGTGGCTTTGCATTGATCGTCCTAAAGTATTGTTAAACCCTAAGTCTGGTCAAATGCTTCAGCCCAGTTACACTCAACTCCATTTCAATTTTGGTCATCCTTGCGTTATACCAGTAGTTGTTATTTACTAATTTAGTATAATTAATTTAATAGCAACCCATATTTGGAATTCCCACTACAAAGCTGCGCTAATTGTTTCCATCTGCTTCCACTCTTTGTTTTAAGCTAACACAAAGCTAATGAAGATGTCCTGAAGCTATCTCTGTACTGAACACATGGGGAGGAAATTGCTACTGATCTTATCTAACTCCTAGTATGAAACAAACAAGCATATTTCCCAAGATGTCAGAGTGTCACTTGAACAACACACTGTATTTTCCATGTGTTGTGTACTTTTCATCCAAAGTGTATATAAAAAAAACATTGGTACACATTTTTAGCATGGTTTTGCCCAGTATAGACTGACTTATAACCACAGTGTTGGTGTAGTAGTTCCACATATTTGTAGTACTGGCACATATTTGTCAACATTGGAGATGTTTTAAGACGACAGTACATGCAAAAGGAGAACAGTATGTACATTTATTAGACAATACACCAGTGGTGTGTAGTTCCATTTATATTAAAAAAAAAAAAAAAAAGGGAAAAAAAAAAGCAGAGTTGACACAGAATCTTGATGAGATGACTCCCAATTCCCCATAATGTTCCCAAACTAGAAAATGTTCCTGTGTTTCAAGACCCTGTTTTTTGCATGACTGAGCCTCATCTGTCTCTGGGGCATTATTGCCACAGTGACTGGCCAGTGCTAAAGGGGATCAGTGCTGGGCTTTAATTAAGGTAACAACAGGGGGTCTGAGGAACTGTCCTCTTCCTGTCTTTGATCCTCATTAGACACTTGAACAGTATAAAATCAGCAGCTCAGAACAGGTTGCAGCAGACAAGGCCAGAGTTCTTTGGATTTGCCTTTGCTTCTAAAGATGTTGGAATGTGTATGAAGCCCCACTGACCTATTGCTGCGTGGAAAACTGTGCACCCTCTGTTATGTCAAATTGCTGGGTACCTGAAGGCATCAACAGTCATCAAAACATAAGATGTTTCTGATGTAGGGCTGCAAAGTGAGGCTAATAATCAAGATCATGATCATTTCACACATTTTAACATAAATTGATACTTAAAAGGTTTGACAACATTTAAACGATAGTCACCTTCTTGAACTATGCTTAAATTGTATGATTAGCTGAAAATATGTTTATGAAACTTTTAAAAGCATATGCATTGACGGTGTTGTATGCTGTTGGAAGTAAATTGGACAGAAAGCTTGATGGACAAAATTACCATGAATCTTCTGGCTTGACAGAACTTCTTTCCTTACTGCCACTGAAGACATAGGTCAGAGAACAAATAACAAGCAACAGATAACTGTTCAACCCTTAAACTCCCTTTCACACCTCCTGTACACTCACACACACGGTGGAAATAAAACTACTGTTTCGATCAGCAGCACCCATTTGGACTTGAAGGCTTGAGATTTGTATACAATCTTGTCTCGTATGGCACCGTGTCAGAATGCCACAAATCTGTTTTCAGTGAATTCCCGGCAGAACAATGTGCTTACATAGTCAGTCCCACTGTAGAAAGTCATGCACATAGTGACAAAATGTCAGCTGATGTCTCAAACGCATGCTGTCCCTGAACCAGTCACTGGCCCTCTCTGTCCACAAAACACACAGCACACTGTCCATGAAAGTGTATGAAAGATCATTTATTGTCTAACTTGATGATGTGGGAATTTTTCATCCTGGATCGTCTGTTTAGGTATGATGAAAGATGTAAGTGCTTTCTAGTTATTTAAATGTATTAAAAGATAGGAAAAGTCTTTTGTTTTGTAAAACGTGTTGCATCATTGGCTCTGTCTTTCTGTCTGTCTTTCTACATCTCCAAGGATGGTCTGAATACCTGGTGTATGTGTGGCAGTGCTTTTGTATCTATTTGTATGAGTAACAGTGAATGTGTGCACGTGTTCTTGTATTTCACACCTGCTCTTGTACTCCCCAGACAAATAGAAGTTTGTGCGTGTGTGTGCGTGTGTGCGCACATCAGCTGGAGGGAGAACTGCAGCTGGTCCCCTATCTGTGAAGCTGTTAGTAGACTAATTGCGTGTTAAGTTCCATTTTAATTAGTGTTATTGCAGATAAACAGTGGCTCATGCCCAGGCCAGAGACCAGTACAGTGCAACATATCGATCACTTTAGAAAAAGTTTCTATGTAGCTGACGAGTGAATTTTCACAAAGACTTGAAAATATCTCAACATACCAAATTTGATTAATGTAAATTTTCATCATCTTATACGGGAAAAAAAAACAACAAAACCTGCATCCATTAGAATTCACTTAACAATGTTCTATGTACCACCTACACATCACACCACCATGACAGTAAGCGTAGTTACAAATGTGGACAGCAGTAAAATCAAATTTCTGGAGATTGAGACAGATGTATTATACCGAAAATATTTACCAATATCCAGAGCTATTACTACTAACAATTTTGCAATATTGAACATTTTTAAGAAATGTGGTTTGTTTTTGCTTTTTCCTTTTTGTCCTATTACAATTCATAAAAACACATGAATGTAAACTCAACTGGAGAGTTTATTCCTATTGCCAGTGACGTGCACAGCCACATCCGTCTCCACTCATCTATCCGTCATTTCCTCTGCTGCCCAATTTAGCAAATGCTCTCTGCACAGATGAGGTGCCTCATAATTAACTGGCAGGTGTTTTCCTTCCTTCCACACACATTCTAAGCATTAGAGATGAACTAATCGGAGGCCTTTCTCCTTGCACAGACGCACTGCAGATGGCCTGGAGTTGTCTTTAGCTTGTCCCTAGCTGTCCAAGCCAGACACAGATTGAGAGGTGTGCTTGTGGGGGTGGGTGGGTGGGTAGGTGGGGGTGGATAGGCAGCTAGCCCAGTGTCTCCAGGGTAAGATCATATTCCCCAATGTTTAATGAGGTATTGAGACCCCCAAAGCTCTCAGCCCTCAATACCTAGTGCCACCAGAGCATTGGTTACGGGGGACATGACGACTGGCTAATGGAGCGAGGAGGCCTGTCTGGGCGTCAGGGCTTCCAGCTGTCATGCACATGGTTATGACAGCTTGACTGTGAAATCTGAAATATATTACCTCTGCTAGTATAAGTGGTTATGCTTTTTTTTTTTTTTTTTCTTCTCTTAAGGCGTAATGTGTCCTTACAATGCCTAGTCATAGCATGCCTTCTGATGATACTCAACTTAAGTGGGATTGTAGCTCTCAGCAGTCCTTCAGTCCTTCACTCAGTTTCAGATTTTTCCTTTGCTGTTTTACAACTACAGTAATACTCTACAGTAAATAGGTTGTGTGTATGTATTTGTGTGTGTATGTAATATAACATAATAATTATAATTAATTGATTTGGGCAGTGCACCCAAATACATTTGCTCCTTACCTTGTATTGGTCTTACTTTCAAAATGCTTCTTTGAAATGCTGTTTAAACAGCCAAAACACTTAACCTGCAATTGTTGCGGATAAATGAGTTCCCCCAGTTGTAAATAGCCAGCTGAACACAGTGTTGTTTTTTTAGACTCAAGTGTCAGAGTTTGCACAGTAGGCCCTTTTAATAAGACACATGGATGATTTATAAGAAATTCTTGCTTGGTTTCATTGTTTGCTACTGTTGAAGGAAAAAAAATCTGAACCAGGGACAGGATCATGGACAGACATCTCTGTAAAAAGGTACTCATTCTTTATTTCTTCATCCATCACATCTGCAATTCTTTGGTAACACGTTTATGCCATGTGTACATTGTTTTGGTATATTATATAAAACAGGTTGCTTTCAAGTAGGCCTAGACAAGTTGCATCTCTGAACCTCTATGTAGGTAGATTTAAGTGGGCACTTGCTGAAATGGCATTTTGACTCAGGTGGGTTGAATGCGTCCTCTCCAGCATGTGTGTGTGTGTGCAGCGTGCGTGCGTCTCACCCACAAATGTATTCAATTGGATAATTGGTACATTTGTACATACAGGCAGCACTTCCATACCTATTTGCTCTATCAGAAAAACTGAGCACCTTATATACACAGTTACACAGACAGTCCTGGTCTCTCTTTTTCCCCTAGAGCTTGTAGATCCCAAGCAGTTCTGGGTGTTAAATTTTGAAAATTTACTTACATGGACATTTAAAGTCCTTGACCAACCTAATTATGTTTCTTCCGGTGTGCTGGTAACAGCTTCCCCTTGATACTAAGGAGAACTTACCCTCTCCCCATGTTGCCTGTCCCTACACTGTGAAACTGTAAACAAAAGGGAAAATGCCAGACACAGAACATGTGATAATACTGTATATATTATAATACAGAATTATAGTGTCAGAGGGTCCTGATACTACTTAAGAAAATGGTTAGTAGTAAATACAAATCACCCTTTTTATTCATGGACTGTTTGATTTTACTTTAGTGGTTGTGTCATTTGTGTATATTGAATTTCTCATACTGTTTGAACTGTTTCGTAGCAGTATATGAAATTACTAAACCCAGTGGCAATCATTAATAGAGAACAGTTATGAATTCCTCTGTGTCAGAGATAATACATCTACCTGACTGATTAAACATTGCATTCACTGTCATTTCTTGCTTCTGTGTGCCTGAGATTTTATTTTATAGATTTTTCTTTTGTCTGTGACAGTCTATAAACCATTGTAAACTTTCCATTCATCATCAGAGCAATGGGTATTGAGCTTTTTATCTGTGTCCACAGCTTTCCTAACAACCTGTAAGAAGCATATCAAAATGGAGGTTAATAGATAAGACTCATATCAGCTGTGTGAAATATTGTTCCACCATGGGACCGTATATCTTTTTTTCCATGAGAATACATATTTTTATTTTATTTTTTTAGTGGCAGTCATCAAGAGGCACATGCAATTCCATTAGCTCTTTGCTGCTGCTATTTTTTTTGCACAGCAGTACTGTAGTTGAAGTGATCCAATGTAGAAACTGATGGTGCGCTGCTCCAGTTCTTTTTTTTTTTTTAATATCAGTTCAGACTTGTTACCCAATAAAGATGCAGTTAAATATTAGCTGGTTCTGGTGCCCAAATGAAAGTCATGTCATTTCAATTGAAATACGTTGAGGTTTTACAAGCTTTTTGACACGTGTTATATCAACCCACTGTTTATGAACCAGTGCCATTTCTCTCTTACCTTTTGAGCTGTAATATTTCATTGAACTGTTTGTTTTGGCTCTCGAAAAAGAACATTTTGACAGTTTATAAAACTCTGTCTGTGGCCTCCTCATTTTTGCTGGTAGGAGAAGGTGTCACCCACCAGTGTGGTGCTGATGTGGGACTGACATTACACGGTCAGACCTACAGTGACTCTGTTGTCTGAATGGGCTCAGTGGGTGGCATTGTCACCCTGAGGCCTTTCCTCCTTTGAAGACATGCCAAGTGAGCTTGTACTAAATTAGACATAAGTTTATTTCTCTGCAGCCTTTGTGTGTGAGTGTATGTGCAGGGGATGTGGCAATGCCCATATAAGGCTCAAAGATTATACAATTATTTTTTTATTAAAAAAACAAATACAATGTATAAAGTAGATAACATACCATCCACTTTAATTTCTTAATGTCTTTAACTCTCAATGTGATGTGGAGATTGTTATGGTGTAGATACAGTAGAGTTAAACAGAATAGCAACTATCCAAAATCTACTATTGTAGTCAGCAATGTGACAGACATCAAAACATCTTTTGGTGTCAGTCTTTAGAATCAAAGAGTAAGGTCTTCATTCTAAACTCTTTAGTACCAATATTGAGCACTCATCCAAGAAAAAATTGTCATACAAGTCTAGTGCAGTTTGTTTCACTCAAGGTCAGTTGTATTCCAGTGTTAAGAGGTGTTTTACATTGCTGGGCCCCTGTGAGCTTGAAGTGACCAGAAACCCACCTGCAGTGGAAGGCTTAGACATGGAGAGCAGAATGAAGAGAGGAAGTCCTCAAACCTGACAGAGCTGGTGCTTTTGGAGATATAAAAAGAAATTTTGCTCTTCTGTTTCCACCATCCTGTCTGTGGCTGTGCACATGTGGCTACATATTTTTTTTCCTTAAGTGTGTTTTTTCTATGTCCTGTAGCAAAAGGCACAAGGAAGTACGGTTTAGTCCATGGCCTCTGTCATTTATCATTTTATGAAATCTGTTGGCTCAGACAATTTGGTCAACTCCTTTAGCGCCTATATTTATAATTGATTCATTCGAACATTCTGTTGTTTTTTTGTTTTTTTTTATGTGCTGTGTATGGATTCACACAAACCTGTTGAAAGGGGCCTTGAGGATGTTTTGCTACCTTACTCAGCATGCTTATTTCCTGCTTTTTCAAGGATCAGACAAAAGACTTGGACCTGTTTTTCCCTGCTGTGGAAAACTAAATTGCTGTGCAGTAAAGTAAATTAAAGCCCTAGACCCCCTGAAAGTTTGATGTATGAGTTGGGGAGTATCAATGAGTAATCTAACAGAGGTCTCAGAAAACTCCGAATAAATTAGAGATCTGTGGCAGCAATTCTTCACTCCGAGCTTTTAATTTAGAGGTTTAGAAGTAGTCTTTTGTTGCACCTTTTAAGTTGCACATTGAGAATGTTCCGTTGAATATAAGACGGATACCATGATTTTATGTCTTACTTGTTAAATTGTTGCCCTGTCTGCCGATTTTCTCCTTACCACCTGTTTTACAGCAACACAATGTCATAAACGATCCACAGATGGGCCACATCTGTCACAGCTAAAGTCTTTTGTGTGCTTGTGTGCATGTGTGTATCTGCTCCCTGCCCATCCACATCAGACTGTGTGTGTGTGTGTGTGTGTGTGTGTGTGTGTGTGTGTGTGTGTGTGTGTGTGTGTGTGTGTGTGTGTGTGTGTGTGTGTGTGTGTGTGTGTGTGTGTGTGTGTGTGTGTGTGTGTGTGTGTGTGTGTGTGTGTGTGTGTGTGTGTGTGTGTTGCAACAGCCACCCACTCTTGCACCTGGTCATTCCTTCCTTGGCTGCTCCATCACAGCCAGGCGGATTTCCTGAGGCCTTTGGAGGAGCCAGATCACACTGAGATCACAGGCTACTGTACTGCCCTCCCTCCAATGCATACATTAGGGGGGCAGATACATAGCTAAATTTAGCATTATAGTAGTGAACAGGGGTTATGAATTTTGTTTGGAAAAGGCCTGTCATCTGCCAGTAGCTGGATGGGCTACGCTCCAGCCCATAAATTACAGCTTCATTATCTTCTACTAATCACGACTTTAAAGTGTGCTGAATCTGCCCTCAAAGCACTCCACCATTTTAAGATTCAGGTCACACACTGCAGGCCCATCATCCCCTCCTGTGCCCCAGTTACCAGAGGTTGGTAGTGAAAAGAACTGACTAGACTATTTTCTACTGCTTACCTCATGCCAGTGTGGCTTTGTGTTCACCGCTGCCACGTGCAAGTCCAAATTACAGCCTGCAGGCAGATGTGAAGGGGAGGTGCCAAGCAGCACTTATGGTCCAAGGCTGTATCCCAGCCTAACCCCCACACACCCAGCGCCGCACACTGATCAGGGAGGGGCCTTTGGGATTTTGGTGCCTCACTCGCTTCTTCCTCTGCCTTTGATGGTGACCTTGGTTCCTCTTCATCAGTTTGACCTCCACATTTGTGAAATGGTGTATTCAGTTGCTGTTCACACTGCTTTCACGGTCCTAATGATAGCATACTGCTATAACCACGGGGGGGTGCATTATTTTTTATTCTGCCTTGTTTTTTTTGCTTCTGTGTTTCCATAGTTGGAGTGAAAATACAGATTAGTCTCTTGTGTGAATTCAGTTGTGACTTGTTTCTTTTCTTTTTAATTTTAAGATATAAACATATGTATATCATCTGCACTTGCAGTTTAAGGTGTAGCCTCTTGCTTCTGCTGACCTCCATTCATATTATAATTCTGGGATGGCTATTCATATTCATATCACTGGCTCTGCCTGTGTGTCTCATTGGGGAAAGTTCCCTGCAAAGGACCTCCCATTCCTATTTTCCACCCCTTGGCTTCTCCTGGTACAATCCCAACACCAGGCTCCTCTGGGGGCGAGATAACTGTGTGACGGTTTGGTCATTGTTGGGATCAGGTCAGGCAACAGGCGTGTTTTCGCAAAGCAGACATCTGCTGTGCTGTGCTGCCATTTACAGCAGTGATGTAATGTCCTACAAAAGTGGTGTAGAGGAGAGGATGAGGGTTGGGCTGTGATCAGAGATTTTAGGGGTGGAGAATGAGTGAGAAGCCCGTACTTGTTTGGACAGAGAAAAAATAAATTCGGTGCGACTGAGGGCATCAAAAATGTAACATTAGGGGTTTCTTGTAAAGTTCAATAAACACTATTTTTACATTCAGTTTTTCTCAGCAGTACTTGTTTTGTCTTTCCTTGAGGCCCAATAAACACGTTGAATGCATTTCTTTCCTCATAAACATTTTCACAGAGATTTATTTATTTTATTTATTTATTTTTAACTTTCGAAACCTGCATTGTTGACATCGATGTTAACAGCAGTTAGTAGTCGTAGCATTTTGCTGGGGCAGTGGCTATGGTTGATCAGTGGAATAGTGTTAAACATCATGTAATTTACATGCAGTACAGATTTGCATTACTGCTCTCTACAGTGTGAGGTATTTGTTTTGCTTCATACATATACTGTATATATATTCTGCAATATAGAATGTCTATAAATCTCTACAGCAGCTTGACTCAAAGGCACTTTTATAGAGTGGCATGCTGCATTACTGTACCCCTTCACTTCAGGGTTTTTTGGTGGAGGGTTCACACTGGGGTCTGACGAGGGAGAGTACTGATGGTGGGGCTGCATGGGCTTTGGTCAGAAATAACGTGTGATGGTGCAGAACCCTAAGCTCCATTAGCCCGCCTGAGCTTTTACTTTGTACTGTGGCCTGGAATGCATTCATCTGGCTGTCCATCTCTGCCCTCTCTCTGTCATGGCTTCTTAAAAGCAATCAGCTACTTTTCAAATTGGAGGTCAGTGTTAGTTAAGCATGTGATTATATGCTCCCACTTCTGGTCCTCGCCGCACGGACTCCACTAATACATTTGTTGCCGTACCCGAAATTAAACATGGGACATTTTAGTTTTACTTTCTTTTTCCATGTCTCGGTGTATTTATGGAAGTCAGAGTAGATGCTAAAAACGATTTACGGAATGATGCCACATAACCCTTCCACATACTGAAATGCAGTCTGAACATCTCTTAGACAGGGTTCAAAGCGATTTCTGACTGGTTTTATAGCCTAGTGGTTCCTGAAACACTACATTTTGATATGCATTGTGCTTGAATCTGACAACAGCTCTGCCTTTCCAAGTAAATGAAACCTCACCAAACATGTTTGGAGATCAATATCCCAGTTCAGACCATGCTACAGACCCCATTGGCAGAGCTGCATGAAAATCCCCTTTAGCATCTGTGAATGTCAGACATTTCTTCTCGCATTCATGTCTAATACACTTTGTGCATATAAATACCTGATTAATGATATCACTCAGACCTGTGGGACTTAGACCAAGAGAGACTATTTTGATGCATTCCTCCAAAGTTACCTCAAGGTATATTTACCCTGTACTCTGTGAAACATGAGACTTAAGGACATTGGTCTTAACTTGATATTTAAGAGAGATATTAAGCCCTTGATGGTTTCAAAGCTAACAGTGCTGAGTTGATTCACAACTGAACACACCTGTAAAGGTGCTAGAGAATCACCCTCTTGCTCAGGGGCACTTCAGCATGGTGGATACATCCTTTTTGATATGAGCTTGAAACTACATTTTCTGACCAGTTACATTGCCTTTTAGCCCAGTTTACCATCCCTACTGTAATGGCACACCAGTACAGACAGACTCTCAAAGAGCTCATCGTGGCAGTCTTAGATGATACAAAATTCCATATCCACTGTACCTTGTCTCAAACTAACTCACCGAACTTCTCAAAAGCAAACACATTCTGAGTATATCATAAGGCAATAAGGGAGACGCTACATGCAACATTTCCCCCCACAATCACAGCTATTACCAAACGTGGTCTTGGAAAAAATTCCAGAGTAATGAAAGCCAAAGTACGGGGGATGGGAGACCTAGCAAACTAATTTGCAGTCTCGTGTCCTGCTGGAGGAGAAAGTTGGAACACGTTCCTGCGGCACCATAAATGACTGCTTGCCAAATAGGACTTGGAAAAAGCTATTGCTGTAGCCTCACCCTTTAGTGTTTCTTCTTTGTGGGCGCATCGCATCGAAATTATAGGCGACTGTGCCGCACAAGATAAAAAGTTGTCATTGTGATATGGCCCTCACACCATCCACACCCTACTCACAAACCATCATAAGGGATTGTCTGCATAAAGAGAACAAATAATATATTGTATTTGAATTCAGTGGGGGTGAAACTGCAATAATCAGTCCCACTTTCCCATTGTATCACTGTCCTGGAATGTGTGACAATGGACTTCATTTTATAATAGGCACTGACCTTTTATCACTAATCCACCATGGGGTTTTTTTACATTCTCATTGACTAATTGCATTATTCAAACACCTGCCAGGGTATGATTTAAAGTAGACTTAATTTCCAATTAAATGTTTTTATAGTAACAAAAAAAAAATCCTGAAAGTGACGATGAGACAGTTAAAACAATTAGTTTACATGAGAAACCACTGGCCTCCTAGCGTGTAACTGCTTTTTTGCATTTAAACAGCAACATTAGTGTAGTAGTTAAGTTTAGGAAAAGAGCAGGAAATGGTCTACTATCAAAGCCAGATCCCAAACACAAACCAGCCAATGTTGCTAAATAAAGCTAAATCACTCCAGTCCTGTGGCTGGACCACAGATGCAACCTAATTTCCAATAAAGCCGCATGCTGTTGATTAGGGTAGACGGCATGTAACAGCTATTTCTCTGAACTTATTTTATCCCAACACCTCTATATCCTGCCAAAATATCCTGGAAAATGCTTGAAAATAGGTGTGTTATGCAAGCTGAGGGGCATTAAATTGTGATATGAGGGCTCATGCCTTTGTGACTTTTTTTTCTTACAGCTATGCTTTGGCAGATGAGGCCTACCGTTCGCTGAGGGACCAGGACAAGGACCAGTGCATCCTCATCACAGGGGAGAGTGGGGCTGGGAAAACCGGTAAGTGGCCAAATCCTGTTTTTCTAATTTAACATCTTTTCATTCCAGGGGAAATTCAAGTTCCAAAGTCAGACCATTACACTTCAGTCCAGAATAACCCCGCTTCACATACAGTTAGACACATTCGTACATGGGATCTATTTGGTACAAACATATACCTTAAGACTGCTGATAACACTAAGAAATGTTTTCCAAGAGTGAACATGAAAAGTTCTTCATTTATCCAAAGCCAAGGGTAAAAAAACACTTTTTATTGATCAAGAACAGTATCTTAATGTTGTTGTAGTAGTGGTAGTGGTGGTGGCGGTAGGGGTAGTAGATCACTGGAGGGTTAAAATATACCATTTTGTCTATTCGGCTCTAGTTCTTTGTAGTCAAAACTTATTTCTAAAGGCCACTGTAAGATAAGGCTTATGTATAAAGCCATAGTGCAGATTTAGATCAGATCTACCTTAAAAGGCAGCTTGATGGTAGTTTTTGTTTTGAGAATATCATGGTGGTATATGAAACGTGACAGTAACTGTGTGATGATCTGTACATGGAGTGCATGTAAAATGATAAGAGCCAGACAAATCAAAGTAGACCAGCAGCAGACAGATGATGTCCTGGTTTGATGACACTCCCTGCCTACATTCAACATCCACACTTACCAGCTGAGAAACTTAAAAATTTGTTGGACTTGTGTTAGGCTCGATGTAGTATTTCTAGTCCATGTTAGAGGCAGCTGTGTTTACACCCATGGTCCTTTTTATTTCTGTTGGTTTTTATAATAGTGTGGCCGTGCTCTGGAGCAGTTTCACATACCTTACAGAAATCCAAGAGGAATGGAATTTCCTGGTCTTTGTTGGCAGTCCCATATCACAGGTCTCTGTTGGTAGTGCTGTAACACAGGTAAAGGGCGTATTGAGTCGGCAGAGCACAAACTGTGGGAAAGTAGTTCCAATCTGCTCACAAAATATCTTTCTGTACAGTAGAGACAGATGTACTATACATTCATATTTAATTCTAAATCTTGTTGAGGTTTTTGATTAATTGTTTCCATTATAGCAATTGACTTGCGGCATTTCAGCTTTGATAGCTCTTAAATGAATGTTTTCTTTCTTTTTTTTTCCGGAGTCCTCTCCAAAAGCATTTATAGCACTGCGCTGGGGCCTAGACTTGATGTTGGTAGGGAATTCACTCTAAACTTGAAACTCAGCAAATTGTAATCTGCCACTTGAGAGTTGCATGTGTTTGACTCAAGTGTGGGAATGATTTGTAATCACAGTTTCCTTTTGGTTCAAATCATAACTTGCCATGTGGCTTTAATCAGAGGGTAGGCAGTATGGGAAAAATAATATCAACAGTAACTGTCACAGCATTGTCTCCATGTTTGAATAATTACTGAAGTCCTGAATATCATATGGCAAAAAGTTAAAACTTATGCGTGTCCTATTTAGAGGAGGAGAAGCATCAAACCCAAATCATGTAATTTCCAAGAAATATGTGTTCTCAGATATTCACGTAGTTATGTTTAAATTTTGGTAAAGCCTTACTTATCAGTTATATAGACATTTCAGTTGATCCATGATATCTTAACATGAAACAAAATTTTGTGGCCATATGACTATATATGAAGAAATGATAAAAGATAATATTGAATTATCAGATTATTGAAGGCCAAGAGGTGCCCAAATGTTGATTTGTGATTAAAAACATTACATCAGAGTTATGAGTGGGTGGCTTTCTCCCCTTACTTTTATTTGAATTTTTCACCCAGCCCTACTGTCTTCTCGTGAGTAGTAACGTAGATGTGTTAGAGTTCTGATCCCTTATCCACTGCTTATATTGAGAAATGTGACTTTCTGTTTCAAGCTCTTAAGGGTCTAATTTTTCTACTATTGCTACACCAAAGCTTTGTAGTGGAAGAAGGCCATCAAAAGCGTCCCTTCATCATCAATGTGGGTCATCGACATTCATGTCTGGCTGGGGGTTTTCTTGTGCCTCTGTCTTGCTGTATCTTCTGTAGGAGGGAGGAGCTGTGACAAGCATTATCAGATGCCAGCATAGTGTTCAGGAGACATAATATAGTGTTATTCTCTGCGGGAGATGACCAAGAAAGTTTATTTTTCTACCCTGCGAGATAAAAAAGAGGGACTCTTGATCTCCGCCCACCTTCCTCTACTTTAGCAAAATGTATGATTATGCCTGGAGCAGTTTGTATGCCAGGCTCATCAGCAGTCTGTACCAGCAACTACTCTCAAGCTCTTTTCTATCCTCCCTTGGCACACCACACATATCATCAGTTCTGGGTCACTGTCATTTCAATGGACAGGATAAATTATTCTGATGCCAGCAGTCCTCCTGCAAGGCATGCCACTTGTTCCGGACCTGTCCGAGATGCATGTGTCACGTTCCTCATGCAGAAAATTATTTTTTCGGAATATGCCTCACACACAACACACTCTCTCAGAACATCTTAGATCAGCTTCTGACATGAGAAGTGGATAAACAGGGATCATCTCTGTAGATCCAAATAAAATTTCTCCAGTGCGTCCCCCTTGCTTTGCAGCAAAATCATTTGTTTGAATGATGATAACATGATGCAATTATGGTCGTCTCCTCCTCTGCTTTGTACCCCATTCTAATGAATGATCACACCCTGTCCTGATGGGTGTCAGGGGGGATGATGTAAGGGGGATTTTATGGGGTATGGTGAAATGGGCGGGCATGTCACACTTGCTCCTCAGTCGTGCTTAGAAAATTCTTTGACCAAATATTTGTGTGTGTGTGTGTGTGTGTGTGTGTGTGTGTGTGTGTGTGTGTGTGTTCAGAGGCCAGTAAGCTGGTGATGTCATATGTGGCAGCGGTGTGTGGGAAGGGCCAGGAGGTGAATAAGGTCAAGGAACAGCTGCTGCAGTCCAATCCGGTACTGGAGGGTGAGTGAAGCGCCATGCACACTCAAGCTGCACCCCAATTCCAGGGGCTGGATCATCTGAAGTTCACATTCGGAGACTGGGTCTGTGTTAACAGGTTGACGGGACTGTTCAAAGTCAAACACTCTTCAAAAAGCAGCTTTCTTCTGCCAAATTTGGAAAACACAAACAATGTACATATATGTTTGTAGCCCGAATGACCGGTTAGCCAAATGTTTGCCATTTAAGCCCTAAATAGAGTTTTGTGCTAATCTTCGATATTTTTGCTTGGTTTGCGAAGACTTAAGGACCAGAAAAACGCGATCCAAAACCATAATCAACGGCGCAGCAAAACATGACTTTTCGATGTAGCACATAGACACTGACAAACACATTAACTTGGAAAATGTACTGTTACAGACAAGGGACTGATCTCAAAAGAACTGTAGGAGTCCTATGAATACTGTGTAACACTCTCTATTTCCTTAGGTAACCCCCTGTACACCACACACAAACACACAGGCACACACATACTTTCACACACACACACACACACATACTGTCTCATTCCCACATCTCGTAGCTGGCACAAGAGCAGCTGTATTTTAACTGGGGGCAGTGGACAGGAAATGCCCATGAGTGATGAAGCTGTGTGCCCGGGTTGAGTCGCTGCAAAAAACCTGCACATCTGCAAGGGTTTAACCCCTGCCGATCTAATTGCCCTGCTAAAAAGGCGGGACAGGAGAGCACAGTTATCCTGCGACACACAATGTGTCTGTGTCATGCTCACTCTCTGTGATTCTCCGCTTTGCTTTATTTCAGGATCTTTATTGGTTTCATACTTTGCCCCCCTCTATTTCTTTTTCATTCCTTGCTCTGATTCCCCCTTCCCTTTTTGTTCTTTATCTTATTCTGGCTCTCTTACTCTCTGTCTTCCTTGCTCTCCAGCTGCCGTTTCACCAGACAATTTCACATTATCCATAGACACTAACACACATTAATCAGCTGTTATCAGCAATTAAACAGTTAGGCTAATAGGCCTGTGATGCATGACACATTAACAGCATTTTAATGTAGAAATGTGGTTAGAAGCAAATGAAGAGTGCCTTGGATTGGAAGATACTGTGCTACAAGGCTTTCTTATGCACATAAAACAGCCTACTGTACATATGCATACATGCTTGTGAAACATTTTCCGTGGTCACGCACAAGTCCTACCCAACAACAGTGTGTTTGGACATTGTTTGTCATTGTTTATTTATAAGCATGAGGACATATTGAAGCACTTTGATTTGAATGTGGCGTGACAGCAAGGTTTAGCCCCTCCTAAGCCTGGAAAGCCTTGGTGCTTTGCTTAATCCAAACAGAATTATGGGGCTTCATCAGTACAAATGGCATTGACATCCAGCCCCTGTATGATTGACAGCTAGTTGGAAGAAGGGCACAGTGTTAAGGATCATTAATAAGGTTTGGGATATTTGTAGACAGGCTTTTGTCTGTCTTTAATATATGGGCCTTAACTTTATATTAGGTGAATTGGCATCAGTGATGCATTATTTAAAATGCTTTCTTTAGGTCTTTATAATGATTTTCCTCCTTTTTCAGCTTTTGGAAATGCCAAAACAGTGAGGAATGATAACTCATCCAGATTTGTAAGTATCCTCTCCAGAACTAATAAATGCTTTTGCTATTTGATTTTTTTTTTTTTTTTTTTTTTTTTTTTTAATTGATCGACAGACAAAAGTGCTACTGTTGCATTTAAGTCAAAGCAGCCTTGTAATGACTTGATGATTTAAGCAAAGGTCTGAGGGTGTTTATACATATAAACTGGTTTGAAGCTCACAAGATGTCAGGGCTGATGTTTCCTGTAGACACATGCCCTTGGTAATGATGCATGTTAGTGTTTGTTTCATGGCAACATTGTGATGTCAAGCACAAATGGAGGGGGGAGTCAGTAGTAACTGGTATCTTAGTTTAGGAGCTTTTGTCACGTGTGTTCTTTTACCTTTCTCATGTAATTTCAAGGCATATGTTGACTCTGCACAGTATAGCCCACTGCCTCAGTCACAGCAGGCCTTGCACACTTCATATATTGCACTCAAACATCTTAAAGGGCCTTTGTAAATGCTCTTTACATACAGCAGACATGACAAGGCCTTGGACCTACACTGCTGTACATCACCTATGTGACTGTAATAAATGTCAGTGCAGACCAAGAAAACTGGACTGTCAGTTTGTCCCTTGCAAACTTTCAGCTTGTCTATTGCAAACATTCACACAGTGGTTGCAGATTTTTTTTTTTTTTTTTAATTTTCTCTTTATCATCTCTGTGTGACAAAACTGAACTTGTTTCTAAGTCGGCAGATTGCCCTCATGACCTGCAGTAGTTTGAGAATGAGAAAGCTGAAGGAATTCAATGCTAATCTCTATGGCAGACAGAGATATCACCATAAGAATGATTCTGTGTCGAGGTTGCTCTTTGTAACGACCGACATGAATCCAGAAAATAAGTTATTTTCCAGGCAGTGGCAGTATGAAAAGGGACGGGTGTGTTTTTAACTTTGTCTTCCCAAGACGGCATTCTCACATTTTCTGGCTCGGTATTTTCAGGGAGGGAGTTTATCTGAAGAACTTCCAGTGTATCCATGATGTGATACCACAAGACTGAAGGTTTCATGGTTACACTATATTGGAAACTGGTTATTCCAGCCAGTAACAGCTACCAGGCTAACTGCCAATGTACTTTTCCTGTTCCAAGTTCAGATTTCCCAATATATCCAATCTTCTACCTACATTGGTACATACAAACACATGCCAATGCTTGGACTTGCAGTTGTAACAGGGAGTATTATAAAGGATTATGCCCCTGATCTGTTTATATTTAGGTACCCTTGGCATAAACCTCTAGACAAGGACCTCAGGCCTCCCTACTATAAACCAGTTCATCAGAGCTCCATCAGTTTATCAGAAAACTATGAATCAAACTGTCATGTCATGTTGCTGAGTGCAGCAAGCTTATTGAGTTTGGCTGGAGCCCACTCACCAGTAGATTTTCGCCTGTTCTGAGGACCTGTCTGCTATTAATACATCAGAGGGAAAAAAAAATCAAACACACAGGACTCTCTGTTCTAACTTCCAAGTTTCAGACAGAAGGAGGAGAGGGGGCCTGAAATGGTTTGTTTTAGGCCTCCAGTAGAAAGAAATTGGCAGGGTGGGGGCTTTCCCTCCACAGAGGCCAGTTATTTATAGCAGTCGTTTTTATGATTGGCAACTCGTGCTCTAGTTGTAACATGAATGGATTTGTGCAGAGATCCTCACTGTGAACTGAACAGAATTCATGAGCTGGGTTTGAGATCCAGTTCATTGTAATGATCTTTGCATAAGTATACATAGCTATAAGCTGGCTCACAAAGCATTTTCAAAGCATGACTGCAGCAACAAGAGAGTCTATATGTGAGTTATGTACAGTAGTTCAGTTGTAACTACTGTGCTTTGATCCACAGGGAAAGTACATGGACATTGAGTTTGACTTCAAAGGAGATCCCCTGGGTGGAGTCATCAGCAACTGTGAGTAGTATTGAAATGAAAATGCCCTTAAAATAAAAAAAAATAAATACAAATCTGTAAATGTTTTGCAGGGCAATGGCAAACACCATATTTCCTGCTTAATCTTTATATTGTTCGTTTGTTCTTCCTTTGACATGTCCTTCCTGCCTCCGAGCAACAGTTAACTCCATTAAACATCAAAGTGTCAAGTTAACTTTGAGGATGGCATGAAAAGCATGTTCACACCACATACATACTGTAATAATCACTATTCACATGGGTCGATGTGTGATTTGATGTGCGAGAAGCTTAATACACCTTAAATATCGATATATTTTCCAATATCTTGTCAGGCTCTGTTTTAATTAAGTCAATTTTACTTATGTAGCCCAAAATTACAAAACACAAATTTAAGGAAGAACCCCCCCTTCACGAGGGGCTAAAAAGCAAGAAATCTCAGGAAGTGCTAAAGAGGAGGGATCCCTCCTCCAGTAGTCTCTCTGTAAAGAGCGGGATTTAAAATCTAAAGGGATTATACTACAGATATATAATCAGTTTATACAGTCTCTCTACTTAAACTGAGCAGCAATAACTCTGTTTTCTTTTTCCGCTGTTTTAATTTCAAAAACAGTTAAAGAAGCTGTTCAGATGTTCAAAGTAATGAGGTATGCAGGTATACAGTTGCACATTCTATGAGAACTCTTAAAACTGATTTTTGCTTGACTGAACCAATCTCAGATTCTCAGACTGAACAAAAGGCACCTTTCCACCTACCGACTTTCTCTCCTTAACTCTTTTCTCTGTTTTGGTTGATCTTGCCTCTGTTCACATTGTTTTGTCTGTGCTGGCTTCCCCGCCAGAGGTCACAGAAACAAAGAGACAGGCTGATGGCCATGACACAAATGAACCTCTGTCTGTTGGCCTGAGTCAGTCCAACACAAGGGACTGTCTGTGAAGAAAAACCAGTGACATGTGACTGCTTCAGACAGAGCTGGCTGGCTAGACAGATGGATGAGGATGTTCATGCAGGGCAGGCCTGGATGGATTTCTCTTGACTTCTCAGCTCATTATTTTTCTCCTAGAAAATAGATGGCTATAAAGCCCATTCTCAGTAACTATGGTAATTATAGAGTGGTAAGACATTTTTGGCGGCCACACAGCCAAAGCCTGTAGTCAAAACATAACAGGATACTGTCCCCACATTGACACTTTAAAGTGTGTTTGCTTATCTAAGGCAGAGAGAACATGTTGTCAACAGAGTACACAAGAAATGCCATTCAGAATGCTTTACAACAGGAAATGGGAAGCTGTGGCCCTCAAAAACAAATGCAAGATGACAGGTGAACATTTTGGCTGGACACAGGGTTTCAGGTCACTTTAGTACCCTTGTTTTGAGAATAATCAGAGACTCTTCATTGCCTTGCCTCTTTTGTTTTTTTGACAGAATGGTGACAAAAAACTATCTACATAAAGGTAAATAATGGGATAACGGAGGTGGTTCTTCACTGGTATTTTTCTTCACCTCTCTGTGCGTTTGATCAAGGCTGTGTATTGCTGCTGGCAGCCACTCCATCATGGATGTTGTATTGTTGATGTGCTTGCTCTTATAGAGCCAATTATGTGATTCATGTCTAGTGGGTGTCACAGATTCACATTAAACCTGATCCACCGCTAACTCTGACAACCCCAGGTCTCTGTGCAGGGCTGTCTAGTTAGGTGCTTGCAGTATATCCGCAGATACAGTGAAGTACCTCTGTCCTCTCGGCTCCCACCAACTGGTGAGTCAGAGTTTGCGAAGTCTGAAAATCGACAATTGGCCGGAAATTAAATCATGGTTAAAATGCAAGTTCACGTGGATATTTTTTTTCCAAAGCATTCACTTCAGTGTGTAATGTAAACTCTAAAGTCTCCTGAAATAAGATATATTTTTCTAACCAGACAAATTGAATGCTATTATCCAGCCAGGCTGGCAGTGAAGAGGATCTCAAGCAACCTCAGATGCTGCTGACCTCTGTAGTCGGTCTTTAATTAAATCATACTCAGCCTAATGCGGTGAGTGGATGATGGGTCCCGTTTTAATCGGGTGCTGTTGCACTTGGTCGGGAGCCCAGGAGAAAAGGCTGACGTTTGATATCATTGTGTGGTTTCTTCTCTCTGCGCTTCCTGTAGTGTTTATACACACAACATTGGTTTGGTCACCTTGGCAACTTAAATACATCATGGAACTAGAAACCAATTTGATCTCCATGTAGATGCCGGCTGGGCATCCTTAATACTTACAGGTCAGCCCCATATTAACTGCAGTAGGACAGCTCTGGGAACTACTGCAGAAACATTTCCTCTGAGGATTATTGCTGCCCAGTGACTTTTTGTCATCATGTGTCATTGTTTCCTTTTGTTGTCCTTCACTCTTTTAGATCTGCTGGAGAAGTCACGTGTGGTGAAACAGCCAAGAGGAGAGAGGAACTTCCATGTCTTTTATCAGCTCTTGTCCGGAGCCTCCGACGACACACTCAGTAAGTTGTAAAAATGCTGGAAATGGAAGTTGAATGGAAGCATCAGTGTATTTTTTTTTTAGATGGTGTGCTTAGCTTGAAGATGAAAGGGTTTATTGATCTGGGGGAAAAGGCATTTTGAAATACTGAAAAACTGAAGGCTGAAATTCGCCCTTCTTATTGGCCAAAACCACAAACTGGGGTTGCAATATATTTAGCCTGTTTGCCATAATTATTTCTGGCCTCTGAATATACACATCGCTGCTCACAGGAAGTAATGAATCAGAGTAGCTAGCGAGCAGTCTTGTCCAGAGGAAACTAGCCTCACCATTGTTGGATCTTCTGCCCAGTTGTTTGGATTTAATCATCATGCACCAGACTGGGATGGTTAACACGGTCATGGAGTTTGTGTTCCCCTATTTCTTGGTTTTAAATATTATACTTTCATTTACTTTTTAACTGTCATCTGGAGTCACCAGCAATACCGATCCTTATGTTAAAATCTTACATAAAGCATTTTTCAACAGAATTGCAGCTGCACGGACACATGGCTGATACATTAATGACCCAGTCTTCCTGCCTAACAAACACAACAGAGAACAAAGACTGGCCATGAAACCTGTTCCCTCTATTTGCTTATCTGTGTACAGAGGGCATTGTTTTACGTCCTGAACATAGTAGAACAATATAATGGTCATTGACTACAGGGCGCACACATCAGAGGGGCTTGATTCAGCTGTAGTTAATGCAAAAGCTAATGAAAGCTGACACATGCACCCACGCAAGGAATAGATTTCTTTGCTACTAGATAGGAGGGCTTTTAAGAGGGCTATTCGATCCGCCGGAATAATGTTCACATCAGTAACTCAGTGTGTGCATGCAGTGTGTAGAAGTTGTGTTTGGAGAAACATAGGCCTGTAGGTTATACAAATTTGTTTGTAGGGCAGGGGTGTCACCCATTTGAGTTTTGCACCATAAAATATGTATTTTTAGGTCACTGAGGACTGCAGCTTATATTCATTATTACATGGCTGTGTTTTCAGTGTGTAGGTGTGTGACTTGCATTTGATGTAAATTAGGCTTGATTTGTCTGTAGCCAGCCTGCTCTGAACAAGCATAGTTTTAAATAGCAACCACATGGTTTGTGTGCCACAGAGAAGCTGAAGCTGCACCGGGACTTCAGCAAGTACAACTACCTGAGCCTGGACTCAGCTGTGGTCAATGGACTGGATGACGCGGCCAACTTCAGGACAGTCAGAGTGAGTAGTACATTACACATATTTGTCTTAATCATATTACACTTTATCCTAACTTAGACGTAATCCCAGTTCACCTTTAAAGAATAAACCCAAAAAAACCCAGGTGACTAGTAGAAATTACCTCACTTTTCAAAAGCAGCCCTGATTTCAATTCTAATTCTAAACCACGAACAGACTCTCACAAAAACCAGACGAACAAGAACACACACTCCTCACAAGCAGCGTCATACCCCATTGTTATTCACCACTGACTTTCCTTTGTTGCGTCATGCCAAATTAATCCAAATCCTTTACAGAGGGTAGAGGCAGTCTGATGTCTCCTTATCTCCTGGACTTAACAAACTAACAGAGTGTCCTCTCAGATTGTGGTAATGCTCCACACTAGCTTCCCTCCCACCTGTTGCAAAACCAGGTGAACTTTGAACAGAACCTAAACTTGAAAGTGAACTGAAACCTGAACTACCATGTTTGTATTGATTAACATGGGAAATTCCAAGTGTACCATTTAACCGACAATGGTTTAGCCTGCAACAGCACAGCGGCGGCAGCAGTTCTGTGGAAAACCACGGGAGAAACAGCAGCTGCTTCCTTTCATTTAAGTCTGTGCATATACACGAAGGATCTTGTTTGCATATTCAATGCCACTACTTCTTGTCCTTACTGATGTTGACACATAGGATGTTGAGTCTGGAAGTGACTATTTCCACTGCACTCTATTGTTATCAGGCAGGCTGTAGCATGCTCTACGCTAGTCTCTTCAGTCCGTTATGTCACATTCTACTGTATTTGTTTCACATCCTGATTCTCATCAGCCCTCACATTGAGTTTTCACAGTGTTCCCCGTACAGCTGCCTTTCACCACCGGAAACACAAGAGTACATTCCCTCCAAACAATGAGTCCCTCCACGTGGCCTTTTCTGAGACAATAAAAGTAGAGTTTAATAATAATAAGTTTAATTTCAACAAACATGGAAGTAGTTCAGTTAAAAAAGAAACATAAAGCAAGGGCTGGTTTATAACATAGTACTCCCAAGCACTTCATTTTCTGTTCTAAAGGAAGTTGTTTTACGTTTGGCTCCTCATACTAGTTTGACGGACTGGAATTAAATTAAAACCATTTTAAATATTCAATAGTGTAAATGCGGTTTTGTTTGTAAAGGTTGAGGTTATACTTTTGGTTTTCTCCTCTTTACTTGGCTTCCTTTTTTTTTTTTTTTGATATGCTGAATTATGTAAATTAAATAAATGCTTAGTTTGGCCTGCACTCCCTCTTTAAAAAAAAAAAAAACAACGATCTCAGTCTCAAGTGACTGTCCTGGAGAATTAAAGCTTGAAAGCACGTCTGGTTGACACAGCTTTTTGACGGCTGCTGCAGCTCTCATTCAATATTTTCTGTTCCAGTGTGTACAAATACATCTTTTGATGGAATTTGGGTTTGCAGAAGACAATTGTGTTGGAAGTGTATTAAGCCATTCGTCAAATTCATTGTCATCACAGCACTAGTTACAGTGCTGACAGGCTGCAACAACAATAATAATTCAGTCTTAATTAACTGGTGTTTGCACAGTCACAGACACTGTCACATTACGCTGCGTTTTTAGCTTAGTTCCCAGTTGCAGCTCTGTCTGTGTTTCCCACCAAGATTCGACATTATCAGTCGATTTGTGACTCTCTCATTTCGTTGTTGCCCTCCCAGAATGCCATGCAAATCGTTGGCTTCATGGAGGACGAGGTGCTGTCGGTGCTGGAGCTGGTGGCTGCCGTGCTGAAGCTCGGTAACATCGAGTTCAAGCCAGAGTCGCGCTGCAACGGGACAGATGAGAGCCGCATCAAAGACAAAAATGGTGGGTTAACAGACAAAAAACAGGAGGCAAAGAGACAGTCTTCATTTTGAGTCTGCTGCATGATGTAGTTTTAAACAGCTGAGCTGCCCAGGTATTTAGTCATGATTAGATAATTATCAGACAAGCTGAATAATTGTATTCGTGTTTTCGTCGTATTATTTTAAATTATTACATATCATTGACAAGTGATGCCTGACAAGTGCTGCGTGTGTGTGTTACCACTCCCACAGCTGTTCTCTTTAGGCAAATATTCCATTTACATATTTCCCCTAATGGCAGTGGCATCATCCATCTTACTGCCACTTTTGCCAAGGAAATTATGTATTTTTCATATATGAATCAAAGATTGGATTATGTTGCTCACATCTGAGTCCTTTTCTTTCCAAATTACTTTTTAGCAGTCTTCCATTTCTACCAGTGTGATTACTGTGTCATCAGAGCCATATTTATTTCATCTATGGACGTATATACCAAGGTTGTTTTCACGTAGCTCTTGAAAGCTTCCAATATCTACTTCAATAATTGAGTTAAAACAAGAAGAGAAGAATTTTGATGTTTACTTTTTAGCATCTAATCACAAGAGGTTTAAAATTAGAATAAAGTAACACTAAAGTATCACGTAACCACCCTCAACAAAACTTTCCATTTGAACAGGGAGGCAGATTACAGTGGAATACACAGGTGGTGGTCTAAATCTTCAAAAACATGTCTGAGCATAAACTTAACATGTATGACAAACAGGTTGATATCTTTTTCATTGCCACCTACTTGATGAACCGTCCTGCTGCTGTGTCCCCTTTGCAGATTTGAAGGAGATGTGTGAGCTGCTGGGGATTGAACAGTCGGTGCTGGAGAGGGCCTTCAGCTACCGTACAGTAGAGGCTAAGATGGAGAAAGTCTCCACTACCCTGAATGTGGCCCAGGTCTGTGCCTTGCATCAGTTATACCAATGCATTTCTGCCCTACTTGGATTGACATTAACACACACTTACGCACATAGACTCATAAAACGGTAAAGGGCCATTTCTTCCCCTTGACTTGCTCCGCTGGCTGCCGACTCTGACCCATGTCAGTGCTACATGAAAACCTCTCCATTATAGATGAGCGGTATTGCTCCTGGAAATTCAAATGTGGGTCATATTTTAGAGGTTACTGAGTTTACTCTGACTGTTCATGTGACATAGATGCGCCAAACATGGCTGTCTGTGTCCAAAAGCAGGAGCGGAAATGGTTCAGAGAATTAACCTGACCTCAGAATAAGGATAGCGCTCATGGCTTGCCTGTGCTTGTGGTTTCCCTTTTAATATATGTATCCAAAGTTTTCACTGATTGAGAAAGTTGTTTTTCTTTTCCTGAATTTTTGACTTGTTGGAAACTCATGTATTAGCTCTTAGGGTTTTTTCAAAGAATCCGATACTATGGGTCTGCAGAGATGTAGGGAGATGAATGAATGGATTTTCTGTTTTTTGCTTCATTGTCACCTAATTGCGATTAATGTGTTATTTACCACCAGGCCTACTATGCCAGAGATGCCCTTGCCAAAAATCTCTACAGTCGTCTGTTCAGTTGGCTAGTTTCCAGGATCAACGAAAGCATTAAAGTAAGTAATGTCCTGAATGTATTTTATTTATTTCAGTGGATTGAATCAATTATGATTTCAATTATCAATAATTATTTTTCGATGTTTTCATGCTAAGTTAAACTGGCAGAACAGCGCTTTCACACTTTATCGCTAATATTGACCATATTGTCTCCCTGCAGGCGCAAACTAAAACTCGGCACAAGGTCATGGGTGTACTGGACATCTATGGCTTTGAGATATTTGAGGTAAGACAAATGACAGATTAACTCCACTCCCCGCGTTCTGATAAACCACAAGGACAGATTCCCACCACACAAGCCTGTTATGCATTTAAAAGGATTGTGCCGCGGGCTGTCGATGTGCGTGTTTTGGTACCTGCGAGGAGCTTATCACCAATATCTTAGGGGTTGATAAAACTACATTCATATCAGATTAGTTAAACTTTATTGCTCCCAGGGGTGAAATGGTTTTTGTGCCAAGATGATGTCAACACTAAAATCAGCGTTTCACAGTAGAAAAGTGTACATGCTACGCAGGAAACACACATCCTCAACACATCCTATACATGTAATGGTTACACTGTCAAAGGTATTGCACAGTAAACAGTCTGTCTTTGACACCACCGCAACATTACATAGTACAGCCAGTAATGGGATGTATGTTTCCATTATAACAAGCTAAATGGCTGGAGCTAACACACCACCAGCCATTTGGGTATGAGTCAGCTTGTAAATAGGTATGTGCTTGCAAACACGTGTGAGACAGTCTGAGTGCTCTGTACAAGTAAATAGAGATGGCATAAAATGTTCCTTGCCTTGTTGCCTGATGCCTTCAGCCCCCCACCCCCATATGTTCATGTCTTGTTCATATTCCTGCTTGTTTACCCCACTCACTCTCAAGTCCTTCATCTCCTCTGACTGTTGTGTTGTGTCTGGGTCACCAGGATGGAGTAAGTAACACAAGCACCAGCCAGTTTGCTGTGCCAGTTTGGATGCTGTGATCTGAACTCCTCTCGTTTTAATTCAGCTCCTCGTTAGAGATAATTCAGGGCCCCTGCTGTGCAGCATGACCCGAGGCTGAAAAGATGCTACAGAGGCCTTTGTATCATTTCAATCGTGATACACACTTATTCAGTGCATCTAGCTAAAACGAATGCACTCTAATACAACAGCCCTGCAAAAATATTACATTCATGAAGGATTCTGCATTGTAAAACCCAGCTTTTAGAGAGGTGTTGATTCAATTCTGTCATCATTTTGGAGGTTGCAGTTTGTGGTGCTGCTGAATTGTATTGTGATATAGTGAGAGGCGTTTCTAATACACTGTCTACCCTATTTATCAACAAGTGTAGACCAGATACTACTTTAAAAGGATTGATTTATTGCAGGGCTGTTGAATAAGACTGCATTAGTTTTAGTTCAGTGCAATGAATAAACTGGCAACTAAATGTCTAGCTGCTGTATTGAATTTGGATGTCTGTGTTTTTTTTTTTTTTCTTTTTTGGTCATAAACAGGTATTGAAAGGAATAGATTGCTATTCTGGAAAATACGCTTATTCCTTTACCTTTCTGTGAGTTAGATTAGTTCGAGACTGATAGCTTGGGTTAGCACCAAGAGTAGGAGCAAGGGGAAACAGCTAACGTGGCTCTATCCCAAAGTAACAAAGTGGACTATTTCTTGGCTGGGAGCGGTAACTTTCTGGAGTCTTGTCGTCTCCATGAGACCACAGAGAGTTACTGCATCCAGCCAAGAACCAGTCCAGCAAGTTCTGTAATCCCTGTAGAGAACTACAACATGTCATTTTTACACTTTGATTTTTGTATGGTTTAAACAAAAAAGACGTGTTAGTTAAAAGGGGCTCTGTCCTCTGGACAGAGCCACGGTAGCTGTTTCTTCTTGCTTCCTGTTTCTATGCAAAGCTAAGATAAAAGTCTCCTAGCTGTAGAAAGCGAATAAGTACATTAGTCATAATGTTGAACTATTCTTTTTGAAAAATACAGATTAGGTTAATGCTTTGGGATGTTTTAGGTATTCTACAGTTAATTTAAAAACCAGATTATACTGAGAACAGTACAGGTGTCAGTTTATAATGTGAGCAGAAGGGTGTATGGCAACTTCATTATCTTGAATTTCTGCCATAATGGACAGGGAAGGTTTAACGAAAATTATTAGAAAAGACATTTAAATAACATCTGATAAACATGTAGGGCCAATGCTCACCGTAAGTAATTTTCCCTGGAAATGTTGGTTTTAACTTGTAACACATAATTAAATGCAAGGACCTTGGGGGCAAGTGAAGATACACCTCTGAGAAATGAGCCAGTCGACTTCAAACATCGTTTTAAGATGAACTGCTTGTCATAAAACATCAGAGTTGCAGCTGAAATATTTTAGTCTTACGGTACAAGTCTCTCATATTTCAGCCTGGTGTCTGCTGCCACTTGGGTGTAAACATGCTTGTGTGTGTGTGTGCCTGTGTGCGTGTTTGGGGGTGAAGATGACATTTTGGTTTCTCAGTAAAAGGAAACGGAGTCTTAACATTAACAACTGATCTGGCGATGTGTCCCATTTCCTGGTCACTGAGAAACCTTGCCCTGTCCTTCACTCTGAGCTCTAAAACTTAACCTGCTGCTCTAACCAACGTTGTGTCCTTAGAAAATCAGTATAACCTAACCCAGCACACAATAAGGCCATCTGCCAAGAAGCATGACTCACTGCTCAATGGTCATAATTGACAACATAAATAACTGAGAAATGCAGGGCGTAAAAAGGGTTGAGGCTTTTAAGTGGTTAAAACTCCATCAATGTTTAATGAATTCTATGACAATTTACAGGAACGTTTACTGATAATGGTTTATTACCATAAGAAAGAAGTGCAAGATCTACTGGTATCAGTTGTTCACCGGCCAGATAGATGGTTGTGAAAATGATGAGGTAACAAACAGTCGAGCAGAAGGAGAGAGCTGCAGGTTATAGTTTGTTCAAGCTGATTATTGCTGGTAATCTATCAGATGTACGGCCCTTCTTTAAAAATTAGAGCCCGCCCCCCACAGCTCAAAAATAAAGATGTGACAGTATGCAGACAGATGTGATCAAGCTGTTATTGTAAAGAGAATTTTTCTCTGAACTCCAGACTCTTTGTGTCTCCAGACTTGTGCATGGCCAGTTTAAATAGTCAGATCTGAGTTTGCAGGTTTTGAATATGTTTGGTTTTCTGATGGCATCGTTGTGGACGTAGTTCTTTGATCAAACTTTATTCCTGCTCTGGATCTGATACCAGATCTAAATTCTTTGGAACCTTCTTTAATCAAGCAAAATGTGTCTAAACGTAGACCATCCTCTTTAAAGAACGCTGCAGGAATGAATGGAAAAGGCACAGTTAGGTGATGAGGTGACTATGCTCATGAATGTTTTTGTAGAGGAAAAAAATTCAGAAGAGAAATAAGAAAATGTTGCGGAAAATGTGTTGGGGTGAGCTGAGCAAAAAAAATGTACAGCTCATGACTGTCCCAAACACTTTGAAAAGAATAGCACAACAAGAGAATACAGTATTTATGATGCATTTCCTTATCATAGTGGTTTGTGAAGTACAGTGGAAACCAACAAAAATATAACTAAGGGAGTAGATGATGATTTTTATTTATTTCCCCCCCAGTCAAAAAAGCCATTTCATTGACAGCAACACAGAATGACAGTCAGTTCAGGGACCCTCAGGATTCAACATGTTAATTAACAGCTGGAGCTAACTTGTTTTTCACCTGTCGCTGCTCCCGCAGGACAACAGCTTTGAGCAGTTCATCATCAACTATTGCAACGAGAAGCTGCAGCAGATCTTTATCGAGCTGACCCTGCGCGAGGAGCAGGAGGAATATGTCAGAGAGGTAAATTTGCGCACACATTCACACGTACCAAACACACAATCCCTGTGGGGAGGGGACACTGGGATAAATGACCTATTGAGCCCAGCCTGTGGCCCTGGTAGCACTCTCTCGCCTGCAGCTGTAAATCTACATCGTTCAACATGTCAGCAGTCAATTTGTTGTGTTGACAGTTCATCATGGCGGGCCCCGCAGCAAGATCCCAACCTGGTCAAGTCACTCATCTGTTGAACCCTTTGTGCCATTTCAGCTAGATCTGCAGACTCTCTCTTGACCCAAATGCATTTCTACCCCATGTATGTCTTCTGTCCCCGTCTCTGTCTTCCATCACACTCCCAGTTTATTCTCTTCCTGTCTCCCCTCTGTGGACTCTCTGGGACAAGTGATCCCTCACTCCAGTGAGAGTAAACACTCCCCGTTGTGGGCCTTTAAGCTCTGTTTGTTTTCAAAGCTCTATGTATGTGAGGGCTTCAGCGGTGACCCCCAAACCCCTTCCCCCACTAACACCACCACCAATGATATTCCACTCATGGCATCTGTCCAGTATACTGCATGGGAAAATACCACAGCACTGGAAAATGGAGGCAGGTCCACCAATCAGGAATCTGGCCAGTCACGCATTAGTTTAAGCCACACCTTCTTTTTACCCTCCCCCTCAAAATATCTGTCACATTGCTTACATCAACCAAAACTATGTTCCCAACCCATTAGGAGCTGTGAATTACATGTTAGCAAAGTGGGTTTTTCAGGGGCCAGTGGCCTTTTGACAGGGCAAGATGGAAAATGTTTCCCTTTCCCTCTTCAGAAAGGCTTTGTGCTCTGTCCTTACTCAGGAGATGAGAAGATTCAGATGGATACAAAGCAGGAGAGAAGGTCTTAGTAGAAGCTAGCATCTAATCAGTAAGAAGAAATATGGCTATAAAGACTGACGTACCAACATTTAGACTGATTTAATCATTTTTAAGAACTGCACTAAAGTTCCTGGTCAAAGAATGCTTAAATAAGGAATAAGAACTGTCACTTTAAAGGGGCCTTGCCCATTCATTGTTTTTGTGTGTTCCCATTAGACCCAACTTCCCCTTGTAAATATTGTGTTAAAGTATGTGTCCAAACGTAGTATAACCTCAGCTTCTAACACTGTAAAATGATAAGGTTTTAGGTCAGAGTGAGAGATACATAGGAGATGCATAAAGTGCAACTCTCCTCAGTTGACCAGACCTTTTGTTTCCTGTTTAGTGTTTTAAAGAATTAACAGAATGTGGACAAAACAACATCCGCCTCTGTGTCCTTACCAGGGAGCCTTGCTAAAAGATGCTCATATCTTTGACCATCATGTCTTTTGTCACAGGGTATCGAGTGGACCAATATTGAGTATTTCAACAACGCTGTTATCTGCGACCTCATTGAGAATGTAAGTCAGTCTCCCACTCCTCAGAGACGACACAAACCTATCAGCGAGAATTCACATTTCATTTCTGACATGGTAATAGAAAATAGCCACCACTGTGTGGTTTTAAATTTCGGTATTTAACATTTTATATTCATGAACCTATACCACCTTTGATGTTTACCCACCTTGCGATTGCCAGAACCAAAATGGCATCTTGGCCATGTTGGATGAGGAGTGCCTGAGGCCTGGGACAGTCACAGACGAGACCTTCCTGGACAAATTGAACACTATCTGTGCTGAACACCAGCACTTTGAGTCTCGTCTCAGCAAGAATTCAAAGTTTCTCAACGACCACAGCCTGCCACACAGTTGCTTCCGCATCCAGCACTATGCCGGCAAGGTACTATAATTTAGTCTGTGCACAGCACAGTAATAAATCTGCAGATTAAATGCAAGTTTGTTGAAGTGCTATAAGGGGATTGTAGAAACCACTGGAGAGATTTTTTTTACTGTGTTTCTTCTTTTTGTCAAGGTGCTGTACCGTGTCGAGGGATTTGTAGACAAGAACAATGACCTGCTATACCGAGACCTGTCACAGGCCATGTATAAGGCTAACCACAGCCTCATCAAACAGCTTTTCCCTGAGGGCAACCCCACCAAAGTCAACCTGAAGAGACCACCGACTGCTGGATTCCAGTTCAGAGCATCAGTGGGCACGCTGATGAGGAACCTGCAGACCAAGAACCCAAACTACATCCGGTATGTCCTGTTATTTATACTGAGTATATTAGTTATTGTCTTAGTTCATGATATTGGCTGGATATCAAAGACTATTACTATATTGTTTAGTATATTGGCCTTAACAAATGAACTACTTGTTATTCAGCCAACTTACTTAATTGCTCATATCTAGTATGAATTTTACTCTTACTTTTAGTCTTTGTACTATCAGGTTGACTGACAGATGCAAATTAATTTGTCTACTGATGGTAGAAAAATCTACAATTAAATTAAGTCTTTTTCATCTTTGATATTCGTATCAGTGTCTGTTATGGTATCATTACCACACTCAGACTGATTTTTCTAAAAGGGTCATATAAGCTCCATACATAAGTCAAGCACTAATGCGAACAACCTCTCTTCTTGCTTCCTAAGATGCATCAAACCTAATGACAAGAAGGCATCCCACATCTTCACCGATTCTCTGGTCCGCCATCAGGTGCGCTACCTGGGCCTGATGGAGAATGTCCGCGTGAGGAGAGCAGGCTACGCCTTCCGCCAGGCCTACGAGCCCTGCCTGGAGCGCTACAAAATGCTCTGCAAACGGACCTGGCCCCATTGGAGAGGGCCTGCCAGGTAATGATTGTGTTTATTCTGAAGCAGCGACTAACTGCAGGGCAGGTGAGGGGACTAGAGAAGGGGCCTTGGTGCTTGACAGTTGCAAAAACAAACTCTTCCAAGGTGTATGTGAGTCCTTAAACTGCGAAACGCTACCGGGTGACTTTAACGCGGCACTGAACCTCAGACTACTCCCAGTGGAGTGGCTTTGACCAGCACTAATAGAATGTAGTTGGATTGGTCAGCGCTCAGGTGTGACTGTGTGGAGCTGTGTGAATGTGAAGCAGGTTACTGCTGGAAGAGACTTTTCCCTGGATAAACAAAGGCTGGAAAGGGGGAAATAATCATCTGAATTTACTCAACAGACTGTAATATATTTTTATGTATCATTATTATATTAAGCATTTTCTAAATGTAAACATGGCACTTCCGGACATTTACACCTTTTTTTTTTTTTTTTTTTTTGTAGTTTATTATTGGTGGTTGTGTGCCTTTCTGATTACTATCCCACTTTATTATCACAAGTACATATTCAGTTATTTGTACAAAACCCTTCATAATGTCCTCTCAGAAACTAACAGCGGTCCTGTCACATACCAGTTGTTCACCGGCGAGAAGAAATGAACCATTCCCTCTCTGAACCACGACATGTTGAGACATTTTAACCTTATCTGTCTCCTCCGTTCCATATCAGCCAGACTTGTACGTTTCATCCACTGCGCTGGTAAAAGGACTGATTCCTATCTGCTCTACCACACGTCAGTGGTTTTTTTTTTTTTTTTTTCAGCTATCCTTCAGTGCTTTGTGTGGTTTTTATTTACTCCTTCCACTCCCTGTTGTGCTTTTCTGTTTTCCCTTGCATCCAACTCCTTCCAATGTTTCTTCACAGTTGTTGTTATGCTGTTTATGTTCACTTGAAGTGTCTTGTGAGCTTTGGATGACCCATCTGACTCCTCTGGCTTTCTATAGGGAAGGAGTGGAAGTGCTGATGGCCGACCTCCAGGTTCCAGTAGAGGAGTTCTCCTATGGCCGCTCCAAGATCTTCATCAGGAACCCAAGAACGGTAGAAAAAACACGTTTATGCACAGTTAAAATAGCCCTATATCCCTCCAAGTTGTGTTTTTTCCAGCCAGCTGTAACATCGGCTGTGCACTCTAGTAGATGAAGCTGTTTTTGAATGTCTCAAGATTGAATCCAGTGTGCTCAGCTGCCCTGTTTTCTCACAGTAAAATGTTTGTAAAACAGGGTGGGCTGCGCTTGGAGCCCCCACTTTGGCAATTAGTATGCAGCCGCCATTCTGAAAACACATGGTTTCACTTAGCCGTCCCATCTAACATGGGAAATGAGCGTCTTTACTCAGTGCTTGCAGGCTATTCAACTGTTCAAGCCTACAGTATTTGAATGGACTTTTTCCCCACCCAGCAAAAGACCAAACAAAGCTTGGAATAACATGATCTCATACTGCAGGAATTTTTTTTTTCTGTAATCGCTTTTTCTATCTGATTAACTTATCTCCCTCATATATCTGCAGCTGTGAAATCACTTAGATATAGAGTCTAGTTACGCAGATTTTGATCCAGGTTTGCAGACAGTGTTTCTTTTGGTCGCCAATCCAGCGTAGCCACACCTCAAACTCAATTGTTACCAAGGTTTGGAGAAACTGCTGTCCGAAACCACACAGAACAAGACATGGCTTCACTAGCCACAATTCTGTGTAAACAGGAATTAATATGCAAGTTTTTGGGGTAAATTGAGAGTAAGATAAGGTTGGATAAGAATCGCAGTGGCTGGACAATGAAACGTTGTTGTCACATCCCTGATAAAGATAAGTTGATTCACATGGGTATTTTTTTTTTTTATTGTTTTGATGTAAGCCCAAGCAGTAAAGGGTTATTTTTTTACCACCTGCAGAGAAACTGGACTTTGTTCTTGATATCATTGAATTAGTATTTGCTTAGATAAAAATCACGTTTTTATTGAATCCATTGTGAGATCATTTTTTACTCCGAGGTAAAAAAGGTTTTGTAATTTCCAAATACTAAATTTAATGTCGATACCTACTACCTTTCACACTGTATATAAGGGTGTAATCTTGTGTAGTTAATTCTCCTCCCTTCCTGTAGCTTTTCCTCTTGGAGGAGAGGAGGAGGCAATGCCTGCACGACCTGGCCACCCTCATTCAGAAGATCTACCGTGGCTGGAAGTGCCGCAGCCAATTCCTCCTGCTGAAAAAGAGTCAAATAGTGGTGGCAGCATGGTACCGCCGATATGCGGTGAGGCTCTCGAGGAAAAGCAGTCAACACAACCAGACATACATTGATACGTAAAGTGCTGTTAACTACCCAATCTTTTCCTTTTCCATCTCACAGCAACAGAAGAAGTACCAGAGGATCAAGAGCGCCACCACTGTGGTGCAGTCCTACACCAGAGGATGGCAGGTGTGCACCTTCCTATGAATTAACTCTGTTTAGAGTGAAATGTAGCGGGAAGCAGTGCAGAAATCATGATGGAAACAGTATTAAAATATCTGCTTGCTTGTTTTATTTCCACTAGGCACGCAAACTCCTGAGAGAGCTGAAATACCAGAAGAGATGCGAGGAGGCAGTGACCACCATTGCAGCCTACTGGCACGGCACCCAGGTACTGATGCATTAAAGCGCAGAGAGATTTCAGAGTTGAGGTGTTTACCTCAACGGAGCATCAGCCTGGCTTTAATACAGACTTTTAATTAATGTTGAAAAAATAAAAATAAAATAAAACAACCACTCTCGAAGACTTAACAGTATTGCGTTAAACACTTTCTCATCGTATGCAGTGTTCCTGCCTAATTGCCCCACAGTTATACAGAAATTCTGTTCTTTAACAAAGCTCTCCTTGATATTATTGCTGCTGTTTCCCTTTAATCCTGCTTGTTTTCCTGATCACACAACTGCAACTTCTCTTTCTCCTCTCCCCCCCCCATCCTCACACTTCCCTTTCTTGATTCTTTTCCTCCTTCCTTCCTCAACCCGTCTTACCTAACGCCCACCGCATCCCACCAGGCTCGGATGGAGCTGAGACGTCTAAAACAAGAAGCGCGGAATAAACACGCTGTGACAGTTATTTGGGCATACTGGCAGGGAACCAAGGTATTTCCACCCAGCCGTAGTGTGTCGCTGTCCCAGCTGTCTTGTCATCCCTGTTCACCACGTCTCGTCCCATCCCATTATCACAGTGAAACTATCTTATAGAGTAACAGCCCCTCTGGATAAACCCCAGTCCTTCTACTATCCACTGGCCTCTTTAATGTGCCTTATTGCTGTTTGTCCTGTTTTCCATTTTGTAACTGTTACATGTAGGATTGTCTTAACATGTTTTAATAGTTGCTGCTTTTTTTTTTTCTTTTTTTTTCCCTGTTTGTTTTGTTTTGTTTAGGTTTTTTTCTTGTTACTTCAGTCATGACGTTATAAACAAAAACACGATTTCTAGACATATGAAACCAAACTTAGCCACAATCAGACCCTAAAACGTAGCTCGCATATTTTAAATTTGTGTGTCTTTGGTTTAGTGCCTATCCAGTCTGTGTTTTAGAATTTGTCCCTGCTATGATATAATCTAATAATTAGTCCAACCATACAGTGCCTATAACACACAATTTTCACTGTGCTGTTTACTCTAGCTTGTGCTGAGAAGCCTATTTGTAATATACTGATATGCTGACAGAAAAACACCAAGAAGCTCTTATAAACATGGAATTACGTCAATATGGTGGCCCAGATGTTGCCTCTTTATGAAGCCACAGCCATTGTAGAGATTTTGTAGTCCCTATGCATAACATATCTTTATCGTAGCAGTGTTATCATTTCAGAAATTCTTGGTAGTTAATAATCAATACTTAATTTCAAGGTCTCCGAGGCTGCTGATAACTATCAATTCTGACTCATTACAGATGCTGTTAACAATTGTTCCGTGTCATATGTGAACTTTGGTCTTAGCAAACATGACGGCCTCTGATTGGTCAGCATCTTTTATGAAGCGATAAATACAGCTCTCTCGTTGCAGTAATATTGCTCCCTCTGACACCTGGCCGTATGCAGATCAAACACCATGAGCACCCCCTATTGTTGCTCACGCGTTGATGTTAACCACCCACTGTCCCACCTCCTGACATATTTTGCTGTCTTTCGTCAGTGTTTCCTCATGATTCCTTTTCGCACCTACTCAGTACCTCTCCTGAGACAATTAAGTTATGGTTGTCTCTGTAATTAACCTCCTCCACAACTGCCACCGCTTTTCATCAGGCCCGGAGAGAGCTGCGTCAGCTGAAGGAGGAGGCGAGGAATAAACATGCCGTATCGGTCATTTGGGCCGGCTGGCAGGGCACCAAGGTATTTGGGAAGCCTGTCAATTTAACTTGTCGTGACTTGCCGCCTCCATCGACCCCCCCCCCCGAAAAAAAACCCCTTCAACATATGCATAAGTCTGCTCAACCCATTCTAAACATTTGACTTGCATTTTATGATGTAAGACAGTTCACCATACTCTCCTACATACACACAAACCGTCGTCCAATGGATGCTGAAGAGGTCTAGTGGGATCAAAACAGACATTCTTCCCGAAGCCTGTCTGTACAGCTCTGTCTGCCAGGTGAAATTGTAATTTTGCTAATGTAAGTGCTAGTTAGTGGCTCAAGGTTCTGTGGGCAACCCAATTCCATGGGCGATAGTCTCACACACACACCAGGGACAGATAGGTCATAATTTGGGTCTGTTTTCGGCTTCTTCCTCCAAGGCCGATGCCTCACCACTGCATGCTGCCTGCTCCTCGTGCATGACTTCTTCCTTCTTGTGTAGCTGATGCACGTTCACTCTTTGCATTGCAGTACTGTTTGTCTTTTTTTAGATGGAACTGTTTGGTGACCTCTGCTGCCTGAGTTGTGACTTTTGCTCTTCTCCCGTTACAGTCAAAATCCCGCTAAAAAGCACCAACTCTGTTTCCCTTACAGAAGTTCCGCTGATAAACACTCATTTGACCCACAGTGCCATATTCATTTCTGGACACGGGAGCAGTAGATCTGTACTTTTACAGTCTCTTGATGGTCACACAGGGCTCGTGTGCAGTGTGTGTGTGTGTATGTGTGTGTGTATTTGATGTTTGCTGACCTCAGGCAAAACAGTATCTCCCTCTTCTTCCTCTCATCTCCTCTTGCTTCATTTGTTCCCGCTCTCTTTCTCCTCCCGCCCACCCCCTGAACAGGCTCGCAGGGAGCTGAGGAGACTGAAGGAAGAGGCCAGGCGTAAGCATGCTGTCGCTGTGATTTGGGCCTACTGGCAGGGACTCAAGGTACCTACCAGCCCCACGGCGCAGCTCATCACTAAGTCTGCCACCTACTCATCACCCCTGACCCAACTCCTCCTCATCCTCCGCAACCATCCTTGCATTCATCTGCAGGAAGCCAGTCTCTGCCCAGTGTTGTGATCACAATTTATCCATTATCCTGGCATTGTTTCAAATCGTGTGCATCTTCCTACGCAAAGATCCCAGGGGTTAAGCACATAAGGACATGAGTAATTATGTGGTTATTGGTTGATATATTAAATCAACTCCTGTGCAAACTAAATAAAGGTTTTCACCATTAAAACTGTAATACAATAATCAGGATAATCAGCTCTAAAATTACAAAATCGCAATGAATGCTATACGACCACAACATGGTACTTTTTTAACGTAGTTTCCCTCCCAGTTCCCTTTGCAGAGCAGTCCTTGTGCATCTTGCAGGACTTGAAGTCCTTCAACATTTAGCCCTGTGCCACCTGTGTGGCCCAGAGAAACGTGTTTAACACAGTAGCTGTGATCTCATCTTAAAGGAGGAGTTCACCCAAATCAAGAGACAAACCATTTCCTGTTTACCGTTTCTAGCCATGCTGATAATTTTAGTTTTATTTGCAAGGTTTTTGAGAAACTCTTGTCTCTGTCTGCTTTCTCTGTATCTATGCAACTAACCACAGATAAAGCAGCACTGTATTTGTTTCACCTGTTGTTTCTTTGTCTGCAGGTGTGTGTCCTAGGTTTTGGTGATTATCTGTTGTGTGTTCTGCCTGGTTTTGGAACTGTCATCACACTTGTCATTTGTTGCCGTATTAATCTTTTCATCATGTTAATTGACCACTTTGCACCTCACAATGCACCTGTTTACAACTCAATTTGTGCAGTTAAGGTCAGCATGAAGGTCATTTGTCATAACCATCATTGGCCTTTTAGTAATTACTTTGTAGCAGTCGTTGTAATTGTGATTAATTCCTGCAGCTTGGAGTTTACTTTGTCTGTTTCAGTTGTTCATTGTTCGTGACTAACCAAATGTCTGTTATTTTATTGTGCTGTGTTTATACTGTCATCTTCCTATCAGTGTGTTCCTTTTTTTCTTTCCTGCTTAACATCAAACTAATACGTGGCCGTAGGTGACTGACGGTTTATTTATTTTTTACTGTTTTGATATAACAGGTCCGCAGAGAGTACAGAAAATTCTTCAGGGCAAATGCAGGCAAGAAGATCTATGACTTCACCATCCAGAGAATTGTAAGTATGGCTACTTGAATAAATGTTGTGTTGTTTTTTGTTTTCAACAAAGATTACTTTGAATTGAATTCATGCCTTTGTACGTGCAGACAAATCAAACTGAATCCCCTTACAGCTCTCCTATGTCTATTTGTCCAGATGCAAAAATACTTCCTGGGTTTGAAGAGCACCATGCCTTCCATGTCCCCTATAGACAAGAACTGGCCAGCTAGGCCTTATCTCTTCCTGGATGGAGTCCACACAGAGCTCCGGAGAATCTTCCATCTCTGGAGGGTCAGTCTCAAATAACCAGAGCCAGTCTTTTCTCCTAGTTCCATTCAGCCGTTGAAGTCTTCGGTTATTTCATCATTTTGTTGGAAAGCAACGTTTCCATCATAGACCTTTGACAAGCGTCAAACTCACACAGCTTTATGCTGGAGCCACAGGCTGGAGGTCTAAACACCAAAGACGAGTCTTGTAGATACTAGCTAAAATATATAGAGTATAAGATTAGCATCACAAAATCAATAGAATACAATAGAAACCTGAAAATGTTAATTATTGGATATGCAATACAGTGCAAAATGAATACAGTTTAGCAACAACAGTCTCGTTATAACTTCTCTTGTGTATGCGTGTTCAGTGCAAGAAATACAGGAGCCAGTTCACAGAGGAGAAGAAGGCAGTGTATGAGGAGAAGCTGGAGGCAAGTGAGATCTTCAAGGATAAAAAGGCTCTCTACCCAAGCAGGTACCTGAAATTCACTGCAGCAGGGTGCTGTTTATTTCGCGGTATAGGTATATAAAAGCAATATCGACTAACATGTTTACTTTCTGTTAAATAATTAGATTAGTGAATCCCTAATTACATGGTAAACACAAAGCTCCAAACATCTCAAGTGCTACGTGCTGTGAATGTCTTCGACGGTCTTTTGTCTCAGTGTGAGCCAGCCCTTCAAAGGCGACTACCTGGAGATCAGCAAGAACCCCAAGTATCAGAAACTCAGCAGTGCAATGGATGAGAAGGTTCTGCTGGCTGATGTGGTTAACAAGATCAACAGAGCTAATGGCAAGGTAAGAAAGATGACAAGCACAATATTTACCATCTATTCAGCTTGTGCAAGAGCTGAGAAGTCCAAAATAGAACCTCACTTTTTCACACAGGGCTAGTGGAGCACAAAGCTATTAAGTTGTTCTGGTGTGTATTTCAGCCAGCTATGCAGCAATCTGATGTTTTTAGCATCTTAACAACTGCTATTACTTTTTCTTCCAGCCAGACAGCAGACATATCTGGATAGGTGTATTATGTTTTACTCTTAACCCTGTCCCGGTTTCAAGACCATGAGACTGAAGGAGGAGCACTCAAAAAGATGTTTCTGTGTGTGCATCTGCCTGTGCCATAATGTCGAAATGTTGCACGACGTCAGAATGACGCTGGGTCCACCCGCGTGCGCTCTGGTTTTGCAGGGAACGGCTCGAATCTTCCTGTTGACTAAGAAGAGCGTCGTCCTGGCTGACCAGAAGACGGGCCAGGTGAAGGCCAGCGTCCCTCTGCCGGACCTCACCAGTGTGTCGGTCAGCACACAGAGTGACGGCTTCTTTGCTCTGAAACTCAAAGAGGTGAGGGAGACCTGTCGTGATGTGTGATTGAGCCTGCAGTAATACACCTTCTGCTAACAGAATTTATATTTACTCTGTTTGAGTAAATAAATTCTACTCTATTAGAGTAGAATTGTACGGCATTTGTGGTTTAAATTGCTTAGCCACAGAAAGTGCTGATTCAAATCCATCCCCCCCTAATGGTTTTAGTTTTTTTTTTTTTTATAGACTCGAGAAACACAACAAGTAAACATTTTACAAGAGTCAAGTTTTTCCTGTTGACCCAAACCCCAGGCCACCCGGCTGACACAAAAAACACACAGGCACAGAACTTATACCAACATTTACAAACACCAAATAACAAATGAAGGTTACAATTGAATATTGAGTAGCTGCAATACAAAGAACAAAAGAAATGAGAAAATCTGTAACCCATATTTTATGTTTTCTTTTCCCAAAATGTACTATGTTAAGTGCATTGTCTCTCTTCTCTCTAGCTTATTAAGGATTGTGTTTAAATCACCCTCTTTTTTATTAAATTGTATGTGCAATTTACTAAAGTACATGATCACAGGGGACGGACCTTCAGTTTTGGTGAAGGCAGTTTCATTGTGTTGTTTTACGTCAGGGGTCAGCTTCAGCTGTCAAAGGAGACTTCTTACTCAGCAGTGAGCACCTGATCGAGATCATCACCAAACTCCACCGCATCGGGGCCACGGCTGCAGACAGGGAGCAGCTCAACATTGACATCTCAGATGAGTAAGAGCACGCAGGGTTAAATCAGGTCATTATGGTCAGAGGACGTGATAGGTCTGCCTCCTGGATGGTGTTTAATGATGTGGATGATGTTTCTGTGCGACAGGTTTCTGGTGCAGTTCAAGCAGGACAAAGTGTGTGTGAAATTCATCCAGGGAGCCCCGAAGAACGGCAACAGTGTGTCCTGCAAGCGCAAGAACAACCGCCTGCTGGAGGTGTCGGTGCCCACGACCGCATAGTGCAGCCCCCTCTCTGCTTCCAGTGATGCTGTTGAGTGCTCAGATTGGGGGCGATTAAACGCGGAACCACCACCCACGCAGAAACTCTAGTCTCGAGAACCGTCACCCCAGTGCCCAACCTGAGCCCAAAAATGACGGTGCAGTTATTTGGCTTGTTGTGTTGTTGTTTTTCCTTCAGTCTCTACTTATCAGATTTACTATGGCACCACTATAGCTGTAACCATGTGCCACATTTTTGGCAAAGAAAGCCTTTATTTGGGTTGCATGCCACAGAAATTTGGTAAAACGTTTCACCGGTGTTTTGTAAAACTGGGGTCAAGAGTTGAAGATGGATGAAAAAAATCTAGGTGGAGCACAAGAGACTTCTATATGCCAGTGGTGATGTTGATGATGATTGTTCTGCCTGTATGGTAAGTCAGTCTTCAGAGAAAATGTCATTATAAGAACTTTGCGATTTGCTCCAGCCTCAACTGGCCCTGACTCATCCATCTTTAAGCAGCTCTGGCGTGGAGCACACGGCTTAAAGAATGAGATGACCTGGGAACTTTTGGGCTTGGCCTGTCAGAGTTAGTTTCTCTGAAGAAAGTGAATACTGCACTTGTTTTCAACTCGATGTAACCAAAAGAGGATGACCTTAAAATGAATTTGATTGTATGATGTATTATTTTCTATATATTTTCGCTCTGGAAAAAAAAAAAAAAAAAAAAAGCACAGTGGGCAAGTCAAATGTAATTTGCTAGATTATTGTAAAACCACTTTTGTATCTGCAATTCCGATGTGCCATTGAACAGGTCCCATGACTTGTCACATATCAGCGTACAAATCCAAACCATCTAGGTGATTGACCCCATTCGCTCACTGTTATTGACAATATCAATGCCAAAAACTCTCGAACAGCGGGGCATATCAACCTGTGGCGGCAGTTTTGCAAATTTGATAGCACTGCACATGTGATCAATTTCCATTCCCTCTACAAGCACAGTAGTTTTGTTTTTTTTTTTAAATCATTTCCAAGCTTAATTTCATCCACAATCAATCACTAGAAACTGAATTCATTTCCTGAACACACAGAATGTCATGTATGACCCAGAGAAAACCCCCTTACGTTACGTGGGACTTGTTTAAAGATACTGACAAAGGCAGTACAGACATTCCAGTGGAAAGTGAAACCCTTGATACAGATTTTTGTGTGCAATAAAAAAAACACTTTGTCTCAATCATCCTCTTTCTACCAAAACAGTAGTGAAAACCCATAGCGGTCACCCTCACTGTACCATACGCTGTACATAGGCTCTTTAGGCTATAGCCCTGGCATGGACAAAGGGTTTCTTTAGTATCCTAATTTTAATTGCTGTGTTTGTGAAATGGCTGTTTTTGCCACTGCATCTCGAGTTATTGTAGTGCTTGACCCACTCTGACCTAATGTGTATTTTTCAAGGGGAAAGACCAAATATTAAGTGCACATGACGCATAGATTCTAGATGTATCTTTAAGAAATCAACCAGTTTCATCTTTTACAACTTTCTAGTACACTCATATTAAAATTGGTATTGGCCTATATTTACACAAACCAAATATGAGAATCAAAGAAGCAAGAGTGCTATATTTTCAGGTATGTTGACTATAATAATCTGTATTTGGATGTATTGGTAGTGGGTTTTGTACTGTTGGTTTCTAAATCAACCAGTTGCTTTTTCTGGCGACTGTGTGAGGGAATAACACAGCCAAACTTGGTCTAGTCATGTTTTGCAATCCAGGAATATCTTGGTTTGTATGGTTCTTTGTATTTTTTAATGCCACACACAACAACAGGGACTTGAGAAATCAGTTGTTGCTGTCCCATGCACGGGAAAGATTGAGCTTAATGCCAGTTTTGATGTATTTGTTCCTTGGCTCTGCACTGTTTCCATTCTGTTTTGCTAAGGTGACATCTTCCTTCCCCTCTCGTTCTCTTCTCTGTTTCGTATTGAACAATGGCTAGAACTGCAAAACGGTGTCTGCATTCTTGTGTGCCTAATGTTAACCCGTGCTGAGAGACAGAACATGGGAATAGAACTCAATGTAACATTTACAAGTAATCTTTTTTTAAATTAAATAAAAATCAGTAATAAATAAATGTTGTTGTTCTTTGAGTCTGTGACACTCTTTGCATTGTTTTCCCTGATCTGGCTTATGTTTGTTTAACGGTTGCTTATATTTCTGCAAGTCGTCAACATCTACCTATGAACGCCCCTTCACAATCAATCAAGTCAATACTGAAGTAGGGATGTTCTATCATTCAGAGCATTTTCCATTTCGTAAAGTCTTTCACTGTGTGCAGGCAACATTTAAAATCAGACAGTGCAACAGGTTATTAAATCTCCCATTATTTTCAAAGGGCCTAGGCTGCTATTTATCAGCAGTATCAACGGGGTGTTGGCTGGGACTGGGAGTCTTATGGGTTAGTAGCCTTGGGACTGGACAGCCAGGCCTCGTAGTCAAGCAGCTTGCCAGATGTTTTCCATCACATCTGGAGAGAGCCGTCCTAGGGTTAAATTCCGCGGCTTGGGGAAAGCTGCCGGCAACAGGTCTCGAGGGAGCAGCCCTCAGATAGAGCACAGTGTGGTAAAAATAGCGTACCGTTTTGGGCTGCCCAGTACCCGGTTCCCACCACCCGGCAGGCTGGGAAAGGAAGGAGGAGCCCCGGCCTCCCCATGGATACTCAACCCACAGTGGGAGTGCAAAGGAACTGGACACAATCACACCATCTCCTGCGAGGCCTCCAGTACTCAAACAGTGAAGCAGATCCGCATCAAACCAGCACAACAGGAAGACCAAAGTCAGTTCTGAGGCCTTCACTACGAAGAAGGACTTGTGGCAAGCGAGGTAGCTTCAGGTTTAACCCTGGCTCTTCAGGGCTACAACGGTGATTCACTTCTTACCGGGGTACATCACCACGGTAACTTATGCTGCACACCTTACCTGCTCCGGAGCAGGTTATGTTTTGAGATAACTGATCAATGGCATCACCATTCCTAGCAGATCCTGTGGAGCTTGGTGTGCGGATCGTGAGAGGGTCTGTTAAGGAGGGCGGGAGTGTTCAGGCACCAGCAAACCCCTCTGGCTCTCCCTGACGATATATTTCATATTAGCAGCCCTCGTTATTGCAGAGGGTCAGCTCCTCAGCAGGAGTGTACTCCAGTGTGGGAGGGCCCCCCCTCCCGTCTCCCTTTATTTCATTTTTTTCCTCTGTCATTGTCCTTATGTATATCATCCTAGAACAGAGACAGTTTGAAGCACTAAAGCCTCGTACTTGTACTTATAAGATGTGATAGTAAGCCTCCGAACCGCTTGGAACTATGTTTTTATTTCTATTTGCCCCCAAGTCTGTTTGACATCGCCGGGGTTGCAGCTGAAAGAACACATTCATATCACAGAATACACACATGTGATTATAGTCAGATCTACTTGAGGCCTAATGATGGGGCAGTCATATTATAACCCTCTAAACTCGCGCATTCACACACTCGGTGATTTTTTTTTTTTCTTTTCTTTTTTTGTCTGCTCTCCTTCCTGCATTTGGCAGCTGCGACTGTTGCTTCCAGCCCTGGATCACGTCTTCGACTTCCTCCCATTTGTCCCGACACCGTCCTTGGCTCCTCGTTTGTAGAACGCGCGGCTGTGCTGCCGGTAGACCTCGTCCATCGTCTGCGATTGGCCGCGCGCTGCAAACACCGCCCCTCTCAGGTGGACCCGCTCGGGGGGAGCCGGGCTCGACTCGCAGGGGCTGAGAGCCGTCGGGCTGCTTGGGTGGTTGGGCTCGGTGAGGCCGGATACGGAAAAGATCTCCCGGGGCATGTCGGAGCTCGCTTCGTAGTCCAGGGCCCTCCGGTGATACCGGCACCAGATGGTCCAGAGCAGAAATAAGGAACAGTGTGATTTAATATCTTTTACCAAACTACAACACATATTACTCAGATCTGTTTTGTCCATCTTTGATCTGATGGACAGTGGGACTGAGTTTGAGTTTGAAACGATCACTGGCACGTCGTTAACATGACTGATCTGAAAGGTGAACAAAGAGTATCGCCTCGCGGAGTCGGGGATTAACTGGAAGTAGGTCGCACTGCTTCTGGGATTGAGTAGTCTTTGGCGACACCCCGTGGATTTCAGATGACATTACGATAAAAAAAAAAAAAAGATAAAGCAAGGATGCAGACGAGGGTTATCCCACAGGGGAGCTGCCCTTAGTGATGACCTTTCACTGGTCTATAAATCCTTCATAAATGAATTATCACGCATTAGAAAAGCACTACTTACAGCCCTTTGTAACGCATGCCTTGTTAGATGATCACATTCTGTTCACAAGAATGATATGAAAAATGTGAAGCCAAACGTCTGCACGAACATCACTCTTTTGTGTTCAGATTTTTCAAAAATACGTTCCTCAGTTGCCAAGCCGAAACGTTCATGCTGTATGCTGAGTAGTGACCGCGCAGGGGGGAGATGCAAGAACAACCCGGACGACTCTCCTTCACGTCCTGCTCAAAACATCATCAGCTGCGGCAGACTGCAGGCCCGCCGACGATGGAGGCCAGGGAAATTCACCGTACGAAACGTCGATGGCTCCCGCTCAGGTTGTTGCACCAGCATCTGCCTGGAGCCACATTAACATTCTGTCTACAACACTGTGTAATGTGTGCTAGGAGGGAAATATCGCACAAAAGCTGACACATCCCCTAAAGTATGCAACAGTGTACTGCAGTGCCTGACTCACCAACGACTCCTAATTCCGTTGAAGTGTTGGGACACTTCAAGCCTCTAAAACCTGTCTCGCACACACAGATGTAATGCCTCCAATTTGTTCTCAGTGAAATCATCCCTGTCAAGTAACTGGTGGAAAAAATGGACGCTGGTTAGGGCTAGGTCTCTCTCTCTCTCTCTCTCTCTCTCTCTCTCTCTCTCTCTCTTTGGCTGCTCTCCGAACGACAGGATAGAATGCAACAAAAAACAGAAAAAAACAGCACACACAAAAAAACTAAGACATGAAATGAAAGCAGTCATGAAGGAGTAGAAAAATACACAGTGGCTACTCATCCCTGACTGTTAAAAAGCCATTGCCGGGGGATAATAGCTGTCTGAAAAGTGGTGTGTGCCTTGATGCTGCACTAGAGCTTACCTGATAATAGCAGTCAAGATAAACGGTTGCCTGCAAGAGTGCTGCCTGTGATAATGGATTGTTCTCTTTTCCTGTACCTTTGTAGCATAGATCTCTTCCACGTATGGCTGATTGCTATCTTTGCGGCCAGCAGTTTTGTAAAGTTGCCTCAGGTCGAGCGCACCAAGGTTACCCAACCACCACCAGGAACACTTTAAACAGGGCACCCATACAGTAAGTAGTGACCCGAGTGTGGGTAGTCCTATTCTTTCTAAAATCGATACTCATCACTTCGGTTTTACACACAGCTTGTTCTCTCAGTGATATAAATAGCGAAAGTCACACATTCTGAAAAAAACAAACTTTATTCCATGTCTAATTTCTTTGTCATATCATTTTGAAAAATCTCTTTATAACTTGTGTTGTTTCCTTTATGTTCAGGCTCAGGTGTTGGGACTGTGGCGTTTTAGCACACTCCCATGTTCAAACAGGCCTGACATAGCTGGCAGTGCCCCCAACGGAATTTAATTTGATTATGTCGTCATATGGAACAGGCACGAGGGACAAGTCAAATCCAGCCTTTGGACCAAACAATGACTTCCTGTAAAGAAGCATTGATTTTCAGAGTTGCTGTGAAAGGAGGAAACTCTCGGTCCAGTAGTCCTTTGACAGTTAGTCAAGAAGCTAATAAATCTGTGAAGATCTTGCTTTGGTCAAAATCATTTAGACGTATCTAATGTGGATGTGAGATCTTCTAAAAAAATTAGTGGATTAGCAATGCAGATATTGAATACATTAATCACTCATCAAGCTTTAATGCATTAAAAAATGTACAACCCCAGAGGAGGCTTAGAGTTTCCATGTTTAACCCGTTTATCCCAAATAAACCCAATAACATTAAACTCAGGAAGCTACCATTTTTATGCCCCTGGATGATTACCATGGGCTTTTTCGAGTCCTGAATTTACTGCTGTCTAGAGTCAATAAGATCAAAGTTCAGTGTGTGAACTAATGAATCTCTAAATTCAACATGTAACCCCCCTCCCACCTTTCTCCTTCCTGCAACCTTTCCTTCTGTCTGCCATTATTTTCATGCTGCACATTATCAGAGGCAAAATCTTCATAAGAAACCTCCTCTCTACAGACAATATTAGACCCTGAGATATCGCCATATTGTGCCTTTACTGTTGTACTTTAATTAGAATATTTCCTGCCTCATGGAAATGCTTCTCCTGGGACGTGTAACATCAGAAGCATTTCTCTGACTGTTTTCTCAAACCAACTTCTCTGGTGTCATTTGTAGTTAGTGTGTGATTTTTTTTTTAATTTTTTTCATTAACTTTGGTTGGCGGTGACTGCAATAACACTGGCTCCTCAATAGCAGGAGCTAGTGGCATAATTTTCATCATTGATTTTCAAAAGATCATTCATTTTCTCATTTAATCACATGATACCTTTTAAGATATATATGTCTATTATTGTAAAAAAAAAAAAAAAAAAAAAGTATTTGCTCACAAATTTGGTTTTTGCATGGTAGTGATACATAACAAATATGTCCTGTGTGTGCTGGAAGTTAGTTAACTGTATTGACCGTATTGAGCTGTCACAGCGTCAAGGCTGATTTCATTATTTAGTGAAAGAGTTTAGGATCTAGATGTCAACACATCGGCCACCAGCCTGCTGATTTACTTTGGCGTAAATCTATGCTGTGGTTTAAATGAAAACAGCCCTTAAGACCGGAAACAGACGATCTGTCATTTGGAGGAAATTAATTTCCTTTGTTTTTCATTTAGGACTAATAAAGTTAATTCCTAGTCTAGGAGGTCATTCCTTTTGTGTTCTTCTCAATTTCTTTGTTACTTTGTACCATGTTTCTTTACCCAACATAGGGTCAATGTACAGTAGGTCAACATAACATCTTGCAGGTATTTTTTTTCTTTTTATCTTACAGCAAAATATAAATGCAGTCATACACAACAAGGATACGGAAAACGATGCAGAAATAAAGACAGACAGGGTGGACACTCACAGACAGGGACAGACACACAGGGTATTACATTACTGCCCCTGGCAGTGTGTCAGGCGGTCTGGAGGGGAGGGACAGGGGCTGGAGGAGGCCTGATTAATGAGTGTTACTGGGTGGTGCAGAGTTTGTGTCCCCACTCACCCTCGTGTCACCAGCGCACTCAATGGCTTCATCAATTTGTAGCCATTATCACGTCAATAGGCAAGAATGGAAGGAGGAGGGGAGTTAAGTATTGAGGGTGGAAATGGGCCTCTGCTGCACCATCTGTGGATAGCTGCACATGGCTGAAGCAAGAAGTAATCACTGCATTCATCTGCCATGTCTGTGTCTACAAAATTAAAATATAACTGTGTTGAATATGACCAAAAACTTATCACGAACGTACTAAGACGTTACATACTGTACTACATGTTCTATCAAATTTCAATTTTTCTTTGTGTTAAATTATGGAATTTACACATTCCACATTGTTACCTGCCAAAAATAGCTTACTTTACTATAACATATATAGCTATGATTGATTTATAGCTTGCTACATTTGCTAATTAGCACTAAACGCAAAGCTCAGTTGAGGTTGATGGGAATGTGAATAGCTTTGCATGTACACTATTTCAGTCACACATTGAGATGTTGACCTAATGATGATGCTGCATGAAAAGCTCACTAAAGTTCTCACTCTTCATTCTGACTCATGGGGATCCATTCAATATTCCTTTAGCCTTCACTAAAAAGCAAATGTTTAAACTTCAAAGAAAGCTAACGGAAACATCACAGGGGAAATGTCGTGGCATTCCATCTGGTAGATATGAGGATACTGTATTTCACTATAAATGTAAAGATTTTGACCTGCTGGTGGCTCTGCGTGAAAGGCCGGGGGATTACCAAAGTCAGTAGGATCAGTCCTCTGGGCACCATAAATTTAAGTACCAAACATCATAGCAATCCATCCACTAGCTGTTGAGATTTTTAAGTCTGGTTGACCGACCAACCAACCATCCCTATAACCACGTTGCTAGCACGCCTAAAATTTGACAGTACTAAGCAATGCTTTAGTACGAGAGATATTTTTTTTGCCCCAAACTGAAAAATGTTCAGGAGATATGAAGTGAACAAAAACCTAAATGACTTACTCATATCGCTCTGCTGTTCCTCTGTCTTTTAAAGAGGACAGAGTTCATTTGCATCGCTAAGTTTGAGCAAGTAAAGTCATTTGTCGCTGTGCCTACAAAATTAAAATATAACTGTGTTGAATATGACCAAAAACTTATCACGAACGTACTAAGACGTTACATACTGTACTACATGTTCTATCAAATTTCAATTTTTCTTTGTGTTAAATTATGGAATTTACACATTCCACATTGTTACCTGCCAAAAATAGCTTACTTTACTATAACATATATAGCTATGATTGATTTATAGCTTGCTACATTTGCTAATTAGCACTAAACGCAAAGCTCAGTTGAGGTTGATGGGAATGTGAATAGCTTTGCATGTACACTATTTCAGTCACACATTGAGATGTTGACCTAATGATGATGCTGCATGAAAAGTTCACTAAAGTTCTCACTCTTCATTCTGACTCATGGGGATCCATTCAATATTCCTTTAGCCTTCACTAAAAAGCAAATGTTTAAACTTCAAAGAAAGCTAACGGAAACATCACAGGGGAAATGTCGTGGCATTCCATCTGGTAGATATGAGGATACTGTATTTCACTATAAATGTAAAGATTTTGACCTGCTGGTGGCTCTGCGTGAAAGGCCGGGGGATTACCAAAGTCAGTAGGATCAGTCCTCTGGGCACCATAAATTTAAGTACCAAACATCATAGCAATCCATCCACTAGCTGTTGAGATTTTTAAGTCTGGTTGACCGACCAACCAACCATCCCTATAACCACGTTGCTAGCACGCCTAAAATTTGACAGTACTAAGCAATGCTTTAGTACGAGAGATATTTTTTTTGCCCCAAACTGAAAAATGTTCAGGAGATATGAAGTGAACAAAAACCTAAATGACTTACTCATATCGCTCTGCTGTTCCTCTGTCTTTTAAAGAGGACAGAGTTCATTTGCATCGCTAAGTTTGAGCAAGTAAAGTCATTTGTCGCTGTGCCTACAAAAGTCTTCACGTCTGTGTGTGTCTGTGTATTTGAGTGAGTGTGTATAATGTATGTCTGCATGTACGTGTGAACACAAGCAGCTGTGGAACTGATATGGATAAGCAAATGGCTGCACACACATCATTAGGTGCTCATTTACAGACATTAGGCGGGAGCACAGGCAGCTAAGGAACGGAACAGGCATGTGTGTGAGCACTTATATCATGTGCTTGTCAGGCCCCTGCATTTAGGAAATGATGTGGGACATAACATCACTTCTGGGAAACAAACTGGAAGAAAAGTAATGGCTCTTCACTATATAAAGCCAACTTACCTTAGAGGCTAATAGCCAGTTACTTTTTTGGCTGCAAGACTTTTACAGAGGCTTCTCAGAGTGAGACAGAATTCATATGGCCTCTAATGACGCTAATGAGTTCGACACATGGCTTTTCATTGCATGTTACTGTTACTAATTAAATCGGTCAGAATGCCATTAGACAAGCAACATCTGGGGTGTGGACAAAGAAAGAAGCAAAAGCAGGGTCGAAACAGAGGAGGTACTGGCAGAAGGTAGACCGACACAATGACGAGAGAAGGTATAAAGTAAGGGCAAGGAAGGATCAATTAGGGAAATGAAATCTTGTCTTCAGTGTGGGACAACATACATCAAGCAATGACAGCCCCTCCTCTAAGCCTGTCAGTCGTGACTCTGTTAAAACGACCAATTAAAGCAGAGCTAATTCCCCTGTTAGCCTTTAAATAGCCTCTGTCTAACACATCCAGGCACACTGCTGATGTACACTCAAATACTGGTAATTGTTCTATACGGGCACATGCATTTGTCACACAGAATAACAGAAGCGTGTTTCTTTACACAAACAAGGACATGCTTCTTAACCCAGTACTTAAAACATATAGAGCAGAGAATGTATTTCCATTTTCCTCATGAATATATTTTGATTTTAAAAATTGGCCTCATTTTTTTATGAGGCATTCTTATTATCCCACTGCCAGCAGTTCAACGTTTTTGTCTGCATCTTACTGGACAAAAAAAACCCATATTGTTGACTGATCTCATAAGCTGACGCATACAGATTTTAGCCGTTTGGGTTTCAGTTAGTTTCTTGGAAAAACGTATTTGAATCGATGGTTGTTAGTCCACGATTTAAATGACCAGAAGCAGCAAGAACTATGCTGCAATCAGCATCATGGCCAAACAAGAGAAAAGCACTATACGGTATCGGTAAGTATCTTTAAGATAAAATCCATGGGAAAACATGTCATTGTAGTGGCTACATGTCACCAATATAAAAACCTCTTTAACCAAATTGCTTTTAAGTCATAAATCAGTGTGCATTTAAAGATACACCTACATACATACTGTATGTAGGTGTAACATCCCTATTGGCAGCTATACACTGACCTTAGAAACCAGTAACCTACACACATTACCAGAATTACAAGCCTCTGGCCCCCGCCTTTCCATTTAATCTTCGTGACTTGACCAATGAAGGTGTGTTTGATCTGAATTTGTCAGGTGCTGGAGAGGAGAGAGGAGAGATGATATGGCAGTGTCAGGTGTGGTGATGATAGAGAATTATATGTGTCTCTTTATCACCTAACCCTAAACCTTTCTCACACACACGCACACACGCAAACACATGCACACAAGTGATCTGATTAAAACCCACCAACATGGATTGGTGGGAGTGTCCATGGACCACAAGGCTAATTGAACTGTCTTCGTTCTGAAAAGATGGAAGGGTATGGAGAGAATGATGACAACTAGATTAAACAAGCAGGGGTAATAGTTACAGAAAGATGTGCACAGAGAAAGACGAGGAGGAGGAAAAGCAGCTGATGAGGAAAGCAGTTCAGACAGGTTATTCGGTCCTTCCTTAACCAGTGTTCAAGTATGAACGCTCGATAAAACAGGTAGAAGAGGAAAAATTGGTCAAAATGTATCTTTATACCTGTCCTGCATGTTTGTGCTCATGGTGCACGATTCCCCTATTTAAAAGTTTTTCATTGTAGGAATTTTGTTTCTTTTACGATGGCAATGTCAGCCAATTGGGTGGTCGATGCCACCACTTTGGTGAAGGCTGAAATATCTCAGGAACTACTGGATGGTTTCACGACATTCACGGTCGCCGCAGAATCATTTGTGATAACTTTGGTGATCCACAACAAAAATGTCAGTGTGTCCAGTACTTTGGTTTATGACCAAATACCTGCAAAATGTTTTTGTGTACTGCAAAAAAGACTGCCCCAAAATATCTGGTGTTTTATTTACCCATATTTACGCGCTCTGAACAATTTTATGGGTATTTCCTGGCGCTCCTGCTCCATAGTGATTGCGTTTCCAGGACAAATTTTGGTAAATTTTCTCAACATTCAGTAATTGTTTCATATGCGCTCTAAGGTAGCATATAACAACCTTATAAAAATTTGAAGTAAATATATATTTGGGATTACGAGAAAACATTTAACAGCTTCACTTCTGTTCCATTCAAAACTCCCATAGAAAATGACATCTTTTGTCTTTTTTTTTTGTCTATTTTAGTTTCCAACCTACTACTGTATACTGCCATTCAGACTACTTTAGAATAATAATAGTAATAATATTTTTTTTGGAATTTCTTGCAGTAGTCTACGAGGCTCTGCTAATTATGCCTTTGTATATTTCCTTTTTATTAAATACTTTCTTATTGGACTAATCTCACTCACAAAGTGAAAAATTACCTTGTTGACGTGCACCAGCATCCACACTATGCCCATCAACAGTTGAGTCTACTGCTATCCAGATTAAGTCTAGATCACTATGTTCCATAATGATCATTTTTTAACGTTCAGTGAGAAAATATTTTGAGATTTCTCTATAGTCTCTTTCTTTGACTAGATCTGGTACATGCCGTTGCTTATTTTGAGGTAAATTTATTTCTGTGAATTGTCTGCAAGAGGACTTGTTTTCTGACTCTACACAGACAGGTGACTGAGATTTCCTGTTCACAGTATGCATAAGTCTCTCTGATCTAGGTTAATTAACGCTTTATTTCTAATGCTTAATGCTTTATCCTTTATTACCACGAAGAAGGAGATACTCCTTTAAAGATGACGGCACAAAAAGAAAAATCAAGTCGCTATTTTTAATCCTTTTGTATTTTGATTGCATTTCAATAAAACTTGAATTCTTTTGTATTTCCAAGGAATGAACACTCCATCAGCAGTTTAATGAGGAAAGGTCTGTATGACTGAAACACAGTATCTGTTTGAAATGCAATAATCCACCAAAAACCTAATAGAATTTTAGTTCTAATAAAAAACAAAAAAATATATCCTCCGAAGTAAACCTCAGTCATTCATTAGACACCCAAATCTTCTTAAATATGTAGAGGACACATTAACAAATGCCAGTTTTGTACAAAGTTTTTTAATAGTTTACAGCCTCCATGTTTTTGTGTTAAAGGAAGAACATGTTTGAGTAATGAGTGTTTTGGGAACCTGACCCTGCAGAGCGGTCTGGGTGTCCCACAGAGCAACAGATGTTTAACTGCTCTCTGCAACCACCACTCTGCCGCCCCATCACTGCCCCAGTCTTTGTGTATTAACCAGCTCTACGTGTGTCTGTCTCCTCCTCTCAGTCACAGACCTCTGTTTAGGAGTAATTAGCTATGTGCCTCCTCTCCTCTCTCCCTCCACTTCTACCCTGAAGCCTCATCTCATTCTACTGTCATCTCACTGTTTACTGTTCTAAGTAATAATCATCCAATCTTAGCTCTCCTCCTCCCACCTCCCCTTCTTTCCCACCCCTTTTCCTCCTCCACTCCTCCCTCTTGTCCTTGTCATTATGTCCCAGTCTCCGTTTTGACAGCCGTCATTAATCAACTCATTTTGAACGACGTTGAACCTTGCAACCCTGAACACCCACCCCTGCTCAACCAGGAAGTGTTCTATTCCTTGGGTCCATTAGGCTAACCAGAGCATAACTGAGGCCTGACAATAGATACAACAATAGAAACCAAAAGCAGATATTAGAGTAGATTCCACAATAGGACACAGACAGAGGGAGAACAACAGGCCTTTTTATATCTGTTGGGGATTTTGGGGGATTTTCCTCTTCCCCCAATGTCTCCAGGGATACGTAGTCATATTTTACTATACTAATGCACTGGCCCTTGTAATCTGCATGACTTACATCTGCCAAGCATAGCCCTACAAAAAAACAGAGTATGAAATGAGTAATTAGTATAAGCAGTAATAGCCATCATGGCTGAAGAAAAGACTGAAACTGACATTGCATCAACAGTCAAATCAAATCATTTTTAAAAAATTTAAATCAACCCCCATGTTGCTGTGCACCATGCAGGAATGGTGTCAACCATTTGCCTTCTAACTATGGTGGGTTGACAGACATTGCCCACTAGCTTAACCTCTTTTACATTTGTGTATGAATAGAGGCAACATGAATGGTTCTTTTACAGCGAAGGGTAGAGAGGAGGAATGGCCTGAGTAGTTGTTCTGTGTCTCCCAGACTTGGTCTTGTCTATTTTGAGTCTGTGGTCTGCATTGTTAATCTCATCTATGTAGGCCTGTATGAGTGGTGTGAGAGCCTTTGCGTGCAGGCTTAAACCTGAAAGTGGCTATTAAAAAAATTCTCCCATCTCATCTATAACACAGCAGTCACAATGCAAAAATTGCACGAGTGTAAAGGCATCTGTACCTCCCCAGAGGTACCTTCACAAAAAGAAGGATGTATATAGCCTAGACCGAGATCAAACCAGAGAGAGCAGTATCATACCAATTTGGCTGATATTTAAAATGACCCAAATTTAAAAGTGGGATTGGCCACAATAAAACCATCAATCTTAATTTGACTCTGGCAGTGTAAATAAGAGCACTCCGTCAGTCTACATTTTCATCGCTACAAAATTTTGTAATTTTGGGAATAGGATTGACCCACTAAAAATGGTCAATGCAAAATAAGTGTAAAAACACGTATTTTGTTCTGCTACCTAGAAGTATGATCTGGATTATGCTGGCCTACAAATCCAAAATGTATTTGGTCAAATCTGGGTTAACACTGGGCTCTGCAGTACCTGCACTCTGGCTTGGTAATCTAGAAGATACCATTGAAGTTATTGCCCTCTGCCTCTGAGAGACACCCTACTAGACAGGTAACAATATCAAGTGAAACCTAGCTGGTCAGATAGCCACAGCTAACTTTTCCTACCGTTAAATTTACAGAACTTATTGATATTTCCCCCCTAGCTGTTATCTGTAATTGAAAAATATCCAACATCGTTGTAATTCGGTTTGGTGTTCCACACGTGGGCCAGTAGCGAAATACAGTCTTGATAGAAAATAAAGCTAACGTAACTATCTTAGCAGAGCATCAGTAACAGATATATAGTAATAACTGCCATCTGAGCTTTCTCTAGGAATTCATATGTGGCGTGGTTCGGCCACCTTTACACCATATACAGACACGTGGTAAAATAAGGAAAAACCAACCTAAAGTGTCTTACTAAGGTGTTGGGTCACTAGGACAGCTTCAATGCTACTTGGTATCGATTCTACAAGTGTCTGCTGACTCTGCTGGAGGGATGAACAACATTCTTCCAAAAGATATTCCCTCATTTGATGTTTTGATGACGGTGGTGGAGAGCGGTTTTCTCCCATATGTGTTCAGCTGGGCTGAGATCTGTTGTGAAGGCCTCAGCGTATGATTCACCTCATTTTTCATACCCATCAAACCATTCAGTGACCCCTCGTGTCCTATGGATGGGAGCATTGTCATCCTGGAAGAGACCACTTCCGTCAGGATAGAAATGTTTCATCACAGGAAAAAGGTGATCACTCAGAACAGCTTTGTATTGATTTGCAGTGAACCTTCCCTCTAAGCGGACAAGTGGACCCAAACCATGCCAGGAAAATACCCCCATAGCATAGCAGAACCACCAGATCCCTTCACTGTAGGGGTCCAGCATTCAGGCCTGTGCTGGTCTTTTGGTGTACACCACGCATGCACTCGCCCACTTGTGGAGAATATTATGAGGCGTGACTCATCTGACCGTATCACTTTTTTCCTCATCTCTGTAGACCAGAGCCTGTGGTTTTTGCACCACTGAACTCTCAGCTGTGTATTCATCTTTGTAATAAGAGGTTTATGCACTGCGACTCTACTATAATATCCCTCTCTATGTAATTGTGGACGGACTGTTCCTGCTGACACAGTCTGATCACATCCCTCATTGACATTTTCAGTCACCTGAGGAAGAGTTGCTCTTCTGTTTTTCCTTACATGTCGCATCATCAGCATTGTCATCAAATATGCACTGTTGACCACAATTTCTCCTCCTGCTCCTGCCATCCGTGCCCCAATAATGACCCCTCTTTCAAAGTTACTTAAATCTTTTCCTCTTGCCATCTTGATATAAAATCAGATTCAACTGGCCCGGCTCAGCATTTTTATACAGGCCCCAGAACATGATTGGATGTTAACTGATGAAGGCCTCCATCTATAAATGTCACTGATCAACAGTGTTTTGATGTTTTAATCAGACAAGACATAGATAGGTCAGCCTCCTTCACCTGATAATTCCATCCTCGCACCACAGTATATTACGGTACAAAGTGACAAGTTATGACTGCTATCTCTTTGGGAAAAGATAAATGCTATGTGCTTGGGTTATATGAACACAGAGACTCTTTTGTTAAGGGTTGTTAATCTGGCTATCTGACCATAAATCACAATTACATTATATCACCAAACATAATATGTCTCAGTGGTGTGAAATTTCGAATGCTGTGTGCTTTGTCTTTATCTTAAGGACCTTATCTCAAATGATGTGATATTCGTGCTCGGCTACAGTATGATTTTCCCTACATTTTATAGGAACTTTATTAAACATTGTGATATAGCCTTTCTCTCCCTTATCTAATGAATAACAGATCACAGAGTATTAATTATTTTACAGCAGGCTTTTACAACATCTGTTTTTTTTTTACTGTGACCTGTCGGATGAGGGCAATGGGAAAAAATGACCTAGTTACCACCAAATGCAGCATTTATTTTGTCATAAATAATGCCATGTAGAAATTTAATCACTTCCCTCTGCTAATAGATCAACAGAAAAGAGATAAAAATGTTGTGCTCCATGTGGGTAGATCTTGATTTGTGGATTTTATAGCTCAAACATGTCTTTAGGCACACAATTAAACAACAAAGCAAAGAATACCTTGCTGTTTTATGTACAGGTTTACTTTGCAATGCATTGACTCCATTTCTAAATAGTTTATATATGCACTTATATATATTTAATATTTTCACAGATCTAAACAATAGGTTATGGCAGCAAAATACGACAATATTAAGAGAAACATGGAATTGTAAATTCCATGATTCATAGTACTGATTAGTACCAGCGTTTCCTGCGACTTGACTTTAAACATCAAAGCCTATTAGGTACATATATGTGTCTGTATGGGTCAAATGCGGAATGAGACTTTATCTGCATTTATTTCATTTCATTAGTTCATTGTCTGCAAATTGCTGTTCATGCTACAGTAACAGTGCCGTAACAGCAACAACAACAACTTAACTACTTTCTTTTCTATGAGTTGGGGAACTATGATGACTTCAAAAAACGTAATATCGAAAATCCGTCATATGATGAGCCTCAGATAATCATTTAGCTGCACACATTTACACACACATGCCTGCACACACACATGAACCCATAGGCCGTTTAGTTTATATGTTGGGTATCTCAGCAGGTGTTGGTGTGTTTGTCTTCAAAGTGAGAGCAGTTGGTTTTCCCAGGCCTAGGACTGTCTCTTATCAGTCCTGTATAAACCGGCAGGAAATCACCAAACTGTGGCAGAAGCGTGCGCACTCAAAGCAGTTTGCTCGCTTTGAGTGAAACTGAATAGGTTCACCTCACGCACTTGTCAGTTGAGGTGTCTCTCCAGGACAGGTGGGAAACAGCTTGGGCTTACGGGAAGATGCCCTCTGCAAAGGCAATGCTTTGCCTGTAGCAATATATACATTGTACTATTGCGAGCAATATGATGGAAACAGTTTCATCATGTTATGAGCTATATGCACATATCTGACTTGAAAGAAGTCTCGTTTGTAAATACAATGTGTACAGCGAGGGAATTAACACCAAACAACTACAGGGTTCTGTGTCACCTGGTCATACTTTGTCTGTGTTTGGCTCTGGTCTGCCAGGAGAGAAGATGGGTTTGCTCTCCGTCGGTTTACTGCTCTTTATCTGCTCCATGGTGCGGTGATTACCAGTAATCATAACAGCAACCACTGATAAGAACTGTGGGGTTTCTGTCAACCTTAACAGGCAGGCAATAAAGTCTAATGAAGACTTAGTTGTAAAATGATGAACTTCGTCATCTCTCTGAGGTAAGATGGCAGTAATTAAGGTAGTAAAGTTGTAAAGTGTGTCTGTGTCCGTATCATATGCCTGTGAAAGTGTAGATACACTGTGTGTGTGTGTGTGTGTGTGTGTGCAGGACAGTGTGAGAAGGCTCCAACTTAGTCCGACCTGAAACAGGGCAACTGCCGGAGAGGTAAAAGACAGATATAACGAAAAAAGAAAGAAAGAATGAAAGAAAGAATGAAACACACCTTGTTCGTACTTTCATATATGAATAAGGACATTTAGCAGAGGTATTACCTATGTATGAACCTCCTGTAGGATTGTAATATGACCACAGTGCTCATGTAAATATTTAAATGTGTACGATATGATTCTACAATTGAATACAGAGTGTATGGATGCCTACAATTAACCCCTTGAGGGGCAGAGTGGGCTATACCCCCCCCCCCCGTGCTGCAGGGCTCTGGCCAATCACAACGGAGCAGACTTTACAGCGCAACTGAGCGCGAGTACATGTTCAGCCCAAGTGTCGGAGTGTGTGAGGTGGTTCTCACTCGCTTGGCGTGAGGGGAGTGGGTCAGACAGAAAACAGTTCTTTAGGGGAAGAGGAGTGATCTTAGAGACGTCTCCGCACACTTTAAAAAGCTGGCCGAGCGTGTTCAGAAATTAGAGGCCAGTTGAAAGCACACCAGAGGGATTTCTTTCGGAAGTTCACGGGGACATTTTGAATATAAGGTATCAACGAGAACAGGAGGCCTGTTTCACGTGAATTGACATTAGCTGTTCACCGCAGAGACCTTTGAGCAGAATGATTACCACCGTGGAGAAATCCCAAAACTTTCGCATTGATGCGCTGCTGGCGAACGACGTGGGACAGAGGACGGGCGGCGATGGTACGTCCCCGGGGTTGTGTTACAGCAGGAGCCCCGGCGACAGTCCGGGGTCAACCCGCGGCTCCGAGACGCCCTCTCCCCATCCGAACCCCGGAAACTCCTCTCCGGCCCCGCCGGGAGTCGTGCCCAAATCCCAGCTCTTCAGCTTATCCCAGTCAGGATTCACGGCTCTGCACCAAGCGGGTCTCCTCGGAGCGCACACGGGCTCCATGTACCCTCTGGCGGCCCTGGGAGGCCATCACCCCGCCTTCATATACCCCGGCTTTACGCAGCTGGTCCAGCCGTACCCAGAGCAGCTGAAGGGGGCCACCATGCCCGGGTCTCTCCCACTGGAGCCCTGGATCAGAGCCGGGTTGATAGTACCCAGATTTGGAGAGTATGGAGGTATGAAGCTTGTCCTAACCCATGTAATAATACAATTTGTGGGTTAGAGATTATACAGCCTTGTTAAAACAACATGAATCTGATCAAAGGTATATGTATATATATATACATATATATATATATATATATATATATATATATATATATGTATATATATATACATATATATATACATTATTGGATCATACCTTTGTTTTGTTTTGTTTTTTTTGTTTTTTTGTTTTTTTTAGTGAAGGGTAGGCCACCAACCACTTTATATTTATACTTTAGGGCCTCCTAACCCCCGCGTGTTGATCTTGTTTTTGAGAGGACCGTGACATTGAGAGACTGTCGCTTAAGGACAATTTGTCTCATAAAAATAACGAGCAATGTTTACGGTAAAGGTTACACCTGAATCAGACATACCACTTAATCAATTGATAACATTTACAGTGTTTTCATTAAGGTAATGGGCCTCTGTGATCGTTTATTACCCAACCAAAGCAATATCCTCTCACCACGACTTCACATCAGGGCAATAAATGTTAACGAACAGAGAGAGACGGCAAGATACGCATGCAGGACGACAAACGGGCAGGCAGGCAGGCTTGTGGCATCCAAACAGTGAGCTGGAAACAAAACTGGAAGATTGTGCGATGTTTCAGTTGAAGATTTATTTGAAAAATATCTCTCAAATGAATGTTTTCCTTTCTTCTTTCTTTTTTCTTGCTTTCTCTCACTTATAGGCTGCTGTAGGCCTCTTTTGCTAATAGGCCCACAGTTCATAATGATAGTAAAATGGGTGTTGTTTTCATATAGAAATAGGTGAAATAAATGATGAGATGTAAATGATGACAAATGCACAGAATAACCCCTCTCTCTACTTTCTGTTTGCCTCTGCCCCTCTCAGCTCCAGCCCAGGCAGGTTTGTTGGGGAAGTGTCGGAGGCCCAGAACAGCTTTCACCAGTCAGCAGCTGCTGGAATTAGAAAACCAGTTCAAGCTCAACAAATACCTGTCCAGACCGAAACGCTTTGAGGTGGCCACTTCGCTCATGCTGACCGAGACTCAGGTGAGAGAGTAAGGAACTGCCAGGATTACAACCGTGACATCCCTTCTCACAGTACACACCCACACACATCTTGGCACCTTTTTGTTACTGTATTACCCGCTCTTCGATCTCTCACAAAAGTGCCTTCTCAGGGTACGTTTAAGCTTGCTTACCACCATTCTTAGTAATGGTTTCCTGCTTTTCTGACATTTTCTCTCCTGTTTTCTTTCACCAGGTTAAGATCTGGTTCCAGAACAGACGTATGAAGTGGAAGAGGAGTCGCAAAACCAAGGAACAAGCTGCCCTGAGTTGCCCGCTGATTGATACGGAAAGAAATGGGATGAATATACACAGTGCCAAGCCTCAGTGTGACTCACACAGCTCAAGCCTAGAGGATGAAGAGGAGCTAGGGGAGGATGAGGATGAAAAAGAGGAGACAGAGGTGCTAAGGGCAGGTTCTTTAGGCCCTGTAGGCTTCATGAGGCGTGTCGTAGGAGGAACAGGGAACTACAGCTCTTATTCAGAGGAGGAGCTTGAGGAGGGAGGCTCAAGAACGAGAAGAGGGGTTTTTCCATAGTTATAAAACTATGCATGCTTTTATTGTATGTCTTTTTATGTTTATTACTCTTGAGAAGGCAATACACAATGCAATCAGGAGAACAAACATGGTGGCATGTAAAGGATCATTCACTTTTCACAGCCCAACCCATAGTGCCATATCTGTATGCGCAGCTCCCAAAATAGCAAAAATGTGCAGATGTTTACATGCCACCTTTGTGTACCTGCACATTTAATGGTTTAATGGCCAGTAATCTATCTGAGTTATGACTTCAGAATCAACGAATAATTGTGTTTATAATGGGCCTTTTTGTGCATGATTTACTTGTGTTTTTAAACAGTACAGACAAATTAAAACTGTAATCTGCAATAAACTAACATGAATACAGAAACTGTACGAATGGAGGGAGGGGTTATAGCACTTTCATGGACGTTCGTGGGTGAAGACAGAGAAAGTTGTACTCTGAGATGTTGTAGGGAGTGTCAGTGTTACATTGTTATCAGTGCTTCCTGGTCTGTTACAAATATTGGACAAACATTTGACTAATATTGGAAAGTTTTCCTATTTTGAAGAAGACTTGGATTCACATGCGTCCAGTTGAAGTTTTAGGGCATTATAATGGTGTGATGCGAAAAATGCTACTCAGGATATTGCAGTAGGCTACTTTTTGGAGTATTTGGTCATGAATTTTTGTTTTATAATATTCAACGCTTGGTTTTGTATTATCTTTGTGAAATGGCATGTTATATTTAGTTAAAGCCACACACACAAAGAAATGGCTGCATGTAATTGATGGTATTTGACGTTTACTGTTGATATGGCAATTTCCCTGTATTTTGTAAACTGTTCTCATTTCACGCGTGGTGTTGTCAATATAATTTAAAAATACAGAAATTTAATATATTTCACAGTGAGTGCAACACTAGTGGTTTTGTAGAAGGGATTGTTTGAAAAATAAAATTGAATTCATGAGTGTGTTTTGAGTCCAAAAAGATCAGACTGTGAAAGTGAATGACAATGCGCGCGCTTCACAATTAAAGGGATAGTTCAGTTTATTTATTTTTTTATTTTAATGACGTGGCATGCGTTAGCCAACTCTCTCCTTGTCGGGAGACTGGTTGTGTGGAGAAATCCCATTACAAGTTTCTAATAACACACATCATCATAGGTGATACATGCGAACTCTCTAGTTTTTAAATATATGCCACCAGTTCACGCAACACAAATGTCCCTCCTCGGCTACAGCAATTACTAGCGCGAGCCAAACAATTGCTCGTTGCCACGGAAACGCCTTCACAAACATCCTTACCTCTTTCCCCTCGGCTGCTGTTCGCGGTGTTTTCAGAAGTCACATGGAGTGAATTGCAGGAACCTCGCTGGCAAGCTTTGTTGTACGACGTCTGAAAGCAGGTAAGGATGTGCGTCCGTGTGTCAGACCAGTCCGTTTGGCTGCCAGCTTCCTGCGCCCTGTGTTAGCCAGTGTCGCGGTGGTCCCAGTATACGGCTTGGCGTCACATGCTGCTACCACCAACGCCGTCCGTTTTGAGTGAGAGTAATGGTTGCGTAAACTGTGAAAAATTGCAAGTCCTCGACAGAACCATGGGGGACGCCAGGGCGGCAGCTTTGCGCCATACTTTATGATTTGTGGATGTGTAAACGCCTTCTCTCTTTTCCCAGTCATGTTAGCTGAGGCTCGAGGTCCAGACCCGCTGGCTTCAGAAGCACCATGGCAGCCCCCCAGCGCTGGAGAGGATCCTAAAGTAACTAAAGATTGAATGGAAACAGCTTGGCATCATTTATAACTTACGGCCCGCTTTGGAACAGATCTTTGAAGTTTCACTGAAATTTGATCAGTTTATATACCTCCCTGGATGAGCAATGGTTTATGAGCCCCAGCAGTCTATTATTTATCATAAAGCTGTCCTGGTCTTTTCTCTCTGCCTATTTATGTTTTCCTATGAGAAAAATAAATAGGTGGGCTGCTACTACAGGGACAATTTTAAAGGGAATGGACCATAAACGTTCTTAATCAAACTGATCACAGTTAATATTAGTCTGTTTTGCATGCCATTAAACAGTTACAGTGTTGCTCATGAGCTAGTTTTTACTAGACTGCATTGTGATAACATTGACCATATCTGTCCATTTGTGCATTAGTCCTCAGTTGTTCTGACATAATGGCACATGTGCACAAAACATGTTGATTTATGAGTGACCTCATCCATTTCTACTGGTCAGTCCCACAAATAATGTCAGCACAAAACTTTCAGGGCAGAATAACACAGCTCACTGCTTGTAAAGAAGGTGGTCTTTTTTGAAATAACTATAGGAATATGGCAGTTTCAGGTCTACAAAGAGTATTAAATACTAAAGGTTCAATTAATGAGTCTTAAAGTCATTTATCTGTCTTTTTCCAAAATTCACATCTTCTGCAACGCCCCACCTGGCAGGATCTAGGGAATCACAACAGGCAACAGGAAGGGGATCACCAGCGACATGTGTCCAGCAAAAGAAGCTGCTTCTTAGGCTTGGAAACGAGGCCAGAGCTGGTCTGGGAGGACTGGGACCTGGGAAAAGAGTTTACCAAAACATTAGTGTTAAAGAACATTCACAACAAGCTGCAGAAGCTACATTTGAGGTCTTACACACTCTTACAGACACACTTATGCGTACACATTTAAGTTTTTGATGTTTTTATTTACTGCCAAACTACAGTATACACAAAAAATTTGATGGGAATCCACAGGCTAACTTATCCCCCCTTTGTCCCCTCACAGGCCTCCAGTGTCCAAGTTTTTCACCATCTTAATTCCCCCGATAATTGTTGTCAGCCCAGGGACTTCTTTCTCCTTCCCAGTCACCTTTAGACCGCTACAGAGGGTAACACATGCCAAACTTAACAGCACTTCATCTTAAAATATATTCTGAAATAGATGTGCTGCAGGGCTTTTAAATGTCAGGACACGTATATTTTGTATTCTTAAACGGACCACATAAAAAGGACTGATTTTAATTATTGCAGACAAAAAAGTTTATAGTCTCACCATCAGGGATGTTATATGCTCCACCTTGATTGTTTCATGTCTTCTGTCTGTGTATCGGTTTGTGTGTCTGTCTGACTGCTTGGGACAGTGTGAGTATGAGGACGGCATTGAGTTTCAAAGTAAAGATGGCAGCTTCAAAGTATGCCTCCGTGCCACCATTCCCTGTCATGCCTTGGAGGTTCCTGACTCTGTGCTGCTTCCACTCTGTGCTGTTCAACACTCTTCACGCACCACTTTCCGGCTCAAAAATGCAAGGTACATATGAGTGTGGACAAAAAAATGAGAACATTTTGTCAAAATCTTTGCTCTTTTTCTTTCACTTTACATCACTCTTGTTCCTTAATCCCTCTCTCCTGCCCCTTTTTTTCTGTGTCTTACCCACTTTCCGCATACTCTTCTTCCCACAGTAAACTCCAGACATGCTTCAAGTGGGTATGTGCTGCGCCGTTCCAGCTGAGCCCTGCGAAAGGCCTGTTGAAGCCCAGCCAGGAGTGTCACATCACTGTGGTCTTCTGGCCACAAGAGGCGCTGGTGTACCAGCAACAGGCCTACTGCAGGTTTGGAGGGGACAAGGCAGAGAGCTGCTGCACTGTGCTGCTGCAGGCACTAGGTACTATAACCAGCAGCTGAGACAGGATAAGATGGTTTTAATAGATCCAAAGATTTTGGCTAAAGGGTATGTGGCTATATGGATTTAAAAGGTTACCATTTAAACTTACCAGCTTTGGCAACAGAGGCAGACATGTATTACTTAACACAGATTTTATGATCACTACCTAAACAATTACTGCTGGGAGCGCAATTTGTGACGCAAATGTAAGTAGATGGGTTTTGTCCACTACCAAAATCTATTAATAAGACTCCAGGTTGCTCTCAACTTGATGGCTAGTTTGGTTGCATCAGTAATGTTACTAAAACTGAAAAAACAAACGACCTGTATGTTGAACATGTGAACATGCCTTAAATCTATATGTTCAAAACGACTGATAAGACCTTCAAGCATATCATTTAAGCCCCTGATTTTACCCAACTGTTCCCCAATCTGAGTGTGTATAACTATGCAAATTTGAGCAAAGAAGCATAGATGTTCCATATTTGTTTTAATTGCAGCTTTATTTTTTACATGTTGAAAATATTGCTTTGTATTATGGATTGAACCATATGAGAAGTAGGAACCAATACTCGCTCACTTGCCTCTTTTCTTGCCTCTTCTTTTAGCCAAATACCCATGTCTTCAGCTTAGAAATCCAGCTACCAAGGAGGAAAAAGAACAGGGGGGTCCAGAGCTGCACTTTGGTTCTGTGGCAGTTGGCCAAAGTTTGCAGAAACACTTTGATATTTTCAACCCTTCTCCTGTGAGTAGTACAAAAAGATGTACAAATTCATGTGTACACTCTTAATGACCTTCCCTCTCATTTTTCTTTTACTCACTCCTCCAGGTAACTGCATCTTTCTTTTTGTCACGACTGTCCGGCGGGGTGCCCTTTTTTGGGTCAGAGTTCAGCTGTGACGTCAGCAGGGGTAAGGTGGCGCCTGGTGAATCACTACGAGCTACAGTCACCTATTCTCCTGCTGTGGTGGATACTGTTTCTGTGGAGTACTTATCTCTAAAATGCAGAGGGGCACTTAACGAAACCCAGCTTAAACTCACTGGAAGCTGTATTGGTAAGGAACCACAGAAAAGCACACACATACACAACTGAAAAATACATTTTTTTTGCATTATCTGAAAGATGGATAAATGTGTACCCCACAAGCATATTCTTCAGCTTTTGTTGAAATGAAACAGGGAAGTAAGCTTTAACTCACAATCTAGATTTAGATACATATATATAAAAAAGATTATTTTTTTAACTAGGTACCAAAGTTTCCTTGTCCTCCTCTGTGGTGGACTTTGGATGTGTTGAGGAAGGAGGAGCAGTTATACAGACAGTAGAGCTGGTTAATTCTTCTCCTGTTGAAACCATCTACCAATGGGACCTTGACTGTAATGGGCACAGTGTGTTTAGTATCCAGCCAGCAAGTGGCACTGTACGCCCACATAGCCATACCACGCTGAGGGCTGTCTATAGGCCCACGCAGCCCATTGCACACCACAGGAGAGTGGCGTGTCTCATACTGCACCGGGTAGGAGCCAACATGCAGATGTATACACATTCACAACACAGACACAAAACTAATTAGGACTAACTACCATCTACCTAATCTTCCTTTTAGGACCCTCTGTTCCTTGACCTGATTGGTACCTGTCACTCAGAGCTCCAGCAACCAGCCATTATGAAACCTGAACACTTGGTTTTGTACAAGTTTCATTGGTATCGCAGACAAGACCCACCAGAAACTCTCAGTGCCGTGCAGCAAGATCATACTGTACACTTGGATCAGCGGGGGGTGCACTCCGCCCTGGAGGAGGTAAAGTGCCACAGATATATGCTGTATTTAAATTTGTCTTTTTAAATATCTTGAAGGAACAGATGTCTCTTGTAGAGGGCACAGTGTCTCTGAGTCTTTCTCTGTGTCATTTTCTAGCAGTCAAATCAAAGACTGCACAGTGCTCATGTTGTGCCGAGAACTCCCATGGAGGAATACTACCAGTCTTGCTTGGGGTGCATGAATCCTCTCTCTTCCAGTTCTTCATCGTCTCCACATGTATCCGTGGTGCCAAGTGAGCTGCTGTTTAATCACAGAATGTCGTCCTCCTTGTCTACTTCCTCCACTTCCTCGCAGTCTGTGTCCATCACCAACCATACCAGAGGGAAACTCAGGTACCACTGCCTGCCTTGGACTGTGGCTTCTCACTATGGCACTACCAACATACATTTATTTTCTGTATAAAATTTGACTGGAATATCAGTTTTATTGTTTCTCTTGCTTGGTCTGGTTACTGTTGCATGCGATTGTCTTCTAGCCTGGTGTGGACTGTTGCCCAAGACTCTCCGTTTACTGTCTGTCCCTCATCACGTGACCTGGCTCCACTGAAGTCCACCTCATTCAGAGTGACCTATAACCCCAAGCAGCTCAACACTTTGCACGGAGCGCAGCTCGAGTGCTTTGCATACTATAAAATGGTATTGAAGGATATTCTGTACTACTGTAAAAAGTCCATTACAACAAGCAATCGTACTTTTCTTTTTTGAGTTAATATGTCAAAAAGTGTGTTCTCATTTCCCTTTGCTGTGAGTACAACTCTAAAAACCCAACAGTTTTATACGACAATTTTTTTTCATGCCCTACCCCCCTTGCCCTCCTCTCTTGATTCTGCAGGATGATCATCATATTGGTGAGAGACTGCTTTGTCCGCCTTGGTGTGCGACTGTCAGAGTCATCGGCCACTCCTTTCAGCCTGGCAAAGAGCACTTCATCCCATGCTGCTCTCTGAAGCCCCATCAAGTGGTGAGACACATGAGAAAAAACAGAAATCTTACAGTATGTTTCTCTCTTTCTTTCTGTGTAATTGTCTCATTTGGTCTATCTTTTATCTCTAGTTTTGCCATTTGCTCAAAAAACAGCAAAAAATTAAGATGGTATTAGAGGTGATGTATCTTTTCAGTCGGAAACAAAAACTGTTGGCCTATTCTAAGTAAAACTTTCCAGTGAAATCACTATAAAGGACATTGAAACACTGCTATAGACTGAGAGCAAGATAGTCTTGTAACTATAACATATTTTTCATCATAGGTGTTTCCGGCCCTGAGTGCTCTTTCTTATCAGACAGTGCTCCTCCAGAATGGTGGAGTACTGCCCCTTACTTTCCGTCTGGACCACAGCTCAAACCCTGCCCTGTCAGAGTCAGTGTCTGTAATTCCGAATTGTGGTCTGATCCAGCCTGGGCATCACCAAATCCTCACCGTCAGAACAACTCCCACAGAAGACAGTCCCAGACAGGGGTTCAGTTTACAGCTGCAGCTCAATGCAGATAAACACACAAAGGTACTACATACACTACACAGGGACACAGAGGGTGCCGCTGAGAGTCAAATTGTTCCTTCAGGTCTATCTCTGCATCTCTCTCTTTTCCCTTTAGGAACTGACAGTTGTGAGTGTGGTTGAAAAGCTGCGTGTGTCTCTGGAAGGAGACGGCAGTTTATATTTCCAGCCAACAGCTTTGGGATCACGGACGCGACGATCCCACCACATCAGGAATCTCAGCCGTCTACCTCTGCGGTTGGTTGGCTGAGTTGTCATCCCAGTGTTGTTATTCTAGTCCTGTATTTCAGACATTTTTCTGTGTATTGTTCGTAGTCTGGATTTATCCCAGCATCATTAATCTTGTCTACAGCTGGATCTCTGTGATTGTCCTTTATGATAGGTTCCAATGGATCATTCCAGAGCCAGACCAGGATCTTATCTTTGTTGAACCAGATGCTGGTGAACTGCATCCCAATGAGAGCTCAGTGAGAGATTGAGAGAATCACACATACAGTACATTTATGGAAACAGTATTTTGCAATTTATTAAAACAAGTGTCTGAGTAGTTGACTTCATTCATTTTTACTAAAGGTCCAGACATGGTCCTTCAGTCCGCTGACAGAGAAAACGTACTCACTCAAACCTACTCTCACCTTCTGGCCAATCCAGACTGATGAACGTAACAAGTCACACCTCACCCTCAAAGTGGTGGGAATGGGCTCCAAAGGCTTCATAGAGGTAGGACTGCCATTGTGTATTTTATGTGTGTGCATGTACTGTGATTGCATTTAAATGTTCTAGAAAATTCAAACATGAATTGATCTTGAAGTGAAATTAACCAAGCAGTGTGTTCATGTTTTATTTCCTCCCCAGGCAGAAAAAACAGTCCTGGATGTAGATGACACTCTAGTTGGAAGTTACAGGTCAATTGAAGTTCCTCTGGTGAACAACAGCCCCTGTTCAGTGTCCTTTTGTCTCTCAGTACAGCAGATACTTCTGGATGAGGAACTTATTTATGACCCTGAGACTGAGCCAAGTGGTATTCTCTTTTGTGGTATTCTTTGAGGTTGTTTTATGTATATATGTGCATGATATTCATCAGTTCTCTTTGACAAAGTATTTGATGTTACCATGTGCATCTGTTAGCAAGGTAAAAAAAAGTCCTCATTGTAGAGCCTGTCCAGCCTGTACCAAAAAGACTGCTGACAACTACAAAGACAGATTTAGTTGAAGGAGTGTTGTACACTACATACAGTATGTCCTGTTTGTTCCTTTTAGCTCTACAGCTGGACTGTGAGAGGGGAACCATCACTTCACACTCCAAAATGCTGCTCCGATCTACTATCAGACCATACAGACGAGGCCAGTACTTGTGGAAAATCAGCTACCAGACATTGAATGCCGGTGGTAAATAGAAAACAAACACACAAACTTGACAAACCTGAATATATTCTGAATTTGTTCTCTTATAATTTCTCTCCCTTTCTGTGTCCGTTTCTCTTCCCAGGGTTTGCGTCATCCTTTCCTCAGGCAGTGTGTGAAGTGCGAACTAAGGGTGTGTTCCCCACCCTACAGGTGGCTGATGTGTGCAGTGGTGGCAGTGTTAGCAGACTCAGCAAGGTGCATCTATGGAAACTCTTCTCATTAGACAGCCTCAACAAGCACCTGCTGTCCGACCCCTCCTCTGTAGAACTCACTTATGGAACCCCCACCAGGCACAGGTAATGAGCAGCATATAGAAACAATTAAACATTGTACTGATTGTTTATTTTGTTGTAAAGGTCTTGAATTTTTTGTTTGATTACATTTTTATGATCAAAATTACAACTGAACAATAGATATCTTGTCTGTTCTATTTACATGTACTGTAAATACAATGTACTTGTATTTACAGTACATTGTCAGGCCATGATGTATACATGACATTGTCTTCTCTTCTAACCTTAGTGTGCGCAGTTGTCCTTCTATCTTCACCAAAGTCATGTTGGATTTCAACTTTAGTGCTGCTCCCATGAACTCAGACCCCTCAACATTTGTGCTGATGTTTCACAACCCTGGTTCCATACCTGTTGATTGGTGAGCAAACACCAGACTATAGAGAAAACAGTCATCCAAAATGAGAGATAACTGCATTTAACATTCTTTTTATATTGTCACAATTTGCTTATTTATGTATACAGTGAAGTATAACAGACCAGACTGTCATATACAGTACATCATTTTAACATTTTACAATTTTGCTCTGATAAAAATAGTGGTTACACTCCTGTGGACTGTAAAGTAGAGTTTGCTGGAGACAATTTTAATAGACTTTCTAGTAATCTTTGGTCCATTGACTGCTGATATACTAATTTTTTGCTAACTCTTCAATATTAGGGCATTCTTGTTTCCAGAGGACCAACAGATAGAGTTGGAGTACTGGGCAGAGACAGGAGAGTTCAGCCACACTGAGCTGCACCAGATGAAGGTCAGGCATGTCTTATCCATTGAGATTCAGATTTCAAATAAGACATTTTGACTCTAAAAAAAGATACAGTCATAAAGCACAAATATCTTCATCTCCCTGACAGGTTCAAGACAACCGTCTGTTCAGCATTTCTCCTCGTTCTGGAATTTTGCACCCAGGCCAGCAGAGGGCAGTACAATTCAGCTACAGGTCTGATATTAATGCATGGGATACAGCTCAGACTGGTTTCCAAGTCAGAGAATTTGGTACTATTGGCAACAGCAATTAAGCTTTACTGCCTTTGTTGAATTATTATGGCTCTGACAACGATCAAAATATGTCTTTCTTTTAGCAGAATGCAGTTCTTCTAGACATCAGATCACACTAATTATGCGATCCCAAAATAATCTAAACTTCTTAATTCACAGCCATGACTTTGCTGGGACAGATCGGTTTCCTGTTGTGTTCAAACTCTCTTACGGCAGAGAGATCTTGGTGAGGTGCAACTCCAGATAAATGTACATAAGGCTTATATATTTTTTAGCTCTAACAACACACTGATAAAAAATGTTAGACAGTAATGATATAGTCAAAATTATTTAATAATTAATTTATTGCTATAATTAACACTTATTTCACTTCTATTGCACAATTAGTAGTGCTATTCCAGTATTGTCTCTCTACTGCTGTAGAGCTGATGGAGAGCAGTAACTTAATCAATCACTAAGAATGGCGAACTCTTCATAGTTGTTAGATTTTCCCTTAACTTCATGTACTTGTGATGTGTTTCTGTGCACAGCTTAACTTCAAGGGGGTGACAGTGGAGAGAGACAGACCATACCTCCACTTTGTCTCAAGTCGACATGTCTTCACCCCTGTAACTATAGGGGACTGCAGTCCTCCGAGGCAGGTGGGTGTTCAATTTCTCTGACATTAAGTCAATATGAGGAGCCTGTTTACTGTGAGCTGAAGTATGTATTGCATTCCAGTTAATTGTTGAACAGCTTCCACAGGTCTCTCCACCTACTAAACTTGCAACTTAAATACAGTTGTATTGGTAGTCTAAGGCATGTTAGACTGGAGCGTGTTCCTCTATATTAAAAATACTTCGAACTGTTAACACTACGACCTAAGCTTCTGTAAAAGTCTAGAGAAAACCATGGTAACTCTTTATTTGTATATCTTTGTTTGTCCTGCAGGTATGTGAATTACACAATGCTGGTGCAGTGCCAGTCCATTATGAAGTGGACACAGCTGTGTTGTCACAGCTTCAGATGGACAACTTTAACCATCCAGTGCTGTGCTGCCTCAGTCCAGAGGGAGAAGTCCTCCCCGGGAAGACGGCCATGCTCGAATGGATCTTTTCTCCACTGGAGGCTAAGATGTACCATGTATGGATTGAGCCATACTGCCTGCTTTCAACTGTCTTCTTCCCATTGTCCCTTCAGATCCTTTATACTGTACAACTGGTTTGTCCCACTTTTACTGTAGGCACCATGTTTCACCAAGTGTTTTCTTCTGTGGTATTGCCAGTCATTCCCTAAATGTCCAGTCTCTGTTTGCGATTTTGATTGTTGCTGATTTTGTATATCACTAGATGGATATTCCTATCCACATCCAGGATGGGGATTCGACACTGGTGAGGTTTGAGGGATGTGGCTTTGATACTCCGACACTGGGCTCCTCAAACCCATTTAACTGCAGTGATACTAAGGCATCTGTAGCCTGTGTCCAGAGGGTGCCGTTCCCAGGACAGGTGAGAGCAGCTATGAACAGAGTTAAATACAACAACACCAACTCTCCTGACAGAGGAGATTTGAATGATGCTCATGATTTGATGTTCATGATTTGAACATCACTCAAATCATGTTTTAATTTAAATCTGAAGTCCTTTTAAATCGTTTTGCCCTTGTACCTGTGATCACTTGAGGCTCTTTGCATTCATCTCAGTATGTGTGTTTGCTTGTAGGTGGTACTTCTGTCTGAGGACAGTGTCTCTCTAGGTGACATACCAGTGTGCTCACCATCTTCAAGAATCCTCTTCCTCACCAATGTGTCTCACACAGACACTGTCCAATACACATGGGACCTGCCCCAGCAGAGCAACCAGCAGGTGCAGGAAGGCGTACATTAAGCCTATGCATAATCTTTTATATATTTGTGTTATTGTTAGACCACTTTGAAGAAGAAACAAGCAGTTTATCCCTCATTGTGTTGCTGTATCTGAAAGTCACAGACATTCATCATACTGTATATCAGTGATTTCATCTTTTTTTTTTTCTTTGATTAGCTTGAAAAGACATAAAAAATGAACTGTTATTTGTGTGCCAGGTGACATTCCACACAAGCTTAACATAACATGCTGATGAGGTTTGAATTTGTATGTTGTGTCAGGTGGTGCAGATCAGTCCAGAGCAAGGCATTCTGTGTCCAGGAGAGAGTGCTCTTTGTGTCCTTACCTTCACTTCTACTGACTACCCCACCGTTTATCGGCTAGATTTCATCTGTCAGGTACCACAGTAGTACCAGTGGAGATTTAAAGCTGCATCAAGCAGCATGAGTGTTTTTTTTTTTAGCCTGGTGAACTAAAGTCCAGTCTTCACTGATATTTTAGTCCTGTTTGGCAAACAGGTTTATAATTAGGTTCTCTATAATAACCATTGCCTTCTCCTTCTCTTTCCTTTCTTCTCCTCTTCAGGTTATTCAGCAAGCCGCACTGACTCGGTACCATGAAGCTTTGCAGCGCTGGGAGAAAGAGAGAGAGAGACAGCAAGAGGAATTCACTATCACTGATAAGAACCTTTCCCACAGCCAAGGAGATCTGATAGATAAGGTCCTTCCTCGAATTGTCAAATTTTTGAAATGATGTAACAGTCTTCTTCACCGTTTTCACCCTTTCTCTTGTTACAGGAATCTGTAACAGCAGCTCCAGTAAGAAAAGGGCCACCACTCAGGAAATATAAGGTGGTCTACATTTGCTGTAATTACAAGGCCTGTCCTGTGTATTAATATTATAGTAATCAGATAAATTTCCAGACATGCAGAAGAAATATGAACCTTTGAGAGTTTATAAAGCTCAGCTTCATGTTCACTGCACCTTTTTGTCTCATTTTCTCTCTTTCAGACTCTTCCTCCTATCTGTGTCAGTAGTAGCTGTGAAACAGTGGGCACTGAACGCACTAAGCTAACAAGAGCTGATCGGCAGGCAGGGCATGAAAAAGCAAAGGCACAGAGGCAGCCTGAACCACCCCAACCTGCTCTGCTGCATCTGGAGGTTACAGCACACTCCCACGGGCTTCTGGAGTACCTTACACACTTTCCTGACCAATTCAATAAGCTTCATAGGTAAAGTCTTTTATAGAACACACTTAGCATCACTGAATAATCTCCTGACTATATATATTCATAACTTATACATAAGAATTTTCTTTATAAATTTGTGTACACATACACAAACGCACATAAAAAAAAAACTTTTCAGATTTCAAGTTTAGGGAATTAGTCATTCCAAAAGACCCTGACCATCATGTTCGCTGAGGCAAACATGTTTTCATCTCTTCTGTTTTCCTCAGGTGCCTCCAGTCAGTCAAGCCCCAGAAGCCTGAAACCACTTCTTCAAGCACACCCTTCTCTGTTCGGCTGCCTCCACCAACACATGGGCCTGAGAAAGACATCCTCCTGCACATACTAACCTCTCTGCTAAGGTAATCCTTACAGACACCCAGATACATACAGTAAAGACTTACATGCAGACATCCACCCTGACATATTCACTTAAACTTACTCATTTGATATTAGATGTGATTTTTGAATCAGCTAGATGATGACTGGATTTTGTAGCAAGAAATGATGTATGTCTGTGCATTTATGTATTTTCCTCCCTCTCCTTTTCCAGGAACATAGTTGATGATTCAGCCTTTGCCCAGTCTCTGATTGCTTTGGCCTCCAAGCCCATCACCTACCAGCCAACAGAATCTTGTCCCTCTCTCTGCCCCCCTACCTGTCCCACATCTTCATCTCCAAGTAAATCCCAACCTCGAGTTCTGTTGAGTGGGACGGAGGCTGGACTGAATGAAGAGCAAAACACAGTGGACAGGGACGGGGCTGCAGGATGTTTGGGAAACACACCCCAAACACAGGACACTCTCCACACTGAACGTGTGCCTGCTGACATGAGTGAAGTTGTTTTGCTGAACACCCTCCAGAACCTGATGATGGAAGCTGTCAGAGGAGAGCTTGTCCTTACAGCGCACCCACGCACTGTTATCTTGCCACCTGTTTCTACCAGGTGAAGAAAGACATTTTACACACACACACACACACACACACACAGTTTCGGTAGCTATGGCAGCATTACTTCTTTCCACTTTTTGTTGCATAAATCAGAAATAAAATATTATACAAAAGGGGTTATAAATTGTGTGTTTTATTAGAACCAGGAGGATGTCCAGAGCCATGGTCGAAGAGGAGCAAGGCAAAAGGGATACAGTGGGGACTTAATATAAAGCCTCGCCATCTATCCAACATCCCAGAGGCCCATCTCCCTCAATCATCTCTCGCTTGCCTATCAGCTGCCTTTTTTTACATGATCAGGTTGCCCTGAGATATAATTTGTAGCTCTCCTGAATCCCTCCGAGTGCCATCGATTCTTTTCTTTCCTTTATTTGAATGGCAACTTAATGAGAAACATGGTAAATTCACAATATGGCAATGATCTGAAATGTACCCGCAGACAACTTGACCGTGATATACTGTATACTAGATTTTGTTCCTTTTTGTATTTGTATGAATTCTGCAAGACTATTAGATGAAAACTGACCAGATTAAGAATTCTGTAAGGCTGAGGATACAAAAGGACACCAGCATACTGTACTTTCTCTGATTTCATTCAGCAACGGTACTGCAAACAACATTTACACAACATTTGGATTTTACTTTCTGCATATCAGCTCTACCCGTCTCATTTTTTAATCTTAGGCCATGATTCCACATTTCCCGTGTTGCTCTGTTTGTCTGTCTGATAAATAGCAGATGATAGCAATGTGGGTAACTGTACAATAGGGGAAAATTTTCATACTGAAGCTGTTACTCATTGACTGTTAAATGTAAATCTATTCAATATTTTTTTCAAAGTATCTCTCTGCAATTAATTAGTCCACCACCAGATGAGATGATGTGAGGCAATTTATGGTATATCTTCAAACATCAAATAAAAGCATATTCCATGTCACACATTTGTACATCTCATGTACATCTCATTTTGAATTTGAACATCTCGTCCAGTGAATGAGTCACATTATTTTTTTCCACCGAAAAGAAAATCAGGTGCAAACAGGGCCAATGACAAAGGTTGAGACAGCAACACAATATATACATATTTTGTATTCAAATTAAAAGCATAAATAGTCACTATCATGTCCATTTAAAAACATAATAAATTAACAGCAGGATAAATATAGGCCAGAATTATTTTTCAAAACTGACTTTAGCTGAAATCAGAGGTAAAGTCAGTGTAACTATAGCCACAGAAATAGTGCTACATTTAGGTCACAAGGTGCAAATGAAAGATGTGTTGTCACTCAGTTGGCCAGGCATGGAAGTAGTCTTCAAGGTGCTAATGCTAACCCACTTTAGGAGCTGGGTTGTGATTTTATTCATCTTTGTTTAAAATTATAAACAGACATTTAAACATTTCCAATCCCTCCTTTCGCTTTATAGACAGTTTTGGTATTAGATGCCTTGTTGTTCATAAAAAAAAAAAAAAAATCCTTGTAAAATTATTCATTGACATTTTTATACTTTAATTCTCAAAACGGGGCAGGTTGTTTCATAAAATGACAAAAATCTAAAACTTAATTAAACCTACCACCGCCAAGGAGATTATGTTTTCACCTGTCCCCGTTTGTTGGTTTTTTTTTTGTCTGCAGGATTACGCAAAAAGTACTAAACTGATTTGCACCAAACTTGGTGGAGGGATGGGGCAACGGCCAGGGAATGACCCATTGATCCAGATCATTCACTATGAATTTTTATTTTTTTCTCTTAGCATAGGCCTGCGATCTCTGAGTGCCCTTCTAGTTTTACAGTAAGTTTGGTTAAATTATGCCTGGGTCATGGGGCAATTATAGTATATGCCTGCAAAATGTTTTAATCTGCCTTTTTTTTCTGGACAGTGAGATTAGTTGAATACCAGCTCTTCACCGTTATATGCTAAGCCTTGGATCTTCTTCATATTTTTCCATCCAGTTCATTGGAAGGATGGCTGATTTGTACAGTAACATACAGATCAACCACTAAAAGTCACTGAGAAACCTCTGGCTGAACTAGTACTGAACCCGTGAGGTGACTGATGTCAGTGGCTGAACTTGAAGATGGTGGGAAATATCTTGTTGTGCAGATACTGGACCTGTTGCTTCTGAGTTCTGAGCTTCTCAAATTCAAAGTAAGGGATCTGTAAGAGAAATGGAGAAGAGAGTCTGTACAGATAAAGGAGAGGGGGGGGGTGTATTTTTGACCAGCTATTACTTGGCTAAAACGCTTCGAAGGTAAAAAAGTAAAAAAAAATATGTAAAAATATTATAAAAGAGCGATTTTAAAAACATGAAATTTCAACTAATATAACTGCAAGTTAGGTGAAATATGTTGGATAACTAGTGAACTTTAGAGTCTACCATGAAAAAGCTGCAAATTAGCAGCATTAAAAGATGTAAAGCCTAGCTGCAAAGATGTAGTTTTCCGATGATGAAGTCGACAAACTTTGACGAGCATACCTGCACCACCTCATAGCCCATCCTGCGGAGGTGTCTCATCTTAGTGGCTTCCTTCCCCAGCAAGTGTTGCGTGTTGCTGCAGAAACGGTTCTGACCATCTAAACACAGTGCCATCCTACACGTGGACAAGACATTGGGAAAAATTCAAATGATCAGTCGACTGTTTCAAAATATCATTGGTTTGACTTGTTAGTCAATCTGTATTTGTGTTTGGGTACGACCGTCGTATCGCCTATACCCTCTCGCCCACTATTGTGTGCGTCGAAGAGAATCCGTTGTGACTGCTCCAGCCAGTCTCTTACCTCCTGTATGTTTGATCCCACTGAGAAAGAGGCAGAACATATCCCTTCTCATCCAGGCATATCTCAATATCTGGAGAGAAGAATGAAAAAGAACAACACTGTACCTGTGAGCACAGCAGGTGCAACAAGGTGCCGTCAAACGCGTGGTGTCTCGGTTAGCCGCTAGCTTCATGAGCCACCTGGGTGGGCTGTTTTGAATTTTTGAAAGGATATGCCATAAAATGTCCCAATATAATGCATCTCGGCAGACTAAACATGTAAAGGTGATGCTGATGCCGTGTACCGTGACTCTTGGTTCCGTGCTAAATGCCCCAATTTGATGATAGATCTGCATGACACATATCCTTGTAGCTTACCTACGGTGTATCCACTGGGAGTAAAGATTCTGGTAGAGTAAAACTTTCCGCCCAGCAGCTGTGTAAGCGGCCCTTTGACATGTTTGTACAAGAGACTGTCCATAGGTGTCTCAAAGGCCTGGTCCACAGAGGAGAACTTCTTCACATGAAGGAAGTAAGGCAGTCTGGGACCCTGAGGAAGAAGGCATTGGGTAGGATTTGTTAATGATTATCACTTATCTGACGTAATCATTTTTCTATAAGCAAAATGAAAAGTCGTTGCTCACGATTCATTTACTTGGGGAAGGCAATGTTAGTGAATGAGCACTATTTTAACGTCAAAAACTCTTAATTTAGCCATGTCTTGCTCACCCAGTAGTATTTACACTCTAATGAGGTGGAGAGATGGAGCTGTGTCAGTTGTCCCAGTGCATTCTTGTCCAGTGGCTCCCCCTGAGCTGTGGGACAGAAAAGGAGAGCTTACCCAGACATTATGTAGCCTGTTACATATACACTACATACACTGACCGGCTACACCACATGCCTTATATCAGCAGCTTTGGTATGCCTTCTTTTTTTGACAAACAGAAAAACAAACATGCACTTATAAATAAATTGTACTGTACTAAACATACTGCAAATATTATTATATAAAAGTCTCTTATGCACAGTGTACATATGAAGTGATATCCGCATGTGAAAAATGGCAGAACAGAGTCTGGGTGTAGTTCTGAACCTGTCTGTTTAAGCAACAAGCAGAAAAGAACATGCCTGACTCAGACACAACTCAACTCAACCAAGTGTGTATCCTTTCCGAATCCTCAGACGGCAAATACGGAAACACCTGATGAATGCACATTGTGACAAACTGTCTCTCTCTCTCTCTCTCTCTCTTCTCTGCCTGTACGAGCCTTATACCTATACATACCCTGCAGCCTCTGTAGGAAGTATGGACTGAAGACTTTGGACACGTAGTTGAGCGGAAAGCGCTCCAGGTGGATGCAGGCGTGCAGCACCTCGATCAGGGAGCGAGGCTGGAACTGGGAAAACCTTGTTGATAAAATGCTCTCGAGCTTCTTAAACATCTGGCTGGAGCACTGAGGAGCAAAGGTGAGATTAATTAGAACAGACTGATTTTTTATGTCATGCTGTTTTTGCCACTAGAGTAGAGGATATTAATTTTGGGGTAAGTTGTAGTAAAGACAGTTAATAAATTGACAGATCACTGGATGATCTTGTAGACATGTTAACTTAATGATAACATAATGATTTCTGAGTAAGAGACCATCCTTTAGTCTTCCACAGGCAAATCTTACAGTAATCACAATAATCACAATCAGATAAACTGTAAATAATGTTATATACCAAATTATACATGCAAAATTCACAAGAACCCATTTGGTTCAAGAATGACATGTTTTTAAAGCGGATGTATGCCTGCAAGTTAGTTTTAGACTCATTCCATTTCATTGTGTTTTGATGCAGAGTATGTACAGTACCTGTGGCAGGTAGTTGAGCCTCCCCATGGCAACAATCTGCTTGGCTATCTGAAGGGTGGTGTGCCTCTCAGCACTGCACACAAAGCTCTCAGCCACAGCCTCAAAGATCGGCTCGGAGCGGCACCTCATTTGCAGACAGTACTCCATGACAGTACTGATCAGCTCTGGATCGCACTTTCCCAGCCTCCCTGACACACACGGCACAAGAACTTCCGTGTGAATTTTTCGCATTCTTGCATTTTCCGTACAACAGTACACACACACATATTTGTGACTAAAATAGACAAGGCTTGAGGAATGAAACCTAAATCAGACTTAACAGACAACTTTCAGAGTCCAGTTAAAACAAGTAAATCGCACCTGGCACATGTTTCTCCATAGCAGCCAGGAGCTCTTCATGATGCTGTCCCAGGCTCATCAACGCAGAGAGCACCTTAATTATTTCATTGTCGCTAAAAGCCTTAAAGACCCGCGACGCCCTGTGACTCAGCCTCAGCACCAGGGAAATGGCCTGCGACACAGAATATTAGTATCAGTGTTATGTACTGTAACACTTCAAATGGATCCTATATATATATATATATATATATACGTACACACACACACACACACACACACACACACACACACACATAAAATAAACAAATTACAAGGTGGCACTTCAGGAGAGTAAATAAAATAGTTACAGTGTCCCCCAAAGGACCTAAATAACAGAGGCTGAAGTTATCAGAAGGGACATTTCACAAGCTGACGTCACAGTACCAATCAAAGAGACACTGAGAGGTGGCTGCACTCCCTACCTGTCTCTGCTGTAACTTTGCAAGGGACTGCAGAATATTGCTGACTTGACTGGCTTTCAGACGGTGGACCAGCCTCTGAGTGTGTCTGTGCAAAGCGGGTAGGATGAGTGCCTGCTGCTGGCTGGCAAGGTCGGAAGACAGGGCCAGAAGGGAGTAGACTCTGACGGCCTCGCTGGGAGAGACAACGTCCTCTTCCACAGCAGCACCTATGGAGTCCAGGACCTCTGTCACCATCGCTGACTGGCGGCCCTCCAGGGCGTGTGCCACCTCACCCAGGTGGCAGAGCTGCGCCACCCTGATGTCCCTGTTGGAGAGGAGCTGCAGGCACTCTGCCACCAGTCTGAGGACTAGAGGGTTGTGGGCTTCCAAGCCAAATTCAACACAGGCTCCAAGTAAAGTGGCTAGTCCCTCTGCTCTGTCATTGCTGGGGAAGTCCGCCAGGCTGGAGCACAGCTCAGGGATCACATCCCCTTCGAACAGAGACCGGATGTTGACTAGGGCGGTCGCATTGCTCTGTGGCTTGGTGTACGGGCTGTATGGAGAGAGGTGTGGAGCTGATCCTGATGCTGTTTGAGGTGGCCTGCGTCTCGCAGTCTGGTACGCGGTCAGCTCATCGTCTCTCGTCTCTGGCAGGGGCACCGTTGTGGGGAGAGGGGCGGCACTCAGCTGCTGGGCCACCGCCGTGTTTGCGCGCATGCTGTGGAACGCGCGCAGACCCGTTACGCGCGGCTGTTGCGCAACTACAGTTGTGCCGGGGACATCCACATCGGTGCGTCTCCCCACTGAACTGCAACGGATTGGAGCGCGATTTAAGGGGAAACACGGAGAGGTGTGTTGACACGTCGCTCTGACGGACGAGGAGATCCAGGCGATGGACTTCATTGTCGTCTCAGGGATGTAGCAGCTCCCCCCTGTCCCCGAACACCTCCAAGTCAAGAAAAAGTCACTGTCAGTACCTGGTCTGGCTTCTACACACCAGGTGGTTAACTTTGTAAAAACTCAACATACAGGCCAAAGGAGAAAAAGACAGGGAACTTTGCGAGGCTGCAAGGAAACAGATGCGGGAAAAACAGACAGAAGAAAACTGCACGGCTGCCGACAACTTTAAAATGCAAACAACGGAATCGCATTTAGATGATCTTACACTTGACCATGAATGAAACCTACGTTCAATCTTCGCGGAGAGATTTAAGCTTGTCTTCGGGGCTGCGGACGACTTACCTTCAGTGAGGCAGCGGGATCATGTATGGGAGGGAGGGGGGCGGCTGCAACATATTACGGAACTCGCCCTCAGCGTTTGATAATAGCTTGTGTAAGATTCCATGTGTTCGCACGTGCTGCCGCACTGCGGTCAAAGCGCGCACTGCAGGCTGGCTGCTCATTACGTACTCGCCTCCTCGCTGATTGGCCGAGCCGCGGCGCTCCGCGTTGGTGTCGACCTGGTGGAGGGGAACCGCGGGGAGGACTGTGCAGTCAGGACGGGGCCACATGTTGCCCTGTTACATGTCCCCCACATGTTGTCTTGTCATTAGGCTGTCATCCTTATGAAGATGCAGTAAGGCGTTGATGTCATAACTCTCCCTTCAAAATGTAGAGTAATGTCATGTATTAAATAAACACAACCAAAAGTCCTTAGAAAAGTTTTAATCAATTGCATTTTTGAAATCTGTATTTTATTAATGGAGTCAAAGGTCTTTATTTTATACTTTGTTTTATATTCTTTTATATAAATGACCAAAAGTGCCTTCTCCCAACCGTATCCATACTGCCAGGCCTTTAATTATAGATTTAAAAGTAGTCAAAATTAAATTTTTACAATCTAAAAATACCGGAATCATCCAAATGCGTTATGGATCAGTTATGGTCATAAATTAGAACAACCTTTTGGGTTGCCAGGTAGTTAAAATCCCCCCGGTTAGTATTTATTCTCTCTATTTGGTAATAATGCAGTTGTTGTATAGTTGTTGTATGCTAGTAATGCAATAATAAATACTTGTGGTTTCGCAGTTTCAAAGAAAGCCAGTAAGTCCGCACTTACATGTGTTTATAAGTTGTTAATGAATGGATTTTGGTCTCTGCATGTTTTCCAGAAAGAAAGCTGCTCATTAGAGAGTCTTCCTTATGCATCAAGTTCCCTGGTGGAGGATAAACACCTGGCAGAGGAATTTTTCACAGTGTGGCAACCCAGTTGTTCTCAATGATGACTTATAACTGATCTATAAAGCATTAGTAAAGGATTAATTAACACTGATAAAACCTTCTAACCTTCAAGTTCTAACTTGCTCATAAAGGGTGACTTATCAGAATGTGGCACCATGATCGTTTATCCCCGAATAAAGCCATACTTCAAATAGTCCTAACAAAACACACTTAAGCCAATGTAAACTACACAGCGCCAGGCCGGTGTAATGAATATATATTTGTGTATCTTAATTCTTAACTTTTGAAGATAGAGTATCACTAGATTTGTCACAGTGGGTATACATATGCTACTGTGTAATGCACAAATGCAGTATAAGGTATACAGTCAGAGCTGTCAGGAAAAGGCAAATTGAATCTAAATGAGCTTGGTGGGTTTCATGCTATTTTGTTTTGACTTTGGACTGTTTTTGCCTGCTAAACAACATCCCTTAGACGAGAGATTAGAGAGAGACATAGAGCGATTTTACTCTGAGACTTTCCAGGTTTTGTAAAAATAAAACGTTTAAAAAACAAATAAAATTGCACAAATGACTGGAGCTAATCATTTATCAGGTCTGACAAAAGTCTGATAATTCCGTTGACATAAAGGATTATACATTTGTTTAATGTGTATTCACTTGACTTTGTGTTATCTTCCATAAAGTATAAATTACAAGTACAACTTCATAGCCATTACTAACCTCAACTTCATCATACAGTATAGTTAGTGTATGACGCTATAGCATCATTGCTTAGCCTTGAACAATTCCCACAAGATGGTGCTACATACAAAGAAACGGACCTGCCGTACAGTCTCTATTGACTTAAATCACAGCTGAGCTTAATTTCATCTACATTTAATAGAGGGACATTTTACAGTAACAGTAGAGAAACAGCATTAATCATGTGTATCTCAGACAGACAGGTCTTCGGTCCAGTACAGAGTGCCATGATGACAGTAAAATAAATAAGAGTTTCTCTCATTTGTCACACAAATGACAGAAAATCACAACCTTTTTATTCAGTGATAAAGTAGCTTTGCATCTTCTTCTTCTTCTTCTTTTTTTAGCGGTGCTTGTATGTTTTTACTTGTGTTAATTATTTAGATTTGTATGGAACCAAAGTCACAGTTAATTTATTAAAGTGCATACTTTTTCATGAAATGAAGTCCCTGTTGTTCTAGAAGCACAAAAGGGTTCCTGTAATGTAAAAAGAAGGGATTTTTTGATGAGCATTTATTCTGACATTGGAGTTCAAGAAGGTCAATACCACAATGTGCCTTATTTTAAAAAAACGTTGTATCTGTTTTGAGTGCTCTGTCTTTGTGTGCGCACATGTGTGTGGCAGGTCAGACACGGAGCGTATGAAGGTTGATCCAAAAGTCATCTCCCTCTGTCTCTATCTCCAAGACTATCTCTGTGTGTTTGTGACTGTGTGTGTGTTACCCATCTGGCTGGTCTCCTCTATCTCTTTGCAAACAAGCGGCAACACCACAAGCCCTCTGGACACACGTTGGACGGAGAAGAAAGAGCAAAAATACCCAGGGCTTTCAAATCGTGGGCAGGACAGACTAGATTAGATCTGTTATAATAAAGTTACCGTTCTGCCCGTAATGCTGATGAATCACACTGAATAGTCACTCTGACTAAATGGGAATATTTACTTTTGTGTTGATGTAGTAAATCTTAAATGAACTGTATGACTTCCTCAAAAATATGTGTTTACAACCAATACAAATTCAAACAATACCTTTCTGGAGTTAAATCAACCCATTTCATCACCATGAATCACAATCATAAAATAAGTCTTTCTTGAGTAACTACTGTATTTTGGCTTGTTGTGACAGAATACACCTCTGGATTTGCATTAAACAATAGACACAAAACAAAAAAAAAAAAAAACAACAACACAAACAAAAACAAAAACAGAAAGACTGAGAACTTCTTTGTGCGCTAGCCGGAGAAACTTGCAAAAGGGTTGGAAAATTACAACATGTTATTAACACAGTGGAAACACATGCCAGTACACACATCGATCTATGTACCCACAAACACAAAGTGTCTGGGAATAACATCACACCGCACTTTGGCCAAATCTAATCCAATAATCAAAAGTTCAGCTGTGATGTTATGATTAGTCACAAATGGATGTGACGCATTTGGAGAACATGTCTAGTCTTTCCCCATCTAGGCAAATTTATTGCTTCTATTGGATTAAGCATAACACAGTCCGAATGGTTAACTTTACTGGGAAAGTCTGGTAATTAATCATAGCGACACACAAGTGTTTGAAACTGGACAGAAGTTGTTAAATCGGTTAACTAGCATCATGTCACTGCTTAAGGACTATGTGAAGCTCCAGTTCATATTTTCAAAAGATCTAAACCTCTATCTGATCAGCAAAGGAATATGTTTTCACACAGTCTGCATCTCAAAGCTCTCTACAGCTCTGCTTTTGTTTAAAAAAGGCTCATTAGCTGCTGAGGAGCTGATGTCATAACCTGTAAAATCACTGAATGGGTAACAGCCCGAGTGCCACCTTAGGCAGCTGTCCTCATTGTTTTGTCCACCCCTGCATATTAAAGGACATACTCCCAGGCGTACACCCGCCTGGCAGTTGTAGAATGAGTATTCACATCCTTTACTTAAGTAAATGTGGCAAAACCACAATTTAGAGTACTCTGTGTCAAAAGTAAAATTACTAATTAAGTAGCTGAATGGCTGCTGTCAGTGTTAATCTATATCCTGATGATATATTGTATAATTTGATGATTGATTGTCCCTGCAATATATTATAAACAACATAAAATAAAACAGCTTTTTAATGTTGTAATTCATTTAAAGGGGGCTAATTTAACTCCTTTTTATATACTGTTGGGCAGTTAAATCTGACAAAATTCATAATATTTTATTACAGGATAATAAGTTTTAAATAAAATTTGTGTGGCTCCTTGAAGTCCAACAAATGTGCTTTAGGAATTGTTTTTCTGCATTTCTTAATAGTACACTATTGAGTAAATGTTGTTCATTACATCTCACCACTGCTGCTGGGTAAAATTCACTGTGATTCAGTCAAAGTTATCAAATGCAAAGAAAGCTCAAGCACTTTCATGTAGCTAGAATTCCTCTCGTAAATTTATCTTGTAAACTAAGAGTGTAAAAGTGTTTCCAGTCTAATGTTTTGGATTTGGCTTTCCCTTCATAGTTCTGCCTTAAAAGCACTGAAATAGTCCTCTAAAAGAGTTCACAAAAATCCATTTACAAAAGCAGTCACATAAAAACTTGCTAAACTTGAGGGCAAAAACGTGAGCACTGTGCACAGACACCGTATTTTCTCCTCCACTCTCTGCCTGTGTACAAATATGGCACAGGAGGAGATTGTTGAACAATTCAAATTCCTCTGGCAATTCAAATGATATATGTAAGACCTTACTGAGAAAAGATCTGTACCTGTTTCATTTGAACCTTCAAGTTTAACTTCTTTTCATCGCCTCTATGCAGAAGTACCATTTCATCTCCCAGATGACCGGTCATCTGGGAGATTCCAAGTGTCTGCAGATTGTTATGATCCAAATAATATGTGTCCAATTATGATAGGGTCCCTGAGCCGAAACTGGGCCAACCCTATGAGAGAGAAGAAGCAGGATTTATCCAAATCCCACCAAATTATGTAGCTTTTGTTGACAGATTGCAGCCACTCTCAGTGAGAGGCAGTTGCCTGGAACACGGTTTACTTTCATTACTTGCTGTAACAAGACCATAATTTTGCATAACTTAAGTTCCTTCCTCTCTGAAAACAGACTTTCTCTTCTGGACATGTAAAATCATGTGGCAGCGAGAGGTATCAATATTTCATACTACAACCTCTCTCACACTTTAAATGTGGTCGTGCGTGTGCATGTGTGTTTGTGTGTGTGTGTGTGTGTGTGTGTGTGTGTGCCAGTTATGAAGGAATTTTATGAACGTGCCTTTCTCCTGGGGATTCCAGGGATGACTGTGGTTTGTTTTAAAAAGGTTAGGGCCGTCATGTGTTTCTGATTTAGATCTAATTCAAGTTGTCATATAAAATATTAGCTCCAATGGGATTTCTAATCATTTTTGATCATAATCGCCTGGGAATGTGTTTTTGTGGACTTTGCAGGTTGGGCGAGGCATTTTTCTATGGAAACAAAAGGGTGCGCGTGTGGCACAGGAAAAGAAAGAAAACACAAGGGAAAGGGGGTGAAAGAGAATCACATCCAGAGATAGGTGGTGCGTTCTGGCAGACGGTAGGAATCCATTTCACGCCCAGATGAAAGCAGTATGAGAAGGGGAATGTATGTGCAGCGTGTGTGTGATAGGTGTGGCGGGACAGGGGTTAGGCCTGTTAGCTTTTCCTGAGTGGAGGAGGGAGGGAGAGAACACTTCATAAACCGGACCAATACTCTTTCAGTTCAATCAATGACAGAACCAAGGGGAAACCACAAGTTATTGCAACTGATTGTTTATTTAATATTTTTTTCTGTACAGATAAGCCTTTTCGTATGATATTATCCAGTACAGTATGACACAGTACACAGTATAATACAGTATTCCAGTACAGAACATAACAGTATCCACTGTGACACAGTGACGTGTGTGACATGAAAGTGGACTGGACATAGTCCTTAGGACTCCTCATCTAGGAACCATGAACGTTTGTACAAATCCATCTATTAGATGTCGAGATAATTCTCAGGGTAAGTGAGAACGTTGACCTAGCATTAGAAGAAAGGTTAGGGGATCACCAATATTGTATGGATTCATCTGGTGGGACCATGAATGTTTGTACCAAATGTCATAGCAGTTCCATTATACAGTTGTCAAGATATCTCACTAAAAGCCAAAAATGCTACCCTCCTGAAGACACTAGTGGCATAGTGGGCAGGATTCATCCTCTGGGAACCATGAATAGGCCAAAGTGGTGGACCGACCCGACAGACTGACTGACAGACAGACTTTCGGCTGATAAACTTTGCCTTCCATAAAGCAATGGCCACTAGCATGGCTAAAAAGGGTTGCCACTGCCCTTTGTTCTTAAATGTAGTATTCAGGGCTTTCTTGAAACTAATTATTTTGCCATTATATGAAATGTTGGCTTTAACACAAACAGAACTATACCGTACTGAAACAACGTGTACACTTGGCCAGCCAGGTGTGATTGTGTGAAATTGTATCAGCGTGAACCAGTGTGAAATTAAATGTGTGTGACTGAACATGCCCATATACAAAGTGCTGGAGTTTAAGGACGCCAAAGGAAACATGAGGATTATATTAAAAAGGTCCGACGCATGGGGCGTGGACTGTGAGATCAAGTCCAACTTTTTATCATGTCATAAACAAAACCCTGGTTCACCTCTGCCATTCTTCTCTTCCTCAAATACAGAATTACGTAGCACGTAGAGCAAAACGAATATTATAAGTTTAATGTAATGACTGAAAAATGCACTGCTGGCAGCTCAGAGTAAAGCTCCTGTATTTATCAGGGCGTTCTCCTTTATAACACTGAACTAAGTCCCTAAAGATGTATTATACATGCTGAAAGGACACGTCACATATCTCCACTCCGAACAATGTGATTAAAATGAAATATTCAGGGAATAAACAACTTTGTGAACTCCAGTTAATCACAAAGCTGTTTAAGGCCAACAAGGCATAGTCATCATGGGGACGAGGAGGAGGGGGGATGGAGTGACTATACTCGAACTAGAAAACTGTGGTTCCAGCTCCTGTGTTGGCATGCATCTGTCCTCCTGAAGTGTCTTTGAGCAAGACACTGAATCTCTTGTTCCCAGCACTGTTGTTCTGTAGCAAAGGCAGGTAATGATTTAGTACTGAGCAGTCGGTCCCATGGTTTCAACCCAGTTTAGGATGAAAACTTAAATCAAAACTGGCATGAAATTGGTCACCACTCGGAACTTATTCTTTGCCAAGCCTCCATTGTAATTGTGTGGAAATTACAGTGTAGTCTGTTTCAAGCACAGATTAGTCTCCCGCTTGGTGCATTCACGGAAACTCCAGCATTTGAGAGTCGACTGCGGAATATCAACCTTTTTCCTGCAAAATCTACTGTGTATGCGTGTTGTTTGGCTTAATAAAAATAGTTATTGCTTTCAGCAGTACAGTGCATACAATATACAATATCAAAGTATTAAAACACTGAACCTAATAGTTATTTTGTGGAGGTCAGTGCAGCCCAAGACCGTGGTGGTGGAGTGTGGAGCTGCACACAGACAAGAATCTGAACGATTCACATGATGTATAATATGAATCTACTGTATGTGGGCTGATGGCCATCTGGTTAGGGGCTGTGCAGTGTCTCCTCCCAGCAGGCAACTAAAGCTGTGAGCCAAGACCCCAGGCCCAACACCCTGCCGGACTTTGAAATCAGATCTTTATTGTCCATAAAACCTCAGCCAAGTATGAAGAATCAGCCCTCCCTAACAAAACACACTCATCCAGCAGAGAAGGGGACAAGACAAGAGAGAAATTGGGGGAGAGTGAGACACAGATACAGAAAAGGGGAAAGAAATTGGGGAAGAAAGAGAGGGTAAGGTGGTTGAAACTAAGATGTGGAGAGAGAACAGCCAGTACAAAGCATAGTACAAGGGTAATGTTTATGCTCACAACTTTGCTGCAGTTATTTATAGGTCATTGAGATAACTCAATTTTCATAACTTTCTAATTTTGTTTCAGATGCTCCCAGTTCACATATCAGTGCAGGAACAATGCAGTTGATCTCCACGGAGTTCAGCTTTCTCTGCTAGAACAGAATCACAGTATGTTCTGTTTGCGGCACTGCATGGTATTTATTCACCTTGTTTTATTTCCACCCCTTGAGATGTGCAGCGGAGAGAAACAGGTCACTGGAGATAGAGACAAAAGAAAGAAAATGTATAACAGGTTCAACATAATGGTGTAAGTCAGAGGTAAAATACTAAAAAAAACAAAACATTTACATATAATAAATATAGAGCAGGATGCTGCTTTTAAGTATGTTATTACTTTTCAAGATGGAGACTTTTTGAATACAACACATAGGAAATGTATTTTTGCTGCAGTAAAATATATTCCACTGTTCATTATTTTCCTAAAGCAACAGAACTAAAAGAGGCTGGATGCACCTGGAGGAGATAGCAGATACGGCACATCTCTTCTGAAGAGTTGTTGAAACTAGAAAAACAATAGGGCAGATTCAGAGAGCGCTGATCACAAGATAACCAGAGGCTGAGTTTCCACAGCGGGCCCAAGCTGTCCTTGATGGGTTATGAGAGAAGAGGGAAAAAAATTTTTTGTGTTGATCTGCAACCAGTGCTGCAAAGACAAATCAATGAGCGTCCGTTGACCACATGTACAAAGTAACATATTTGATTTTGATGAAGAGTATGTGGCTCAGCAAACCAGAGGGTTTACACAGAACGAAGCCCGTCTCTGGAAATTGAATTATGTAGTTGTCTGTAGAAAATATGCTGAATCAAATTATCATCGTCTTATTTTTGCAAAGCAACCTGCAAATCCAATATTGCCATAAAGGGGTCTTCTCACTGCTTTGCAGCACTGCCTGCATTCATTAGTCTTATCTATTTTGTCCCACTCACTGACTGAATCATAGTTAACAAGAAACTACCCACAAAGAAAGTGGTCAGTATGCTGATTCACAGATAATTATATACTTATCAATACCTGATGATTCATTAATGAAGTATCTTTCAGTTTGTTGTCTAGTAACTCACCAATATCTACTATACTCAGTCCTCCATTCTGAGCTATTTACGTACAAATCTGTATCATCAGGTCATATGTTCCTCACTTGTTCCTCAGTAACTATTCAAAGTTTTGTGTACTGTATTGTAAACTGTTATGTGGATTTCTGAGTGTAATAAGGGATCACATTAACATTTTGTCCTTGCAAATGGCACTACCTCTATTGCAATAAAGAGATTTCATTTGCCCAAGCACTAATCATAGCAAATACCAGGGTTATGCAAATTTAATGTATATTTATGTATATACAGGGTGTGAAATTAACACCCAGCAACTTACCAAATATGGGGCAAAATGAATTAGTTCAGTGGGGGTTAATGAATCTAATTCTGAGTACAGAGAGCAAAGCCCAGTTACTCCATGTAGGATGAGATACAGCATCATAAACACACGACGGACTCAGCTCATCATCCAGTAGCGACTGTGCGTCCGATTAGCTGACGGGGTAGCCAGACGCCTCATCCTTTCTCCAGTTTAAAGAGGAATTAGCAACTGTAGAGGGTCCGGAAGTGCTATCATCAGTGTCTTGTTAGATCACAGCCACACCAGTGTGGATGAGTTGATGTGTGAAAGGTTTTCATTTATACCAGCATTTCCTATAACCCGCCATCCACACCGAAATGGTCGAATAGACTGAATTGCGATTGATGACCAGACAAGCTGTACAAATGAGCTCAGACTCCCTCAATGATCCGTATCAAATCTGTTTTCTTATTTGCATCTTTCAGCTGATGTTGCCAGATGAATGCATACGTTTGAGGATTTCTGCATCACAGTAAGACCCTCAATCATTGTGATTAAACAGAAAGAGACAGATATAATATGAATTGCCAGCACCTGTATTGTGTCATCTGCAAGCACAAAATAAAACTATTACAGAGGAGGCTGAAGATGTCAGAAAGTTGACTTCATAACATTGCTGCTAAGCAGACACAATTTGGCCGCTAAACACTTTTGAAAAACTTCAGGTTTTGGGGGACGGGTGTGGATAGGAGGTCAAAACTGGGACAAAAGATACATTTTCAAATGTATCATCTGCATTAGGTTTGAATAGCATAGCGTAGCGTGAATAGTGTGGCCTGATTCGAATCTCGTTCCAGTGAATTCCAGTGGATTCACGTGCTTGTGCAGAGCTCTGATGTCTGAGACTTGATATATGACTCACAAACAGCTTCATATTCGCATGCTAGTTTGTCAAGAAATCAAACTTAGATGTGAATATGCTTACTTCTTGCATTATGAAAAACGAAAACGTGTCTACCTTTAATTCACATGTAGAAAGGTAATTTTAGATAGCACAGGATTGCACCTTTCCAGCTGACTTTTCATGTCAATTCACATTTTTATCTGTATTACCACACTGTGACACTTCAACCAAATATGATGAATTACCTCGAGCAAGCTTCGAGTTTGTGCAAGTTATTGTTCATGCTGAAGGGAAATGGACGGAGATCATGTTTGATAGAAAGCTGGGGAAAATGCATCATAAGCTCTAAAATACTATGGTGCCCTTTGAACAGCTGTAATGTAAAGTATACATGATTTAAATGGACCAAATCAAGCAAAAACTCTAGTGTGTTTTCAATGGATTTGTTTCAAGTGGTTTCAACCTTTTCATAAGGCATTGAGACGCAAAAATATTTAAATGGATGAAAAGTTTGGATAAATAAATGAAACCTGCCACTATGTACCAGACTTTGCTGAGGTAGACTATGGGCAAAAATTACACTCTAGATGTTCCACTTTGAGTAAAATGTGACTTTGTTCTCTTCAAAGCTTTGTGTCAAACCTCAGGAGTCGAAACTTCTTCTTAGTCAGCCTGAAATTAAGGGGTTAGAATCAGAGCTGGCTTGAGTGAAGGCATGTTGCCGGTGAGCGTTAAAGTCACGGTTATGGTTTGTGCATTAGTAAATCGAAGTGAGGCCTTCATGAAAGACAGTGGTACTTGACTGGGTGAGTTCGCCTCGTGTTACACTTTTGATTGATTGCATCACCGCAGTGGAACGAAGTCGGGTGTCAGAGCTTTTATGGGTGACTACAGTACAGTGGTGTTGAATTTCAATGGATATGCCCTTGGCCAGGCAGGTGATAATACTACCCAGTCCCAAAACAACGCGCGCGCGCAAGCACACGCACACACACACACACGCACACACACACACACACACACACACACACACACACACACACACACACACACACACACACACACACTGTATTTAGTAATACAGAACGTTAGTAGTTTCTCTTGAGGGCTGCCGTGAAACCTTGGCTACTTTTGGGCACAAACAAACATAAACACACATTATGGCGGCGTCTCCGTGTGTGTGTTTACCCGCTTTCTGCTCTGGGCCAGGTCCTCCTAGAACTAATTGCAGTTTCTTTCTCTCCCCGTCTCTGAGTGACAGCGAGGGTTTCGCTGCGCCCCGGAGCGACGTCACACCGAGGTGGAGGAAGAGGAGCGCGTTTTTCCTCCCTTTTATCACCCGAAGAAAACACGCCGACAGACTGTGGCACGCAGACGCCTCTACCTGCAGCCGGTGCGCACCGTAAAAGGGGCTTCGCCGGAGTTCACCGGCGCGTCGGTTTCGGAGCGCGGAGGGAGCGAGCGACATCCAGCAGCACCAGAAAGACCAAGGTTTCTTTCATTTGTTTGGGAGGGGAAGCGGGGCTCCTCTTTTTCGCCTCTAACACCGTTTCACCGTTTAAAAAGAAAAAAAAGAAAAAGAGTGGCGACTCTCCCAGCTGCTCCGTGCGCTGCTTCGCACTCTGCAGAGGACCGCGGCGCCCTGTCACTTCTCTGTCCTCCGCGGGCCGCGGTGGAAGCATGTGATGTGCTGCGACGGACGGAGCCGAACGACGATGAAGAGGTTCGCCGCACCTTTGGAAGCGGACGCCCCTCCAGTATCCTCTTGACCAACTTTGTTGCGCGTTAAGATGCGCCCGGCAGAAGAGGAGTGGGATGATGAACCTCTTGCGCTCTCGTTGACAGACAGTTTCCAGTGAGATTTCGAGTCCTGAGTCCTACCGCCGGAAAACACGGACCCTCTATGTATTTCGGAAACCGTCCCGCTCGTTGGCTGAGCTGAGTCCGTTTAAACTTTGCTGGGGAGTCTCCTTGAGGATTTGCAGCTTTCACCATGACGGTTCGTCTATCGCGGATCCAACTCGCCGTGTTCTTCATTTTGCTCTGTCCGGTCAATATCATCGGGCTCTGGTGGTAAGTGTTCTGTATTTACCACGTGTTTTGTGTTTCTCCGTCTCCCTGTCAACCTGGGATTTAAATGATCTCTCCCAACTTAGCTTCTTCCGACTTCTGCGAACAAACACGGGGCGTCATCGCCTTTTCTATATTTACCCCCGGCACCGATCACTCTGCATCTGCTTACCGGCTTTTCACCTAAATACTCGCGCTGCTTCGGATTCTTCCCGGGCCGTGCCGAGAGTGCGGCCAGAACACCAGTACGGTAACCGAAGGAAGGCTGCAGTATAGGTTTGTGAAAGAAGAGCTGGGACGATACAGAGAATCCTTAAAAACGGACCGAACAATCAGACAAATCAGTGATGACACACACACAAGGGCCTGTTGCTTATATGTGGAAAAAAAAAAAAAAAAATATATATATATATATATATATATATTTTTTTAAATGTATTTACAAGAAATTCAAACAATTTTTTGAATTACATTATTCTTTTTATGTTTTTTATAATATTAAATTTAATAATGCTAAAACTTTTAAATGCTCCATTTATTTAGGATTGATTCATGATTGAGTGGCAACGAAATCCCCGAAAAACTGCCTGGACCCAAGAACGCCACTGAAAAAATTCCCCCACGAGTCCCAGTGTGTCTTAACTAGACTGGGTAATGTGGGCTCCCGGTTTTTGACGACGTGCCCCTAAGCTGCATCTTTTTGAGGGGGCAAGGTGTTGGGAGAATAACGGCCTGAAGTAGGACAGAGGAGAGAGAGAGAGAGAGAGACAGAGAAACAGCGAGGCGAGAGAGCTGTCTGCTGCTCATCGCCTGCAGTAATACAGAGGGGAGAGAGGAGAGGGAGATTGGTGGAGGTGGTGTTGATGGTGTGTGTGTGTGTGTGTGTGTGTGTAGGGGGGGTTCAGAGTCAGGAATGTCAGGTGGCCCTCTAGGCGCAGTGGATATGTCATCATAAAACAATCCATATAGGCTCAGCTCCGCAAGGTGTGTGACAGTCAGACAGACAGACAGACAGACAGACAGTCCCTGCAGATCTGCTGATAACATCTGGGTCTCTGTCTGTCTTTGTGAAGTTTTGTTGTCTTGTGTGCGGTGTGTCATTAGACAAAATCCAATGTTTCTGTCCTCATCTCTCTCTCTCTGACTCACAGTCACACACACACTTCTGCAAAGTAGCAGTGTTTGAATGTGAAGCTTTGTTTTTTTTTTTTTTGTTTTTTTTTTTTCCCAGCGAATCCTCCCACTGTCCATTCACAGCCCAGTCAAGGTCAATGTGTGATGTAGTGTCACAGAGGCTGTGTAAGTCTACTGTATGTCCTTGTATGACT